>NC_053026.1:583704004-583816185 GCF_003073215.2 Triticum urartu
AGCAAGACTTCTCCCATGTCCTCAGGAACAAAAGTAACTACTCACAAAGCATAAACATGTTCATAATCAGAGGGGTACTAATATGCATATAGGATCTGAACATATGATCTTCCACCAATTAAACCAACTAGCATCAACTACAAGGAGTAATTAACACTACTAGCAACCTACTAGCACCAATCCCGGACTTGGAGACAAGAATTGGAAACAAGAGATGAACTTCCGGATGATAGCGTCATTGACAGAATTCTTCAATCACTGCCACCAAACTACAAGAGCTTCGTGATGAACTATAACATGCAAGGGATGGATAAGACGATTCCCGAGCTCTTCGCAATGCTAAAGGCTGCGAAGGTAGAAATCAAGAAGGAGCATCAAGTGTTGATGGTCAATAAGACCACCAGTTTCAAAAAAAAGGGCAAAGGGAAGAAGAAGGGGAACTTCAAGAAGAACAGCAAGCAAGTTGCTGCTCAAGAGAAGAAACCCAAGTCTGGACCTAAGCCTGAGACTGAGTGCTTCTACGGCAAGTAGACTGTTCACTGGAAGCGGAACTGCCCCAAGTATCTGGCGGATAAGAAGGATGGCAAGGTGAACAAAGGTATATGTGATATACATGTTATTGATGTGTACCTTACCAGAGCTCGCAGTAGCACCTGGGTATTTGATACTGGTTCTGTTGCTAATATTTGCAACTCGAAACAGGGACTACGGATTAAGCGAACACTGGCCAAGGATGAGGTGACGATGCACGTGGGAAACGGTTCCAAAGTCGATGTGATCGCCGTCGGCACGCTACCTCTACATCTACCTTCGGGATTAGTATTAGACCTAAATAATTGTTATTTGGTGCCAGCATTGAGCATGAACATTATATCTGGATCTTGTTTGATGCGAGACGGCTATTCATTTAAATCAGAGAATAATGGTTGTTCTATTTATATGAGTAATATCTTTTATGGTCATGCACCCTTTAAGAGTGGTCTATTTTTTATGAGTCTCGATAGTAGTGATACACATATTCATAATGTTGAAGCCAAAAGATGCAGAGTTGATAATGATAGTGCAACTTATTTGTGGCACTGCCGTTTAGGTCATATCAGTGTAAAGTGCATGAAGAAACTCCATACTGATGAACTTTTGGAACCACTTGATTATGAATCACTTGGTACTTGTGAACCGTGCCTCATGGGCAAGATGACTAAAACGCCGTTCTCCGGTACTATGGAGAGAGCAACAGATTTGTTAGAAATCATACATACAGATGTATGTGGTTCGATGAATGTTGAGGCTCGTGGCGGGTATCATTATTTTCTCACGTTCACAGATGATTTGAGCAGATATGAGTATATCTACTTAATGAAGCATAAGTCTGAAACATTTGAAAAGTTTAAAGAATTTCAGAGTGAGGTTGAAAATCATCGTAACAAGAAAATAAAGTTTCTACGATCAGATCGTGGAGGAGAATATTTGAGTTACGAGTTTGGTCTACATTTGAAACAATGCGGAACAGTTTCGCAACTCACGCCACCCGGAACACCATACCGTAATGGTGTGTCCGAACGTCGTAATCATACTTTACTAGATATGGTGCGATCTATGATGTGTCTTACAGATTTACCGCTATCGTTTTTGGGTTATGCTTTAGAGACGGCTGCATTCACGTTAAATAGGGCACCATCGAAATTCGTTGAGACGACGCCTTATGAACTGTGGTTTGGCAAGAAACCAAAGTTGTCGTTTCTTAAAGTTTGGGGCCGCGATACTTATGTGAAAAAGCTTCAACCTGATAAGCTCGAACCCAAATCAGAGAAATGTGTCTTCATAGGATACCCGAAGGAGACTGTTGGGTACACCTTCTATCATAGATCCGAAGGCAAGACAATCGTTGGTAAGAATGGATCCTTTCTAGAGAAGGAGTTTCTCTCGAAAGAAGTGAGTGGGAGGAAAGTAGAACTTGATGAGGTAATTGTACCTGCTCCCTTATTGGAAAGTAGTTCATCACAGAAACCGGTTCCTGTGACGCCTACACCAATTAGTGAGGAAGTTAGTGATGATGATCACGAAACTTCAGATCAAGTTATTACTGAACCTCGTAGATCAACTAGAGTAAGATCCGCACCAGAGTGGTACGGTAATCCTATTCTAGAAGTCATGTTACTAGACCATGATGAACCTATGAACTATGAAGAAGCGATGGTGAGCCCAGATTCCGCAAAATGGCTTGAAGCCATGAAATCTGAGATGGGATCCATGTATGAGACAAAGTGTGGACTTTGGTTGACTTGCCCGATGATCGGCAAGCCATTGAAAATAAATGGATCTTCAAGAAGAAGACTGACGCTGACGGTAATGTTATTGTCTATAAAGCTCGACTTATTGCAAAAGGTTTTCGACAAGTTCAAGGGATTGACTACAATGAGACTTTCTCACCCGTAGCGATGCTTAAGTCTGTCCGAATCATGTTAGCAATTGCCGCATTTTATGATTATGAAATTTGGCAAATGGATGTCAAACTGCATTCCTGAATGGATTTCTGGAAGAAGAGTTGTATATGATGCAACCTGAAGGTTTTGTCGATCCAAAGGGAGCTAACAAAGTGTGCAAGCTCCAGCGATCCATTTATGGACTGGTGCAAGCCAATCGGAGTTGGAATAAACGCTTTGATAGTGTGATCAAAGCATTTGGTTTTGTACAGACTTTTGGAGAAGCTTGTATTTACAAGAAAGTGAGTGGGAGCTCTGTAGCATTTCTGATATTATATGTGGATGACATATTGTTGATTGGAAATGACATAGAATTTCTGGATAGCACAAAGGGATACTTGAATAAGAGTTTTTCAATGAAAGACCTCAGTGAAGCTGCTTATATATTGGGCATCAAGATCTATAGAGATATGTCAAGACGCTTAATTGGACTTTCACAAAGCACATACCTTGACAAAGTTTTGAAGAAGTTCAAAATGGATCAAGCAAAGAAAGGGTTCTTGCCTGTGTTACAAGGTGTGAAGTTGAGTAAGACTCAATGCCCGACCACTGCAGAAGTTAGAGAGAAGATGAAAGATGTTCCCTATGCTTCAGCCATAGGCTCTATCATGTATGCAATGCTGTGTACCAGACCTGATGTGTGCCTTGCTATAAGTTTAGCAAGGAGGTACCAAAGTAATCCAAGAGTGGATCACTGGACAGCGGTCAAGAACATCCTGAAATACCTGAAAAGGACTAAGGATATGTTTCTCGTTTATGGAGGTGACAAAGAGCTAGTCGTAAATGGTTACGTCGATGCAAGCTTTGACACTGATCCGGACGATTCTAAATCGCAAACCGGATACGTATATATATTGAATGGTGGAGCTGTCAGTTGGTGCAGGTCTAAACAAAGCGTCGTGGCGGGATCTACATGTTGGAAATATGCCCTAGAGGCAATAATAAAAGCATTATTATTATATTTCCTTGTTCATGATAATTGTCTTTATTCATGCTATAATTGTGTTATCCGGAAATCATAATACATGTGTGAATAACAGACACCAACATGTCCCTAGTGAGCCTCTAGTTGACTAGCTCGTTGATCAACAGATAGTCATGGTTTCCTGACTATGGACATTGGATGTCATTGATAACGAGATCACATCATTAGGAGAATGATGTGATGGACAAGACCCAATCCTAAACATAGCACAAGATCGTATAGTTCGTTTGCTAGAGTTTTCCAATGTCAAGTATCTTTTCCTTAGACTATGAGATCGTGTAACTCCCGGATACCGTAGGAGTGCTTTGGGTATACCAAACATCACAACGTAACTGGGTGACTATAAAGGTAGACTACGGGTATCTCCGAAAGTGTCTGTTGGGTTGACATGGATCGAGACTGGGATTTGTCACTCCGTATGATGGAGAGGTATCACTGGGCCCACTCGGTAATGCATCATCATAATGAGCTCAAAGTGACCAAGTGTCTGGTCACGGGATCATGCATTACGGTACGAGTAAAGTGACTTGCCGGTAACGAGATTGAACGAGGTATTGCGATACCGACGATCGAATCTCGGGCAAGTAACATATCGATTGATAAAGGGAATTGCGTACGGGGTTGATTGAATCCTCGACATCGTGGTTCATCCGATGAGATCGTCGTGGAGCATGTGGGAGCCAACATGGGTATCCAGATCCCGCTGTTGGTTATTGACCGGAGAGTCGTCTCGGTCATGTCTGCTTGTCTCCCGAACCCGTAGGGTCTACACACTTAAGGTTCGGTGACGCTAGGGTTGTGAAGATATGTATATGCAGTAACCCGAATATTGTTCGGGGTCCCGGATGAGATCCCGGACGTCACGAGGAGTTCCGGAATGGTCCGGAGGTAAAGAATTATATATAGGAAGTGCTGTTTCGGCCATCGGGACAAGTTTCGGGGTCACCGGTATTGTACCGGGACCACCGGAAGGGTCCCGGGGTTCCACCGGGTGGGGCCACCTATCCCGGGGGGCCCCATGGGCTTAAGTGGGAGGGAACCCAGCCCATAGTGGGCTGGGGCGCCACCCCCCCAAGGGCCCATGCGGCTAGGGTTGGGGGAAACCCTAGAGGGGGCGCCCCCTTGCTTGGGGGGCAAGCCCCCCACCCTAGGCCGCCGCCCCCCCTAGTAGATCTCATCTACTAGGGCCGGCGCCCCCCCCTTGGCACCCCTATATATAGTGGGGGGGAGAGGAGGGATTTTACAACAGCCCCTGGCGCCTCCCTCTCTCCCCGTTACGTCTCTCTTCCTCGTAGTATAGGCGAAGCCCTGCTACTGTGACACCCTGCATCCACCACCACGCCGTCGTGCTGCTGGATCTTCGTCAACCTCTCCTTCCCCCTTGCTGGATCAAGAAGGAGGAGACGTCTCCCGTCCCATACGTGTGTTGAACGCGGAGGTGCCATCCGTTCGGCGCTTGGTCATCGGTGATTTGGATCACGTCGTGTTCGACTACATCATCACCGTTCTTTTGAACGCTTCCGTGCGCGATCTACAAAGGTATGTAGATGCATCCAATGACTCGTTGCTAGATGAACTCCTAGATGATCTTGGTGAAACGAGTAGGAAAATTTTTGTTTTCTGCAACGTTCCCCAACACTACGTGTGAAGCGGAATACATAGCTCTTCGGAAGCAGCAAATGAAGGAGTCTGGATGAAGGAGTTCGTATCCGATCTAGGTGTCATACCTAGTGCATCGGGTCCAATGAAAATCTTTTGTGACAATACTGGTGCAATTGCCTTGGCGAAGGAATCCAGATTTCACAAGAGAACTAAGCACATCAAGAGACGCTTCAATTCCATCCGGGATCTAGTCCAGGTGGGAGACATAGAAATTTGTAAGATACATACGGATCTGAATGTTGCAGACCCGTTGACTAAGCCTCTTCCACGAGCAAAACATGATCAGCACCAAGACTCCATGGGTGTTAGAATCATTACTGTGTAATCTAGATTATTGACTCTAGTGCAAGTGGGAGACGGAAGGAAATATGCCCTAGAGGCAATAATAAAGTTATTACTTATTTCCTTATATCATGATAAATGTTCATTATTCATGCTAGAATTTTATTAACCGGAAACATAATACTTGTGTGAATACATAGACAAACAGAGTGTCACTAGTATGCCTCTACTTGACTAGCTCGTTGATCGACGATGGTTATGTTTCCTAGCTATTTACATGAGTTGTCATTTGATTAACGGGATCACATCATTAGGAGAATGATGTGATTGACTTGACCCATTCCGTTAGCTTAGCATTTGATCGTTTAGTTTGTTGCTATTGCTTTCTTCATGACTTATACATGTTCCTATGACTATGAGATTATGCAACTCCCGTTTAGCGGAGGAACACTTTGTGTGCCACCAAACGTCACAACGTAACTGGGTGATTATAAAGGTGCTCTACAGGTGTCTCCAAAGGTACTTGTTGGGTTGACGTATTTCGAGATTATGATTTGTCACTCCGGTTGTCGGAGAGGTATCTCTGGGCCCACTCGGTAATGCACATCACTATAAGCCTTGCAAGCATTGCAACTAATGAGTTAGTTGCGGGATGATGTATTATGGAACGAGTAAAGAGACTTGCCAGTAACGAGATTGAACTAGGTATTGAGATACCGACGATCGAATCTCGGGCAAGTAACATACCGATGACAAAGGGAACAACGTATGTTGTTATGTTGTCTGACCGATAAAGATCTTCGTATAATATGTAGGAGCCAATATGGGCATCCAGGTCCCGCTATTGGTTATTGACCAGAGAGGTGTCTCGGTCATGTCTACATAGTTCTCGAACCCGTAGGGTCCGCACGCTTAACGTTCGTTGATGATATAGTACTATGAGTTATGTATGTTGGTGACCGAATGTTGTTCGGAGTTTCGGATGAGATCACAGATATGACGAGGAACTCTGGAATGGTCCGGAAGTAAAGATTGATATGTGGATAGTAGTGTTTGATCTCCAAAAGGGTTCCGGAATTCACCGGAAGGGGTTCCGGATGTTTCCCGAAATGTTTGGGCACGAGAACACTTTATCTGGGCCAAAGGGGAAAGCCCACGAGGGTTTTGGAAAGCGCTAAAGGAAGTTTTGCGGAGTCCAGGGGCCATACGCCAGGGTCCCTGGCGTCTGGGTCCAGATGCCGGGAACCCTGGCGTCTAGCCCTGGAGTCCGAGAAGGACTCTTGCCTTTCGGGTGAAACCGACTTTGTGGAGGCTTTTACTCCAAGTTTCGACCCCAAGGCTCAACATATAAATAGAGGGGCAGGGCTAGCACCCAAGAGACATCAAGAAACACCAAGCCGTGTGCCGGCAACCCCGTCCCCTCTAGTTTATCCTCCGTCATAGTTTTCGTAGTGCTTAGGTGAAGCCCTGCGGAGATTGTTCTTCACCAACACCGTCACCACGCCGTCGTGCTGCCGGAACTCATCTACTAATTCGCCCCTCTTGCTGGATCGAGAAGGCGAGGAAGTCACCGAGCCGAACGTGTGCAGAACTCGAAGGTGCCATGCTTTCGGTACTTGGATCGGTCGGATCGTGAAGACGTACGACTACATCAACCGCGTTGATATAACGCTTCCGCGAACGGCCTACGAGGGTACGTAGACAACACTCTCCCGTTGCTATGCATCACCATGATCCTGTGTGTGCGTAGGAAAATTTTGAAATTACTACGTTCCCCAACAGGAATCGCTACGCCGAAAAGCAAAAATGCTCCTGCCCAGGTTCCGTCTTGAGACGGCGGCGCTTCATCCTGAAAGTCTTCTTATTTTTTAGAGCAAATAGCCTCTTATATTAGAAGATGGGCACTAGAGGGAATTTGTGGGCCCCACAAGGGGGCAAGGCGGGCCCAGTGGGATAGGGTGTGCCCTTGCCCTGTGGGCCCATGGTTAATCTTCTCCGGATCTTTTTCTTTCTAGTATTTTTTGTATATTACAAAATACATTTTCGTAAAATTTTAGGTCATTTGAAGCTTCGGAGAATAGCTATCTCTATTGTAGCTCTTTTAGGTTCAGAATTCCAGTTGCCGACAATTTTCCTCTTCATGTATATCTTGCACATTAAGAGAGAAAAGACATTATAATTGCATCATAAAGTGAAATGATGATCAAAGACATTATACATAATAGTAGGAAAACATGATGCAAAATGGACATATCAATACGTCTTTAACATATTTATAATTTTTGAAATATTCATGCTATATTTACATGAGTTCTATATGGTTTTGGTGCACTTTTATATTATTTTCTGAACTAACATATTAATCTAGAGCCCAGTGCGAGTTCATATTTACTGCTTGTTTTGTTTTTTTACAGAAAATCGATACATACGAATGCCCAAACACGACGAAACATTTTGACATTTTTTTGGAACATAAGAGATACCAAAGCTTTGGGGGAGAACCAGAAGACCCATAGGGGCCCCACAAGGTAGGGGGCACACCCGGGGGCTAGGGAGGGCCATCCTGCCTTATGGCTCCCTCGTAACTCCTTTTGGCATGATTCTAACATTGAAAAAATCCTATAAATTGAGAAGCCCCTAGAAAGAAACCTAGAATATTTACTCCACTACCGCAAGCCTCTGTTCCGAAGCGATCTCATCTAGAGACCTTTTTTGGCACTCTGCCGCAGAGGAAAGCCATCACAGAGGCCATCTTGATCAACCTTCTTGCCTCCATGGTGAACCAGTAGCTATGTGTTTGATCTCTCTCTCTCTCCCTATCTATCTCTCTCTCTCTCTCTCCTCTCATGTACTTGATTTGGCATGATTTTGATGTATCATGAGCTTTATCGTTGTAGATGGATTGGAAGCCGACATGGGTGTCCAGATCCCGCTGTTGGTTATTGACCGGAGAGTCGTCTCGGTCATGTCTGCTTGTCTCCCGAACCCGTAGGGTCTACACACTTAAGGTTCGGTGACGCTAGGGTTGTGAAGATATGTATATGCAGTAACCCGAATATTGTTCGGGGTCCCGGATGAGATCCCGGACGTCACGAGGAGTTCCAGAATGGTCCGGAGGTAAAGAATTATATATAGGAAGTGCTGTTTCGGCCATCGGGACAAGTTTCGGGGTCACCGGTATTGTACCGGGACCACCGGAAGGGTCCCGGGGGTCCACCGGGTGGGGCCACCTATCCCGGGCACTTTAAGGAATTATCATGTGATTCAATTGTGTTAGTAATGTTGAGAGACACTAATGAAAGTATGAACCGTAGGCCTTGTTTCTAAGCATTGAGACACCGTTTTCACATACTTTTGTTGCTTGCTACCTTACTGTTTTTAATTGTTCAAATTCTAAATAGTGATTTCTACCATCCATATTACACATATATCATCATCTCTTTACCGAACTAGTGCACCTATACAACTGACAATTGTATTGGTGTGTTGGGGACACAAGAGACATCTTGTATTCGGTTGCAGAATTGTCTGAGAGAGAACGATGTTCATTCTACACCTTACACGGATTGATAAATCTTTGGTCATCCACTTGAGAGAAATTTGTTGCTGCCTACAAAATTGTGTGCTTAAAGGCCCAACAAAGTCTACAAGAATAAAGTTGCCTATTAGATATCATGGCCTCGCCCATATCCTAATTGAAGGTTGGGCTCTACAAGAGTTTGCCCGAGGTCTGATCGGACATGGCCTTGGGGCTTCACCGGTCAAGCAAGATGCTTGATCCATCGATGTGAGGCTTGGTTCCGAGCACAAGGCCAGATCCGACGCATGGCCAACGTCGTGGTCCTAGTCCAGGATTGAACCTGGTCTGACACTAGAATGGTAGCTCGCCGTGCGAATCTACAACATACTCCAGGTTACCAAATCCGATGATCTGACGCGGAGTGAAGTTTTTTATGTGGCTGAGGTGGCTAGTCAAATCAGCATAAAACATGATGTTGCCGAAGACAAAAAGTTATCCCGTAAAGAAGTTCATGCCACAGCCGATGCTATTGTTGATTTGAAGACGAGCCATCGAGCCGCTTCGGCTACAAGGAGGGGCACGCACGGGCCACCAATGAAGGAGTCGAATCCGACAGATCTCGGGTAGGAGGTCTTGAGCTGGTTGCCTTGGCACAATGGTAACAGGACAAAGAAGGGACACAATGTTTACGCAACTTCAGGCCCTCTTGAAGAGGTAAAACCCTACGTCCTGCTTTGTTGTATTGATTGTAGGTTGGGTACAAAGTACAGGTTGATCTACCTCGAGATCATATTCGAATATCTCTACCTCAACGGTCTAAACCCCTCGGCTTATATAAATGTCGGGGGTACCTAGGGTTATAGATATGCAGGTTGCGTCTGGAGATAAACATGCCGAAGATTGCATTTGTGCCTTGGAGTATGCGCCAATTCTTTAGAAGATTCCATCTTGGGTACATCATGGGGCCTGATGGATGTGGCGAACTGGTTGGTCGTTTGGGGGTCCTCGGCCAATCCACCTCTGGGAGCCGACGTGATTAGTACCCCCCCCCCTATGTAGGACACCATCAGCACATGCCCTTGCGTCTAGTCCTACATGGCGGGCACATCGAGGTGCCCTGGGTGTCGGGATCTTGTCCGCGGACATCACGTTAGCCATATTTGAGCAAAGTTGCTCTTGTTTTGGTCGTTGCAAAATCTGAAGTTGAAATTTATTTTAGGGTTCATCAGTCATCAATGGTTTGCGAATATCTTTGCACTCGATAGCTCCGAGCACCATCGATCCAACCGAATTTCTTTTAAATCTAGAATAAATACTCTAATATTATATATTTTATGTAGTAATTAAATTTCTCATTATTTGAATAGTTTATAAATGTATGGGCATCTACGATGAACGTAAATTAGGAAGTGAATTTTTTAGTTCTCCCTAAGTATGATGTTTATATTTATTCAAAGCAGTTGTAGTACAACTTGTGTTTTTACCGAAAAGATGAAGCACAACATGGGTAGGTTGCCCTGCTACTATCTGGAAATAATCGGACAACTGGTGACAAAAAATGTTTTTAAAAATGTAGCTGAAAAATCAAAACATCTTGCTCAAATGTCTCTCGAGCTTCCGTAGGGCACTAGGCCCACCACCCTAAACCAACCCTATCCAATCCCAGCCATAAGAAAACTTAGAGGAAATGGTTGATCAAGAAAAGAAGGAGATCAATAAGGACAATTGATTTATAAATTGTTGTTTTTCTTTTCATCATGGGTTATTCTGACCTATCTTGAATCGTTGAGTTGGTTGTCCGCTATATTGATCAAATGATCTCGTGAATACCTTTGCATTGATTTGAGATTTCCCTTTTTGAGGTTGCATTGATTCGAGATTTGAATATGACGAATGTGGTTGCCCAAGGAACAAATGGGGGAGGCCGACCCTTGTCCGCGGACATCACATTCGCCAAATTTGACCAGGGATGCTCTTGTTTTGGTCGTTGCACAATCAGATGCTGAAATTTATATTAGGCTTTGTCAGTCGTCACTGGTTTGAGAAGATCTTTGCCTCGATAGCTCCAAGCACCATCGATCCAACCGAATTTCTTAGAAATCTAGAATAAATAATCTATTATTATATATTTTATGTAGGAATTTTTTTTCGTATTATTAGAACAGTTTATAACTGTATGAGAGTTTGCGATGAATGTAAATTAGGAAGTGAATTTTTTTAGTCTCCCCTAAAAATGATGCTCATCTTTATTCGAAGCAGATGTAGTAAAACATGTGTTTTCCCGGAAAAATGAAGCACAACATGGGTAGGTTGTATCGGGAATATATCCGGTGCACCCACACTTGTGGTGCTACCGGTGCACCGGATGCAATAGAACATTTTTAAAAATCTGAAAGAAAAATCTAGCACATTGACACCACATCAATGTATGTTGTCGCAAAATTTCGTATCAAAATTTGAAACATTTCTTGAGATACAAAAATGAAAATTTAACATCAGTGTGACAATGGGCCAAATTTAAAGCCCAACTTATGATATCTACTATTTGGTGTTGAATTTGCCATTTTTTGTTTTTAAAGCTATATTTTGTATTTGACTTGAAATTTTGTGACAACCTACATAAATGTTGTGTGTATGTGCGATTTTTTCAGAATTTTTCAAACATTTAAAATGTGCAACATGAGTTCGGTGCACCGGTAGCACCACAAGCACCGGTGCACCAGATATTTTCCCAGGTTCTACTACCACTATGTGGGTATAATCCGACAATTAGTGATAGAGAAATGTTTTCGACCCGTAGCTGAAAAATTGAAACACTATCGAGCTTCTGTAGGGCAGTAGGCCCACCACGCTAAAACAACCCTATCCAATCCCAATCATAAGAAAACTTAGAGGAAATGGTTGATCAAGAAAAGAAGAAGATCAATAAGGGCAACTGATTTATAAATTGTTGATTTTTTTCATCATGGATTATTCTGACATATCTTGAATCACCGAATTGGTTGTCTGCTATATTGATCGAATAATCTTGTGCATGCATTTGCATTGGTTTGAGATTTCCTTTTTTGAGGTTGCATTGGTTCAAGATTTTGAATACGACGAGTGTGGTTGCCCAAACGAACAAATGGGGATGGCTTGCTGTTGTCTGTGGACTTCACGTTAGCCAAGTTTGACCGGGGATGCTCTTGTTTTGGTCCTTGCAAGATCTGATGCTGAAATTTATTTTCTGCTTTGTCGGTCATCACTTGTTTCAGAATATCAATGCGCTCGATAGCACCTAGCACGATCGAACCGATAGAATTTCTTCGAAATCTAGAATAAATACTCTACTATTATATATTTTATGTAGGAATTAAATTTCTCATTATTTGAACAGTTTATATCTGTATGGGTGTTTGCGTTGCGGGTAAATTAGGAAGCACATTTTTTTGGTCCTTCCTAAATATGATGCTAATTTTATTCGACGTTGTACCAGTACAGCATGGGTGGGTTTTACTAATACTATCTTAATATAACAACTGGTGACAGGAAAATATTTTAGAAATTGAAGCCGAAAAATTGAGACATCTTGCACAAATGTCTCTCGAGGCACTGGGCCCACCATGCTAGAACAACCACATCCAATTCAATCATTAAAAAAACTTAGAAGAAATTGTTGATCAACAAAAGAAGGAGATCAATAAGGATAATTGATTTATAAATTGTTGATTTTTTTCCATCCTGGATTATTCAGAGCAATCTTGAATCGTTGAATTGGTTGTCTGCTATATTGATCGAATGATCTCGTGCATGCCTTTGCATTGATTTGAGATTTCCTTTTTTGAGGTTGCATTGGTTCGAGATTTTGAATACGACAATTGTGGTTGCCCAAGCGAACAAATGGGGGTGGCCGGTTCTTTTCCGCGGACGTCAGGGTAGCCAAATTTGACCAGAGATGCTCTTGTTTTGATCGTTGCAAAATCAATTGCTGAATTTTATGTTAGGCTTTGTGAGTCATCACTGATCTTAGAATATCTCAGCGCTCGATAGCTTCAAGCACCATCGATCAACCGAATTTCTTCGAAATCTAGAATAAATACTCTACTATTATATATTTTACGTACGAATTAAAGTTCTCATTATTTCAATAGTTGATAGTTGTATCGGCGTTTGCGTTGCGGGTAAATTAGGAAGCAAATTTTTATGGCCCTCTCTAAATATGATGCTTATTTTGACTCGAAGCAGTCGTAGTACAACTTGCATTTTCCCCCCAAAAAAAGAGAAGTACAACATGGGGTGTACCATAACGAGAAACCAACAATTGTTGGTGGCTAGGAAATGTTTTAGAAACTGTAGCAGTGATTCTAAAAAAAACTGTAGCAGGAAAATCGAAACATCCTGCTCAAAAGTCCTTACGTATGTTCTAGGCCCAACACGCTAAAACAGCCCTATCCAATCCAACCAAAAAAGATAAAAATATCTCTGTAAAAGAAAGAAAAAAACTTTTAAACGGGTCGGTAGCACTAGCAGTAGTCCCTCACTATCCAGTCCACTCCACATCTCACGCCCGCACGCCACCCACGGCCCCCCACCTCCCAGCGCGAAATCCCTATTCTGCCCCTGAGCTCCAGCAGATGGCCCTGGAAAGGGCCGGCCATTATCTGGGGGCAAAATGGGCATGCGCAACCGTTCCCTGGCGCAGACGGCAAACGCCGTGCGAGGCGCGTGTCACCGTCGGGCGACCAGCCGCTCGCCCCACTCCGCCACGTACCCGCTGGGCCAGCGGGCCCGCAGCCCGCCACGTCACCCCGCCCCCACCTGAGCCCTTTAAGACCCCGAGGCTCCCCTCCCGTTTGAACCCCCTTCGCTCGCTTGTAAACTGTGAAAAGGAGACGGGGAGGGGAGGCGACCGGCGACCGACCGTGGGAGGGAAGGAAAAAAAAAATAAACCAGCCGCCCGCCGGGAATGGCCGCCGTCGCCGCCGGCGAACTGGACGGGCAGTAGAGGGCGTCCTATCTCTTTTTTTTTTCTGCGTGTGTGTGGTAGGAGCGGTGGTTGCAGTCGGGACTGGTGGTGGTGGTGTGTAACTGCGCTGGTGTGGTTGGTTGGAGTTCGGGATTGGGGATGGCGTGGTTGCGGTAGTGGTTAGGATTCACGCGATCGATGCCGTTCCAGCTCAAGGCCGGCCACCACCACGGCGCCATGGACGGGAAGCCGCCGCCGCCGCCGCCGCTCGCGCCCGCCCCGACGCCGCCCGCGCCGCCCAGGGTCTCCCGCCTCCGCAGGCTGCTCGTGAGGGTCTCCGCCTCGGAGCGCCTCGCGGTGGCCGGGGACGGCAAGGAGCGGGAGAAGGAGGAGAGGCCGGTGGGCAGCGGGGAGGCGGAGGTCGGCTCGGTGGGGCTCGACCGCATGGTGCTCAGCTTCATGGAGGACTCCGCGGCCGTCGAGCGCCCGCCGCGCGGCCGCTGCAACTGCTTCAACGGCAGCAACTACGAGGAGAGCGACGACGAGGAGGGCTTCTTCCTCCCCTCCGGCCAGGCCTCCGCGCCTCCCCCGTCCGCGGCCGGCGACACCCTGGAGGCACTCAAGGTACTACTGGAATTTCCGCATGGCACGCCAACCCCTCCCAAATTGGGAAAAGCCGCAACGAATTTACGAGGCGGTTGCCTCCTTTCCCTTTGCGTGCAGAGTTTGGTGCAGAGCGCCAGCGTCGCCGAGCGGAACCTTCTCGCCGACGCTTCCAGGATCACCGAGCGGTGCGGCAGGACCTGCAAGGGCAAGGCCGAGTGCCGCCGCGCCGTCGCCGACGGCCTCAGGGCCCTCGGCTATGACGCCGCCGTCTGCAAGTCGCGCTGGGAGAAGACCAAGTCCTACCCCGCTGGTACACATCCCGTCCTCCTCGATTCACCTAATTAAGCTCGGCGTATTCCCCTTTCATGGCATGGCAGGGGCTTACCGGACCTGTCTGTCTACGCAGGGGAGCACGAGTACATCGACGCCGTTGTTGGGGACGGAGCGAGGCTGATCGTGGAGGTGCACTTCAGGTCCGAGTTCGAGGTGGCCCGGTCGACCAAGGCGTACCGCGCGGCGCTCCAGGCGCTGCCGCCGTTGTTCGTTGGCACGTCCGACCGGCTCGGGAAGATCGTGTCCGTGGTGGCGGAGGCGGCGCGGCAGAGCATGAAGAAGAAGGGGCTGCACTTCCCACCATGGCGTAAGCCGGAGTACATGCGCGCCAAGTGGCTGTCCCCGCACGTCCGCACCGGCGACAAGGCGGCCGCCCCGTCCCCCGCCGCCTCTGCAACTGCAACTGCGACGGCGGTGTCGGCGGCGAGCTTCTCCGGCGAGTTCGAGCTGCTGTTCGGCATGAACCCGAGCGGGGGGGTCTCGTCCACCCCCGGCGAGAAGATCACGGTGGTGGTGTCGCCGTGGCGCCCGACGGAGGAGGCGGCGAGCAAGAAGCAGCAGCCCAGGGCGAAGGTCGTCACGGGGCTCGCCGCCGTCCTCTGAGCGTGGCGAGGCGAGGCGGACAAAATAACCGCCAGTAGATGGACGGATCCCCAATTTTTCCACCCACCGCCTTTTCCGTTTCTTTCTCCTCGGCGCGCTTCGATCCGTTGGCGGATCCAGTTTTTGGTGTTTCCGTGTTCGTTTTTCCGGGGTTTTTTTGTTTCGGAAAAAAGAGAAAAAAACACTCCCATCCCCTAGCAGCACCATCCATCCTCCATTAATTTCGAGTTTTGACCCCCCCCTGCCATGTAATTTTTGTTCTCGCCATGAGGAGGCCGTGGAGCTTTGGTGACGCTTCACCCCCTCCCGCCGACTAGTACTAGTAGCAGCAGCTGTAAGAGAAGAAGAGGGGGATCGTCCGGCGAGGCTTCTCGCCGGCTGTTCTCTGCTTGCCTGTAGGAATTGATCAATCTAAGACTTACCTTGCCAGTGAAGAGTTGTTATATAATCTTATGGATGGTGCTTGCTATTGCTATTGCTATTGCTATTGCTATTGCTATTGAAGAGATGATGAACTATGATGAGCAATAATTCAAGTTTATGCCATGTTTTTCCCCACTCTGCTCTGCGGCATGATGAATTGAGTGAGCCGAACTGTGTGGCGCTGGTGCTGTTACTGTGATCCGCCATGATTCCGGTCGGGAAGATTCTCGCCGGAGGAAACGACGAAGGAGCTTTGGATTTGGGCGAGGGAGCACGCCATGATGCACAGCCGAACGCAGATCATTCACCTGGCCGAAACAAGGCGAGGACTGATGAGGGCCGGGGCCCATGGGTTCCCAGGGTGGGGGCCCGTCTATCCAGTAAGCAAGCAGAGTATTCTATCCGGTGGCGCGTCAATCCGGGATTAAAATAAGGTGGGGAATGCGGAGAACTGCGCGCGATCGTCGTGAGAGGCAGCCCGCTCGTGCATTCTCGGGCGCCGCGCCCACCCCCTCTGCCGCGGCATCGATGCCTCTGCCACCATCGCGACTCGACCCGACCCATGGGGGTGGCGTGAGTGACCACGCTCTGCCGCTCGCCGCTTTTTCTACCCCGCCCCGCCTTTGCCCCGCTCCCACTTCACCCCCGCTTTCACCGCGGTAAAAAAGGGGAGAAGATCTGCGTCCCCGTCCGGCACCGGGAAAAGGAAAAATGAAGACCGCCGGGTGCAGCAGGATTCTCGTGACGCCAGGCGACAGGCGTTCGTTTGACGACGATTTCTCTTTCACCTGGGCGGATGAAGACCCTGGCGTCCTCGTAGACCCACCCGCACCGTTTGTACAAATCTTTATGGAGGTCACATGATGTGTGCTCTCCAAGTAATTGTGCGTGTGGAGCAAAAATAAAGTGAAATTGGCTCTAATTTTCCCGAGAGAAAAATACGATCGAGGTTTGCTTGGGGTTGGGGCGGGGTGGGGCGTGGAGGCGCGGCCATCGTGCTTGGCGAGTGCCCCCGCTACGGGGACGCGAGATCCTGGGGGCCATGATTACACTGATCGCGCCTTTTGTCCGTAACCCGCCGAGCGAAGCCCCGGCTTCTTTTCCTCGTCTCGTCCGATCGATCTTGCGTCAGGGGAACGAACAAAGGGCGCAGCGGTGAAACCGGACGGGACGTCTCTCGGGGACGGTAAAGAAAAAGGGCGCCCGAGTGCGAGTGGTACCTACTGCTGCTGGTGGTGCTGCTGCGTGGTAAAAAACCTGTCGCAGGCGGTGGTGGTGGTGGTGGTGGTGGTGCTCGTGGCTTTTGACCGCCCTCCCCAGGCCTCGTGGCTGGGCCAAGAGGGACCAAGTGGCTGGCTTCAGTGCAACGCTCGCTCGGTGATCTGCTCTTGGTGTGTTGCCCCAATCGGATAAAAACTTTTACTCCATATGTAAACAAATACTCCCTTTGTCCTATAATATAAAATCATTTTTTACATTAGTGTGTAGTGTAAAGAAATCATGTTATATTATTGGACGGAGACAGTATAAGTGATCTATAAACACCCTGATATTTCTTTAGGGGGGTAGCTTTTACCAATTGATTACGCCGCTGGTTTTAAGGAGCAATATCCTTGTGCATTGTCCGGACAAAAGTATATATTTTATATCTAGAGAAAGTAAATTTATCTTTGTCTCGATTGATACACAAGCTTGTAGTCTCCAACTATAGAAGAAGAGTCATCATATCTGCGGCCGTCATATCATCTATAGAGCACACTTCATATGGATATGAAGGCTATAGTAGTAATGTGCAAACACAAAGTCGCCATATACGGCCTTCATATCTTTCTCACTTGAGATCATATCCTAACATCTCACATGGGGCCCACGCACCGCCCCGCCCATGATATCTTATCCTCACACTGACCGCGTTACTCTTTCTAATTTCTTTAGTCTTTTCACACATCGCTTGATCCCCTTCGACAGAGCTTGCTGACGACGTAGCGATCTACACCAGATGTGAAGGGAAGGCCAGTCTATCTCCAAATCCATGGTGACATCACCTCTTGAATCTTTTTCTTCCTGAGGCACCCTGTTGCCATCCCCTCGCCCCCATCAGGTACCGCTAGCTGGGACAATTGATGGCGCATTAATCCCGGTCATCAGGTGTGTGTATGGGCGGCGGCGAGGGGGGGGGTGCTTCCCAATTTTGTGGAAGGCGCCGCCATGCTACGAATGGGTCGTCTGGTTGGAGGGCTACGCGACGATGTCGGTGTTGCAGGGTTGTGGAGGCAAATCGATTAAGGAGTATATGCCGCGGTGGCAACATGACTCATGCTGCAAAAAGAGTGATACCAAACCTCCGAGCGCAACATGGCCATGTTGCAACCCCTCCAAGTGCAACATGGCTCATGTTGCAGAGTGCCATTATGCAAATCCTTGAGCGAAACCTGCTAGCGAACATGACCTATGTTGCAAACCTTGTCAGCTGGATCGGACGGCTATCTCACGATGGATCCAACAACTCACGGTCTGGACGATATCTTCAAAAGATTAGCTGGCCAACGCGTAACGTTATCCCAATTTTCCGGGTAAACGATATGAATCTATCGATCGATCACGCGTTGCATCGGCCGCAGCGAAGCCACATTCACAACTTCGACTTAGCCCGCGTGTCAGGTGGGGTGTCACACATGTTCTACCTTATCCCTCTCTTCTTCTTCCTGAATCATCCATCTCCCTCTCGTATATATCCCCTACTCAGGACAGACTCTTGCATCGACCACCGTGCACAACACCTAGTTGCGATCTTCTCCTACCTTCACTGGAATACCTGGGGGAATCATCGTTGCGATCTTCTCCTGCCGTCATCGGAATACCCGGGGAACCACCGTTGCGATAGCTACCGAGCTGCTGCCCGCTGCTGCATGCTAAGGGGCCTATCTATGCAAGGCCAACAACCGTTTGCCACATGTGCTACTGCAAAGGGTTGGCCGGCGATGCACCGATGCCACAAGTCCAGAGTTGCAACCAACGAGTACCAATTTGTGACCAACAAGGTCGGGAGCTGCAATTTGCGTGAGACGGTGTTACGACGAGGGTGTGCGGGAATTTTGGCAAGGGCGTGCTAGAGCTACGATCGGAAGGGGGGGGTGCTTTGAAGGCGAGGTAGAGAAGCTACAACTGATAAGGAGGATGATTTGATGGCGAGTTTGAAAAGATACTATCGACGTGGGATAGTGTTGCGGCCAACACGATGAGTCGTTGATGCTTTCAATTACAGTTAGCTATTTATCTCGGAGAAGCACGATGTGGGTCCGGCCAGGCGATATTATGAGTCAAGTTGTGAATGGTGATTGGTGCCTACCGCAAAGCTGCTATTGACGGGGGTGCTACTATGGATGAGGGCATGTGCGGGGCTCATGGAGGCATTGTAAAGAAGGACTGGTTGGATCATGCGCGGCTAGTGTTGCATCTAACTGCCATGCGGAGGGCAATCGGACGGCCGGTGCTACAACCTATTGCTATTGTTGATCGGCCGACTGACGCCTAGCATTGTCCCTTAAAAAAATCTCGGTCATTTGTATCGATTGATGCGCGTAGCTGTGCGATTCGATCTATCTAACCATATACTCCGTATGATGCAAAAAGAAGAAAGGGACAAAGAAATTAAGAGCGGGCAAGGGAAGAAGAAAGCCATTAAAGAGGTCCTCCAAATCATCAAATAGCTTCTCTCTCTAACATGGCCTACACACACCCAAAACAGCATGTAACCTCCCACCGTTATGAATTCGTGATCAGGACAGGACTGCCATTTTTAATAAACAAACAGCAGGCCAGCAATTCCTTGCCAACACGTTTGTTCTTCATTCCCCATTTGGTACACGCAAATGGGCCGTTGGTGCGAGAGGAGGAAAGATACCACCGTCCATTCGGGCCCGATCTTGCTTCCTCAGGGCCCCCATCAGGCCCGGACGCGGGCCCTCGCTCGGACCCGCCCGTGATCCGGGCCCACTGTCACGGTAAATGGCAGCAGTCGTTGTCCACCCCACCCTCCTCCTCCCCTCACCGCGACCGACCACCGCACCCGCACACACGGCGAGTCGGCGACGGTGGTGTGTGTGGTGGCGGCGGGGAGAGAGAGAGAGAGAGCAGGTGAGAGTGACAAGTGCCGCTGCTGACGCAGGGGTGGGATGGGATGGGATGGCAGCGCGGAAATAGTTTACACGTCTTGCTTTCAGGAAAGCTACGGCCCACCCACTCCAGCTGAGTTCTCTTCCTTCTCCCACTGCCACTGCTGCTCTACTGCTGCAGCGCCACTGTTACTAGTAGTAAAAGAAAAAAGAACACTGCCCTCTCTCTCCCTCTGTTCGAAGACTGACGAGGACTGCAGCATCATGGCGCTGGAAACGGGAGGGCTTTCTAGAGAGAGAAAGCAGCATGGCAGGGCAGTGCAGGGCACGAAACTTCTCAGGCAAGGCATGGGCTCAGGCTCTCTCTCTTTCGGAATTCAGACTCAGGTTTCAGAGAGGGAAAAAGAGAGAGGGGGTGGC
The DNA here is from genome assembly GCF_003073215.2 of Triticum urartu. NCBI lineage: Eukaryota > Viridiplantae > Streptophyta > Magnoliopsida > Poales > Poaceae > Triticum > Triticum urartu. The sequence continues at coordinate 583,724,382 of NC_053026.1, forward strand.
GCAGGGCGTGAAAGAGAGGCTCGAGGGAGGTCCCGGAAAAGGGAAAGGTGGTTAAAATCCATAGAAACGAGAGAAAAGAAAAGAAGACGGGTCTTTCTCACTCTTGAGTACCACCAGTAGTCTCAACACACCAGAAAAAATAGGCCAAAACACACACACACACACTGGGAAAAGAGGTGGCCTCAACACGTCTCTGACAAGGGGGCCGTGTAAATTGGGAGTGGGAAATTCCTGCTTCTTTTTCTTTTGTTGCTTGCAGAAAGAGGTTCGTGGTTGGATCGACTTTAATTTTGTTAGGATCAGGTTATGCGGCGAACAAAATGGAGTGGCCACGGTAATTAGTAAATTAAGCCTTTTTTCCCTTCGCATCTGTTTCAAAAACTAAAAAGTGTTCGTTGAAAATGAAGACACGGAGAAGGTCAGACGAACATGTCCATTCTTCTTTTGCACGACCGTGACCGTGACCCGCGTTAATTTCACCTTCCCTTCCACCATACGAGCAGAGCAGCGAGGCACAGCAATATCCACATACTTATATCTACTATCTAACAGTTGATACATTTATTTACAGTTTGCGTCGGCGGGGATTATAGAAAGTAAAAATTATTATCACCTTGGCCTGTCGTTTTCGCCGTTAAAGAAAAGAAGCTTTGGCCACTTTAGCCCCCCGGTAAAGACAAAGGAGGAAACCAAAAAATGAGCCGAGAAAAACAAAAAAAGAACTCAAGTTTAAAGCAAAAGGCCAAGCTAGGTCGCCATGCCCATCTCTCTTTTCACGGGGCGCTCGCTCGGTGGTGGTAAGGCAAAACAAAAGAAGCAAAGAAGCTACGACAGCAAGCGAGCAAGCGACCAAAACATGGCGATGAAAAACTTTTTCGAGAAAGGAATCAAAGGGGAACGGGCCAGGGAAAAGAATCCAACATGTCAAAATAAATCAACAAGAAGATGAAGAGGTGGCTGCATTTGATGCTTTCCCTTTCGTGCGCGATGATGAGAGGCGCCCCCTTTTGTTTTCTTCCGTCGCTGTCTCCCTCGGCTCGCCATAGAAATACACGTAGAGAAATACAGGCTGGGGAGTTGGACTGGGATGAAAGAAAATCAGAAAAATGTGCCTTGCACCTTATCGTGTTTGCTCTGGCCCAGGGGGGTCTCCGGATTTTCCTTTCGCTTCTTTGGCGAACCGAACGCGAGAGGACGACCAGCTGTGGAAATTCGGTTGCATCGATGGCTTCTTGTCTCTCGACGAGTTGTTTTCGGCAAAAAGCAGGGTCTCGTTTTCCGTGCAAGAAAACGAAGCAAATGCCAACTGTCGTTCAAACAAGCGAAACGAAGGGTTATCATCTTGGTGGGCACATCTTTTGTTCATAGTCTCCGAGAGGGAGGGAGAGAGAGAGAGAAAGTATCTCCACATCAATTTTTTGTTCATTTTGCCCTACGAGGATTTACAATCTTCTATGATATGTAGTAGCGAAAATGCCCATGTGTTACAACGGGCGACAAAATTTCATAAATCCTGCTCCGTGTACCATCACGCATCATTTCTTATATCCAATTATGATAAACATTGATAATAAGGTTACTTTGATTATCGCTTTTCGGAGCATGAAGTCGGGACGTGAAGAAACCACCCTATCTGATGGAAGTGTAGTGGTGCATGGAACATAAAAAAAATATTATTTAAAAAAATTGAATACTTTTCAAAACATTGTTTTTTATTGGAAAAGGAACATATTTGAACACATGGTTTTCATTTTATTTTTAATGTTTTGGAGAACAATGTTTGTAACTTTTGGAAAAATGGAACATTTTTTGCGGAATTTAAGATTTTTTTGAAAAGCATGAACATAATTTGAAATATGAATATTTTTTAAAGCAAGAACAATTCGAAACACTCTTTATCATTACAAAAACACGCTCGGTGTCCGCGGTTAAAAAAAGAATTGTTCTAGTCCAAACCATGGAGTATAGAGTTGAGAAAGTCATAGTGATGTCCTTTGATGGTACCCCTCTTTCAGCTTAGCACTATCATCGGGTGAAAGATGAGTGGTGTATCTGTTCTTAGTGGGATAGCAAATAGGTCCGTGCATTCAATCGGAAGAAACGGTATCCTCGCAAAAGGTGTCTATAATATGTGCGGATGTGTTAGAGATAAAAAAAATCTAGAATTCTCATGCGCAGATGTTCACCCACCAGCCTGTCTTGGTGGGCTTTATCCAGGCGACCTCATAATTTTGAAAGTTTTTCTTTGTTTAGTATGCGCTTACACAAAAACTTAAGTTCACACACATGTTTGTTATATATCCAATTCCTTTTAAGTAGAAGTGTTCAAGGAGCAAGGCTTGTCGTATTTTAGGCATCACTAAGAAAATCAAGTGCAATGACATGAGATGTGAAACTATAGTAGAACAAATTCAATAATGAGCATCTAACAATAATTGACATGCATATTTAAAGTTTGTTTGCTTGATTTAGTGAAATCTTGCGTAAGCATACATATAACAACTTATGACCTAAATTCAGGCTTTTCACACAAAGGAAATTTGGAATTGTGAAGGCACCTTTTTTGCGAGGAAAATTTCGGATCTATTCCTCAATTGTCAAGGTAGTAGAAAGAACACGAGAAATAAAAAATACATCCAGGTCCATAGACCACCTGGGTTTCACAGTAGTAAATGCGTACATAATTTGTGCAAGTATATGGAAATCAAACATTAAAGCAGGAAACACAATGTGATATTTTTCGAAAATATGTGCTTGACTAAAACTTATTGTAAGAACTCTCACAAAAAAACATATTGTAAGAAAATAAATACAAAATATTCTATTGTTCTCTCAGTAACCGTTATTCTTCTGTTCCATCCATTCTTTTGAACATATAAATCCTTTTATCTTCACCGTAAAGCTGTTTGGAGGGTAAGGAAAAATAGGATCAAGGGGTTAACAGATTCTCATAGGGTGTGGCAGCGGGATCGGAAAATTATGATTAAGATGGCACAAGAGTACTTTGAGGATATGTTTACAGCTGATCCGAATGTTGACCCAATGGAGGTTATTCATCTTTTTAAAGCAAAGGGGACAAAGGACACCAATGAAAAAAATGTGTGGACCCTTCACGAATAAGGAAATCAGTGACACTCTCTTCCAGATAGGACCTCTTAAATCTCCTAGCCCCGACGGCTTTCTGGTAAGATTTTTTCAGCGAAATTGGGGTACCCTAAAGGAAGAGATAATCGGGGTTGTGAAACCATTTTTTCACTCGGGTATCATGCTAGAGGGAGTAAACGTCACCTCCATAGTATTGATCCCTAAGGTGAAAGAACTAACACGGTTGTCTGGATTTCGCCCCATCAGTTTGTGCAATGTTATCTATAAGGTTATATCTAAGTTCCCGGTGAACCGACTTCGGCCTCTCCTTGAGGATATCATTGCCCCAGAGCAGAGTGCTTTTGTTTCAGGTAGACTGGTCACATATAATGCTTTCTTTACCTTTGAATGCTTACATTCTATTAAGCAGGAGAAGGATCCAGATAGGAGTGTATGTGCTTACAAACTTGAGCGTTCCAAGGCATATGATATGGTGGATTGGGAATTCCTTCGGCGAATGATGCGACAACTTGGCTTTGATCACCGGTGGGTGCACTCGATCATGAGGTGCGTAACCTCATTGACTTATACTGGCAAAGTTAATGGAGCCAGCTCAGATTTGTTCGCCCCGTCATATGGGTTACAGCAGGGAGACCCATTATCACCGTTCCTCTTCCTTTTTGTTGTTGATGGACTTGGCGCTATTTTGAAACAGAAAGTGCAACAATGACATATCACTCCTGTACGGGTGTGCCCGAGGGCGCCGGGCATATCACACCTGGTTTTTGCAAACGACACCTTATTATTCTTTCGAGCCATGACTTTGGAACCTATGGAAGTCAGGGATGTTGTTGCCATCAATGAGAGATACACAGGACAATCAATAAATCCTGCCAAGTTTTCAATTTTAGTTGGAAGTAGATCCCGACCTGCTAACCAAGCGGCGGTATCCAAGGTGCTGCACGTACATAATTTGCACTTTGAGGAATGCTACCTTGGGCTTCCTACACCTACTGGCCGCATGTCTAAGGGCGTTTCCAAAACCTACAGGAGCAGCTCAATAAGAGGATTTTAGAGTGGGGTGATGGTGTATCACAAGGAGGGAAAGAAGTTCTGATCAAACTAGTTGCTCAGTCCCTTCCAACGTACTTGATGGGGGTATTTCGGCTACCACAGAGCGTTTGTGATGATCTCACCCGGATGGTGAGGAATTTCTTATGGGGGGCGAAGGAAGGTGCTACCTCTTGAGCACTGCGTTGCTTTTCCCCGAAGAGGAAGGGATAATGCAGCAAAGTAGCGTAAGTATTTCCCTCAGTTTTTGAGAACCAAGGTATCAATCCAGTAGGAGGCTACGCGTGAGTCCTTCGCACCTGCACAAAACAAATAAATCCTCGCAACCAACGCGATAAGGGGTTGTCAATCCCTACACGGCCACTTACGAGAGTGAGATCTGATAGATATGATAAGATAATATTTTTGGTATTTTTGTGATAAAGATGCAAGGTAAAGTAAAAGCAAAGTAAAAAGCAAAGGAAATAACTAAGTATTAGGAGATTAATATGATGAAGATAGACCCGGGGGCCATAGGTTTCACTAGTGGCTTCTCTCGAGAGCATAAGTATTCTACGGTGGGTGAACAAATTACTGTTGAGCAATTGACATAATTGAGCATATTATGAGAATATCTAGGCATGATCATGTATATAGGCATTACATCCGAGACAAGTAGACCGACTCCTGCCTGCATCTACTACTATTACTCCACTCATCGACCGCTATCCAGCATGCATCTAGAGTATTAAGTTAATGAAAACAGAGTAACGCCTTAAGCAAGATGACATGATGTAGAGGGATAAACTCATGCAATATGATGAAAACCCCATCTTGTTATCCTCGATGGCAACAATACAATACGTGCCTTGCTACCCCTACTGTCACTGGGAAAGGACACCGCAAGATTGAACCCAAAGCTCAGCACTTCTCCCATTGCAAGAAAGATCAATCTAGTTGGCCAAACCAAACTGATAATTCGAAGAGACTTGCAAAGATAACCAATCATACATAAAAGAATTCAGAGAAGATTCAAATATTGTTCATAGATAGACTTGATCATAAGCCCACAATTCATCGGTCTCAACAAACACACCGCAAAAAGAAGATTACATCGAATAGTTCTCCACAAGAGAGGGGGAGAACATTGTATTGAGATCCAAAAAGAGAGAAGAATCCATCTAGCTACTAACTATGGACCCGTAGGTCTGAGGTGAACTACTCACACTTCATCGGAGGGGCTATGGTGTTGATGTAGAAGCCCTCCGTGATCGATGCCTCCTCTGGCGGAGCTCCGGAACAGGCCCCAAGATGGGATCTCGTGGATACAAAAAGTTGTGGCTGTGGAATTAGGGTTTTGGCTCCGTATCTGATCGTTTGGGGGTACGTAGGTATATATAGGAGGAAGGAGTACGTCGGTGGAGCAATAGGGGGCCCATGAGGGTGGAGGGCGCGCCTGGGGGGGGTAGGCATGCCCCCCTACCTCGTGGCTTCCTCTTTTGTGTCTTGATGTAGGGTCCAAGTCTCCTGGGTCTTGTTCGTTGAGAAAATCACGTTCCCGAAGGTTTCATTCCGTTTGGACTCCGTTTGATATTCCTTTTCTTCGAAACCCTAAAACAGGCAAAAAACAGCAATTCTGGGCTGGGCCACCGGTTAATATGTTAGTCCCAAAAATAATATAAAAGTGGATAATAAAGCCCAATAATGTCCAAAACAGTAGATAATATAGCATCGAGCAATCAAAAATTATAGATACGTTGGAGACGTATCAAGCATCCCCAAGCTTAATTCCTGCTCGTCCTCGAGTAGGTAAATGATAAAAACATAATTTTTGATGCGGAGTGCTACTTGGCATAATTTTAATGTAATTCTTATTAATTGTGGTATGAATATTCAGATCCAAAAGATTCAAGACAAAAGTTCATATTGACATAAAAATAATAATACTTCAAGCATACTAACAAAGCAATTATGTCTTCTCAAAATAACATGGCCAAAGAAAGTTCATCCCTACAAAATCATATAGTTTAGTCATGCTCCATTTTCGTCACACAAGAATGCTCTCATCATGCACAACCCCGATGACAAACCAAGCAATTGTTTCACACTTTAGTAATCTCAAACCTATAAACTTTCACGCAATATATGAGTGCGAGCCATGGACATAGCACTATGGGTGGAATAGAATATAATGAGGGGGGTTATGTGGAGAAGACAAAAAAGGAGAAAGTCTCACATCAACGAGGCTAATCAATGGGCTATGGAGATGCCCACCGATTGATATTAATGCAAGGAGTAGGGATTGCCATGCAACCGATGCACTAGAGCTATAAATGTATGAAAGCTCAACAAAAGAAACTAAGTGGGTGTGCATCCAACTTGGTTGCTCACAAAGACCTAAGGCACTTGAGGAGGCCCATTGTTGGAATATACAAGCCAAGTTCTATAATGAAAATTCCCACTAGTATATGAAAGTGACAAAACAAGAGACTCTCTATCATGAAGATTATGGTGCTACTTTGAAGCACAAGTGTGGCAAAGGATAGTAACATTGTCCCTTCTCTCTTTTTCTCTCATTTTTTTACAATTCCTCACTTGGGACAATGCTCTAGAAAATGATGATCATCACACTTCTATTTATTTACAACTCAATGATTACAACTCGATACTAGAACAAAGTATGACTCTATATGAATGCCTCCGGCGGTGTACCGGGATATGCAATGAACCAAGAGTAAAATGTATGAAAGAATTATGAACGGTGGCTTTGTCACAAATACTATGTCAACTACATGATCATGCTAAGCAATATGACAATGATGAATATGTCATGATAAACGGAATGGTGGAAAGTTGCATGGCAATATATCTCGGAATGGCTATGGAAATGCCATAATAGGTAGGTATGGTGGCTGTTTTGAGGAATATATAAGGAGGTTTATGTGTGAAAGAGCGTATCATATCACGAGGTTTGGATGCAGCGGCGAAGTTTGCGCCAACTCTCAATGTGAGAAAGGGCAATGCACGGTACCGAATAGGCTAGCAAGGATGGAAGGGTGAGAGTGCGTATAATCCATGGACTCAACATTAGTCATAAAGAACTCACATACTTATTGCAAAAATCTACAAGTCATCAAGAACCTCGGCACTACGCGCATGCTCCTAGGGGGATAGATTGGTAGGAAAAGTCATCACTCGTCCCCGACCGCCACTCATAAGGAGGACAATCAAATAACACCTCATGTTTCAAATTTGTTACATAACGTTTACCATACGTGCATGCTACGGGACTTGCAAACTTCAACACAATCATTTCGCAATTTCACAACTACTCAAATAGCACGACTTTGATATTATTACCTCCATATCTCAAAACAATCATCAAGCATCAAACTTCTCTTAGTATTCAAAACACTCATAAGAAAATTTTACTAATCTTGAATACCTAGCATATTAGGATTTTAAGCAAATTACCATGATATTTAAAACTCTCAAAATAATCTAAGTGAAGCATGAGAGATCAATAGTTTCTATAAAACAAATCCACCACTGTGCTCTAAACGATATAAGTGAAGTACTAGAGCAAAACTATATAACTAAAAAGATATAAGCGAAGCACATCGAGTATTCTAACAAATTCCAAATCATGTATGTCTCTCTCAAAAGGTGTGTACAGCAAGGATGATTGTGGTAAACTAAAAATTAAAGACTCAAATCATACAAGACGCTCCAAGCAAAACACGTATCATGTGGCGAATAAAAATATAGCTCCAAGTAAAGTTACCGATAGAAGTAGACGAAAGAGGGGATGCCTTCCGGGGCATCCCCAAGCTTTGGCTTTTAGGTGTCCATAGATTATATTGGAGGTTCCATGGGCATACCCAAGCTTAGGCTCTTTCCACTCCTTGTTCCATAATCCATCAAATCTTTACCCAAAACTTGAAAACTTCACAACACAAAACTCAAAGTAGAAAATCTCGTGAGCTCCGTTAGCGAAAGAAAACAAAAGACCACTTCAAGGTACTGTAATGAACTAATTATTTATTTATATTGGTGTTAAATATACTGTATTCCAACTTCTCTATTGTTTATAAACTATTTTACTAGCCATAGATTCATCAAAATAAGCAAACAACACACGAAAAACAGAATCTGTCAAAAACAGAACAGTCTGTAGTAATCTGTAGCCAGCGCAAGATCTGTAACCCCAAAAATTCTAAAATAAATTGCTGGTAGTGAGGAATTTATGTATTAATCATCTGCAAAAATAATTAACTAAATATCACTCTCCAAACAAAAATGGCAGCAGTTCTCGTGAGCGCTAAAGTTTCTGTTTTTTACAGCAAGTGTAACAAGACTTTCCCCAAGTCTTCCCAACGGTTCTACTTGGCACAAACACTAATTAAACACACAAAAAACACAACCAAAACAGAGGCTAGATAAATTATTTATTACTAAACATGAGCAAAAGGCAAGGAATAAAAATAAAATTGGGTTGCCTCCCAACAAGCGCTATTGTTTAACGCCCCTAGCTAGGCATAACAAGTAAGGATAGATCTAGGTATTGCCATCTTTGGTAGGCAATCCATAAGTGGCTCTCATGATTGATTCATAAGGTAATTTAATTTTATTTCTAGGAAATTGTTCCATGCCTTTCCTTAATGGAAATTGGAATCTAATATTTCCTTCCTTCATATCAATAATTGCACCAATCGTTCTAAGGAAAGGTCTACCAAGAATAATAGGACATGAAGGATTGAATCTGTGTCAAGAACAATAAAATATACGGGCACATAATTCCTATTTGCAACAATAAGAACATCATTAATTCTTCCCATGGGTTTCTTAATAGTGGAATCCGCAAGGTGCAAGTTTAGAGAGCAATCATCAAAATCACGGAAACCTAACCAATCACACAAAGTCTTTGGAATCGTGGAAACACTAGCATCCAAATCACATAAAGCATAGCATTCATGATCTTTAATTTTAATTTTAGTAGTTGGTTCCCACTCATCATAAAGTTTTCTAGGGATAGAAACTTCCAATTCGAGTTCTTCTTCATAAGATTGCATCAAGGCATCAACGATATGTTTAGTAAACGCTTTATTTTGACTATAAGCGTGAGGAGAATTTAGCACGTATTGCAACAAGGAAATACAATCAATCAAATAGCAATTTTCATAGTTAAATTCCTTGAAATCCATAATAGTGGGTTTAGCAACACCTAGGGTTTTAATTTCTTCAACCCACTTTTATCAATTTAGCATCAAGATCAAAAAATTCCGAATTCTTGGAACGCCTTCTAGGTAAAGGTGGATCATATTCAGTCCCATCATTATCAAGATTCATATTGAAAAACAAATATTTAATAGGGGACACTTATTTTCATAGCAATCCGGTTTAGCGGCCATCCTATTAACTAAGGTAGCCTGCCTATCTGAAATTTCAGCATTCAATTTCTCAAGACGAGCAATCTGGGATCTTAAACCATCGAATTCGTTAGACATATCATCAAGCTATTTATTCATAAAACTCATAAAAATTTTCTGTTTCTTAAGCTCGTTTCTGAAGAAACTATTATGTTCAAATTGTAAAACCATAAAACTCCTGACATTGCTTTCGATCTCTTCTAACCTTTTAAGGTGAATATCACCAAATTTAGGTAGAGCCATCGTGACAAGCAAGCGGGCAAAAAGAGGCAACTAGAGAAAGAGAGGGAGGATAGAGAGAGAGGGCGAATAAAACAACAAGGGTGAAGTGGGGGAGAGGAAAACAAGAGGCAAATGGCAAATAATGTAATGTGGGAGATAAGGGTATGTGATGGGTACTTGGTATATTGACTTTTGCGTAGACCTCCCGGCAACGGCGCCAGAAATCCTTCTTGCTACCTCTTGAGCACTGCGTTGGTTTTCCCCGAAGAGGAAGGGATGATGTAGCAAAGTAGCGTAAGTATTTCCCTCAGTTTTTGAGAACCAAGGTATCAATCCAGTAGGAGGCTATGCGCGAGTCCCTCGCACCTGCACAAAACAAATAAATCCTCGCAACCAACGCGATAAGGGGTTGTCAATCCCTACACGGCCACTTACGAGAGTGAGATCTGATAGATATGATAAGATAATATTTTTGGTATTTTTGTGATAAAGATGCAAGGTAAAGTAAAAGCAAAGTAAAAAGCAAAGGAAATAACTAAGTATTAGGAGATTAATATGATGAAGATAGACCCGGGGGCCATAGGTTTCACTAGTGGCTTCTCTCGAGAGCATAAGTATTCTACGGTGGGTGAACAAATTACTGTTGAGCAATTGACATAATTAAGCATAGTATGAGAATATCTAGGCATGATCATGTATATAGGCATCACGTCCGAGACAAGTAGACCGACTCCTGCCTGCATCTACTACTATTACTCCACTCATCGACCGCTATCCAGCATGCATCTAGAGTATTAAGTTAATGAAAACAGAGTAACGCCTTAAGCAAGATGACATGATGTAGAGGGATAAACTCATGCAATATGATGAAAACCCCATCTTGTTATCCTCGATGGCAACAATGCAATACGTGCCTTGCTGCCCCTACTGTCACTGTGAAAGGACACCGCAAGATTGAACCCAAAGCTAAGCACTTCTCCCATTGTAAGAAAGATCAATCTAGTTGGCCAAACCAAACTGATAATTCGAAGAGACTTGCAAAGATAACCAATCATACATAAAGAATTCAGAAAAGATTCAAATATTGTTCATAGATAGACTTGATCATAAACCCACAATTCATCGATCTCAACAAACACACCGCAAAAAGAAGATTACATCGAATAGTTCTCCACAAGAGAGGGGGAGAACATTGTATTGAGATCCAAAAAGAGAGAAGAAGCCATCTAGCTACTAACTATGGACTCGTAGGTCTGAGGTGAACTACTCACACTTCATCGGAGGGGCTATGGTGTTGATGTTAAAGCCCTCCGTGATCGATGCCTCCTCCGGCGGAGCTCCGGAACAGGCCCCAAGATGGGATCTCATGGATACAGAAAGTTGCGGTGGTGGAATTAGGGTTTTGGCTCCGTATCTGACCGTTTGGGGGTACGTAGGTATATATAGGAGGAAGGAGTACGTCGGTGGAGCAACAGGGGGCCCGCAAGGGGGGGGGGCGCGCCTGGGGGGGGGGGTAGGCACGCCCCCTACCTCATGGCCTCCTCTTTTGTGTCTTGACGTAGGGTCCAAGTCTCCTGGGTATTGTTCGTTGAGAAAATCACGTTCCCGAAGGTTTCATTTTGTTTGGACTCCGTTTGATATTCCTTTTCTTCAAAACCCTAAAACAGGCAAAAAACAGCAATTCTGGGCTGGGCCTCCGGTTAATAGGTTAGTCCCAAAAAATAATATATAAGTGGACAATAAAGCCCAATAATGTCCAAAACAGTAGATAATATAGCAGGGAGCAATCAAAAATTATATATACGTTGGAGACGTACCAGAAGGGAAAATAAATACGCACTGGAGGGCTTGGGAAACTATGATCAAACCGAAGGAGAAAGGAGGGCTCGGCTTCCGGGACTTCCGCATCTTCAACCAAGTTCTTGAGGACATGGGAGAAGTTTTGTTATTCGTAATGATGTGAATTTGGTATTCGTTCGATATTTTGATGATATGTATGTTGTGAATCCCTTAGTGGTGTCACGTGAACGTGGACTACATGAAACTTCACCATACTTGGGCCTAAGGGAAGGTGTGGTGGAGTAGTAATTGATGGGTTGCTAGAGTGAAATAAGCTTAAACCCTAGTTTAAGCGCTATTACATAAGGGGCTGATTTGGATCCACATGTTTCATGCTATGGTTAGATTTATCTTAATTCTTCTTTCTTAGTTGCAGATGCTTGTGAGAGGCAGTAATCACAAGTGGGAGACTTGTTCAAGTAAGAACAATACCCAAGCACCGGTCCACCCATATATCAAATTATCAAAGTACCAAATGTGAATCAAATAAACATGATGAAAGTGACTAGATCAATTCCCATGTGTCCTCGAGAACGCTTTGCTTATCATAAGAGAATGTTCCGACATGTCCTTTGCTACAAAAAGGATTGGGATACCTTGCTGCACCTTTGTTACTATTGCTACTTGTTGCTCGTTAAAAATGATGGAAATATGCCCTAGAGGCAATAATAAAGTTGTTATTATTATGTTTCCTTATTCACGACAAAGGTTTATTATTCATGCTAGAACTGTATTGATTGGAAACTAAAGAACATGTGGAGGAGGACCTCCTAGAGTTTCAATAGGCAAATTGTGTTTAAGCAGAGGACGTTGTTCAAAGAAAATCTTATCTATTTCATTTCTTTCATGCATATGCAAATCATTTTCATGGTCTAGCAAATATTGTTCAAGTGGATTAGTAGGAGGCACAGCAATAGAAGCAAGACCAATTATTTCATCCTTACTAGCAAAATCTTTTTCATGAAGCTTTGTACTAAACTTGGAAAATTTGAACTCATGAGACTCATCACCAAAACTAACACCGTCAGTTTGTTTCTCAAAGTCTATTCTAGCATTAACGATGTTCAAAAAAGGTCTACCAAAGATAATGGGACAAAAGTCATCTTGTGGGGAACCAAGAACAAGAAATCAGCAGGGTATTTTATTTTCCCACACAAGACTTCAACATCTCTAACAATCCCAATTGGTGACATAGTGTCTCTATTAGCAAGTTTAATAGTAACATCTATGTATTCTATCTTTGCGGGTGCTATGTCATCCATAATTTCTTGATATAAGGAATAAGGAATAGCACTCACGCTAGCACCTATGTCACATAAACCATGATAAAAGTGATCTCCTATTTTAACTGAGACAACGGGCATGCCAACAATAGGTCTATGTTTATCCTTTTTTATCAGGTTTGGCAATTCTAGCAACTTCTTCACAGAAGTAAATAACATTCCCGTCTACATTTTCTTCCAAGAGATCCTTAACCATAACAATACTAGGTTCTGCTTTAATTTATTCATCAAGTTTAGGTGTTCTAATATAGCTCTTGTTAACCACAGTTGAAACTTTAGCATGTTCCTTTATCCTAACAGGCAAAGGTGGTTTCTCAATATAAGCAGAAGGAACAACTGGATCAACATTATAAAGTAGAGTTTATTCTTTAGTAGGTACCGGTTCTTTAATTTCTTCTTTAATAGGTGGGTGATATTTAAACCACTTCTCTTTAGGGAGATCAACATGAGTAGAAAATGATTCGCAAAAGGAGGCTACTATCTCAGAGTCAAGTCCATATTTAGTGCTAAATTTTTGAAAAGCATCGGTATTCATAAAAGATTTAACACAATCATACTTAAGTTTAATGCCTGACTCTTTACCTTCGGCGAGTTCCCAATCTTCAGAGTTGCGTTTAATTCTTTCCAAAAGATCCCACCGGAATTCAATAGTCTTCTTCATAAAAGAACCAACACAAGAAGTATCAAGCATGGTTTGATCATTACGAGAAAGCCGCCCATAAAAATTCTAGATAATAATTCCTCTTGAGAGCTCACGATTGGGGCATGAATATAACATTGACTTAATCCTCCCCAAGCTAGAGCGATACTTTCTCCATCACGAGGCCAAAAATTATATATATAATTCCAATCACGACGAACTAGATGCATAGGATAATTTTTTTGGTGGAACTCCAATTTCAATCGATTCCAATTCCAAGATCCAATATCATCGCATAGCCTATACCATGCCAATGATTTTCCATTCAAAGATAAAGGGAAAACTTTCTTCATAACTTCATCTCCGGGTAAACCTGCAAGCTTGAACAATCCACAAATTTGTTCTACATAGCAAGTGCATATCAGGATGTTCAGTTCTATCTCCTGTATAGGGATTAGCTAGTAGTTGTTCTATCATACCCGAAGGAATTTCATATTCGATATTTTCAGTAGGTGCAGTAGGTTGAGGGTAGCTAATTGTGGCTCCGGTCGAGGTGAAGATACCCCGAACAAACCCCTCAAAGGATTGTTTTCCATAGTAACAAGTGACAATAAATTTCAGCACACTATATAAATGTTTCCTGACCAAATTCCACTTACCAAAGGCGCTTCACTCCCCGGCAACGGCGCCATAAAATAGCCTTGATGACCCACAAGTATAGGGGACCAATTGTAGCTCTTTTTGATAAGTAAGAGTGTCAAACCCAACGAGGAGCATAAGAAAATGACAAGTGGTTTTCAACAAGGTAATGTCTGCAAGTGCTGAAAATTGTCAGTAGCAGAGTAGTTTGATAGCAAGATAATTTGTAACGAGCAAGTAACGATAATAGTAGAAAAAGTGCAGCAAGGTATCCCAATCCTTTTGATGCAAAGGATAGGCCAAAATGGTCTCTTTTGATAGGCAAACCGTTCTTGAGGGTACACGAGATTTTCATCTAGTCACTTTCATCATGTTGGTTTGATTTGTGTTCGCTACTTTGATAATTTGATATGTGGGTGGACCGGTGCTTAGGTGTTGTTCTTACTTGAACAAACCTCATACTTATGATTAACCCTCACGCAAGCATCCGCAACTACGAGAAAAGTATTAAGAATAAATTTTAACCATATCATTAAACTTTTGGATCCAATCGGTCCCTTACAGAATAGCGCATAAACTGGGGTTTAAGCTTCTGTCACTCTCGCAACCCATCATCTAATTGCTACTCCACAATGCATTACCTTAGGCCCAAATATGGTGAAGTGTCATGTAGTTAGCGTTCACGTGACACCACTAGGGGAATCACAACATACATACTATCAAAATATCGAACACATATCAAGTTCACATGATTACTTGCAAAACGATTTCTCTCGTGACCTCAAGAGCAAAAGTAACTACTCACAAATGATAATCATGTTCAAGATCAGAGGGGTATTAAACAGCATATTGGATCTGAACATATAATCTTCCACCAAATAAACCATATAGTAATCAACTACAAGATGTAATCAACACTACTAGTCACCCACAAGCACCAATCTATAGTTCCGATAACAAGATTGAACACAAGAGATGAACTAGGGTTGGAGATGAGATGGCGCTGTTGAAGATGTTGATGGAGATTGCCCTCCCCAATATGGGAAGTTGTTGGTGATGATGAGGTCGATGATTTCCCCCTCCGGGAGGGAAGTTCCCCCGGCGGAATCGCTTCGCCGAAGGGCAAAAGTGCTCCTGCCCAAGTTCCGCCTCAAGACGGTGGCGCTCCATCCCGAAAGTCCTCTCCTTATTTTTTTATAGGTCAAAATGACTTATATACTAGAAGATGGGCACCGGAGGCGGGCCTGGGTGAGCACAACCCACCAGGGCACGCCTGGGCTCCCTGGCGCGCGCGGGTGGGTTGTGCCCACCTGGTGGGCCCCCTCAAGTACTTATTTGCTCCAATATTCATCATATATTCCATAAAAATTCTCTTTGAAGTTTCAGTTTGTTTGGAGTTGTGCATAATAGGTGGCCTGACGTAGCTTTTGCAGGTCCAGATTTCCAGCTGCCGGAATTCTCCCTCTTTGTGTATACCTTGCATATTATGAGAGAAAAGGCATTAGAATTACTACAAAAAGCATTATTATGGATAAAAACATCATAAATAACAGTAGGAAAACATGATGCAAAATGGACGTATCAACTCTCCCAAGCTTAGACCTCGCTTGTCCTCAAGCGAAAACCGAAATCGAAAAACATGTCCACATGCTTAGAGAGAGAGAAAGGTGTCGATAAAAACAAAATACAGACATAGAAGCATCATGTTAATTGTTATAACAGCAACGAACTTAAACATAAGACTCTTATCATAGAACTTTTATCATAGACTTCTCATGAATAAGTAACAGTTCATCATACAATCGAAGCATAAAGCAAAAAATCTATTTAAAACCAACAAACTATGTTCTCAGTCAACTTTGCAACTACAATTCACCATCTTTTCAGGAAGGGTCACGTATCGGAGCCTCTAGGAAAGTCTACATACTCAACCATCATATAGTCTTCTATGATTGCTAACACTCACCGCATACACATGAGCAAAACGTTTCAACTTGACACATAAGAAAATAGGGGCTTATAGTTTCGCCTCCCAACGTATTCACATCAAGGGTGATGTCAACAATAATAACTCATGCTACCCATATTCAACTGGACATATGTGCCTAGATCTTTCCTCACCACATGATGCTTGCCAAAGGAGAAAATAAAAAGGAATAAAGAGAAAACTTTGACTGTTTGCATAAAAGTAGATACATAAAAGTAAAAGACAGGCCCTTCGTAGAGGGAAGCAGAGGTTGCCATGCACTTATTTGTTTGTGTGCTCAACCCCTTAGTGCAAAAGAACGTCACGTTGCATTGCCCTTTGTGATGGCGACCTTTATTATGCAGTCTGTCGCTTTTATTCTTCACCATCACAAGTTTGTGCAACGCTCAATTTTCTCTTACACTAAATGATCTCACACATTTAGAAGCAATTTTTATTGCCTTTTTGCACTGATGACAACTTACTTGAGGGATCTTGATCAATCCCTAGGTAGGTATGGTGGACACTTGAAAATAAGATTTGGGTTTAAGGGTTTTTGGATGCACAAGTAGTATCTCTACTTAGTGCGGAATTTTTGGCTAGCAAAGATAGGGGGCAAGCACCACATGTTAAAGGATCTATGACAATATGAATTCTATGTGAATATGAACAAACATAAATCATTACGTTGTCTTCCTTGTCCAATGTCAACAATTTTGGCATATAATAATTTGATGGGGGCTCACAATCACAAAAGATTTGTAGGATAGTGTATTTATATGTGAATATTCTCTTCCCTTATTAATTCTTTCATGAGTCGCATCATTGAGGACGCGGCTTGCCTGC
Organism: Triticum urartu; assembly: GCF_003073215.2. Lineage (NCBI taxonomy): Eukaryota > Viridiplantae > Streptophyta > Magnoliopsida > Poales > Poaceae > Triticum > Triticum urartu. The sequence continues at coordinate 583,741,380 of NC_053026.1, forward strand.
GGCTGTCGGTGTCAAAACCGGCGGATCTCGGGTAGGGGGTCCCGAACTGTGTGTCTAGGCAGATGGTAACAGGAGGCAGGGGACACGAAGTTTTACCCAGGTTCGGGCCCTCTTGATGGAGGTAAAACCCTACATCCTGCTTGATTAATATTGATGATATGGGTAGTACAAGAGTAGATCTACCACGAGATCAGAGAGGCTAAACCCTAGAAGCTACCCTATGGTATGATTGTATGTTGTCCTACGGACTAAAACCCTCCAGTTTATATAGACAATGGAGAGGGTTAGGGTTACACAAGTTCGGTTACAAAAGAGGATATATACATATCCGTATTGCCTAGCTTGCCTTCCACGCCAAGTAGAGTCCCATCTGGACACGAACGAAGTCTTCAATCTTGTATCTTCATAGTCTAACAGTCCGGCCAAAGAATATAGTCCGGCTGTCCGGAGACCCCCTAATCCAGGACTCCCTCAGTAGCCCCAGAACCAGGCTTCAATGACGATGAGTCTGGCGCGCAGTATTGTCTTCGGCATTGCAAGGCGGGTTCCTCCTCCGAATACATCACGGAAGAATTTGAATACAAGGATAGTGCCCAAACCTACAAAATAAGTTTCCACATACCATTGTAGAGAGAATAAAATTTCCACAAATCTAATCTGCTGACACATTTTGGCAACACGACATTATGCCATGGCCCGGTAATTATTCGAACCGTTTTTCTTTAACCAGCTCCACACATAATGCGAGGCAGTTTTTTGACACGTCTTGTCAAAGCAGAGATCGTGTTCACCTAATTACGGGATTCTCATCAATACGGTCATGGGTAACCCAACCGTATCTAGGACTCCTAGATTATAGGCAAGTCCCAAACGGATACGGAGAGGACGCTTGATATTCACCCTCTTTATAAAGGGACAAGGCTTTTACTCTTTCCCTTCCGTGCTCAATCGAATCCTTCCCCCGCCTCGAGTTCTAACACCCAAAGCCCAGGTCAGGTGCTTCTGTCCTTCAATCATGTCCGGATCTAGCCTTCAAGGCCGGTGGATGCCCTCCTCTGTTGCAGAAGAAGATATCAAGAAGTTGAGGGAGGCCTGATACCCGACCATCGAGGTTTCGCATCGGCTGCCTGCCAGAGGGCAGGTCGTCCCTACTCCTGAACCCAACGAAGACGTCGTGTTCATATCCCACTTCCTCCGAGGTCTAGGCCTCACTATGAATCCCTTCGTTAGGGGGCTGATGTTTTATTACGGGCTAGATTTCCACGATCTAGCCCCGGACTCCTTTCTCCACATGTCATCATTTATTGTTGTATGTGAGGCTTTCCTCTGCATTACCCCTCACTTCGGCCTATGGCTCAAGACTTTTGACGTGAAGCCGAAGATGGTCGAGGGGTAGCATGTAGCGTGCGGAGGCGAATTAATAAGCAGGATCGCCGAAGCTCCATGGCCAAAGGGTTCTATTCCAGAGGTGTCCGGATTATGGCAACGGGAGTGGTTTTACATCACAGCTCCCAGAAGTGCCAAGTGGGCGGCTGCCCCTGCTTTCCGCTCTGGCCCTCCACCACAACCGACGTCATGGATTAGTAGAGGGCTGAGCTGGGGTCCCGCCAAGGACGTGCATGTACTGCAAAGCCGCATTCAGAACCTCTTCGAAGGAGATTTCAGTTTGATTATGGTAATGCAAGTCATGCTGGTTCGACGAATACAGCCATGCAAACGCCGACCTCTTCGCATGTGGGAGTTCAACCCAGAAGGACCGCGCGCTATTCAGAATTTCCTTGGCCTGATGCACGAGAAGATGTATAGATCATTCTTCGGACCCCAGATAGAGTATCCGGATACTACCGAGGACGTGGGCCTGAGCAGCAACCGCACCACTGACCAAGTAAGTTATCCTCTAGCCGAACACACCGTCTTTCATTTATCATGACGTTATTCTGAGAAATCGCTCTTTGACCAGGACTGGATAACATAGGCAAAGATGATTCGGTGTTCGGCCCCCCTTCCTGAGGGTTTGGAAAATCCGGTACTGGAGAAGATGCTCGAGCTAGCACCTTGCCCGGAGCCCTCAAAGGAAGACAAAGGGGGGAATAATAAGGGCGAAAGCGGGCCTCCACCGCTACCTACTCCGACCGAGGGAACGAGTGCCTCCGTGAGGGAGGATAACCGAGGGGAGGAATCTGACATTCCCTCACCCCGGGGAAGGAAGAGGACTACCTCTGAAGATCCGGAAACCAAGGTTTACAAGCGGGAGAAGAAATCTCCACCAGAGGGTCCTGCCTTGGAGGGTGCTCTTTCCGCACAAAGTCCGCGCGGGGATCAGCCCTCTAACGAACTATAAGTAATTAAAAAGTACTTTAATAGTGAAGATATATTACCTTACCTCTGAGGAAAATAACCGAAGTATTTATCTTGCAGTTCGGATCTAAGCCCTTCTCAGCAGAGCTCGTCTTCGGGGGATCTTCTTCCGAAGATGATGGAGAGCGAAACGCCTCCCTCGGACTCCTCCGCTCAAGAAGCGGGCGACCTTGAAGTGTCGTCACGGAGGGCCTCTCCGGATCCGGTGAGGCCAGAAGATAATCCTATAGTCACCCAAAGTCCCCAACGTCCGGCTCTCGAAGAGAGCAAACAAAAGAGTTCGGCACCGTCTGGTATGCGGTCGGACGTACTGAGAGAGCTGTTGGAGCGAGCGGCCATCTCAGAAGAACACCGTACATTGATGGGTACGGTGATGGAAAGGATTTCACCCGTCGAAAGCGGGTTGCATGATGCCTTTATGAGTCTACTGACGGGCTTTGAGGTACGTAAAATGATGTACATTTGTGATGGTACCGCATATTTTTAGGTGTGCCCTGTGTAGATAGTAGCCCCTGAGACTCTGGTTGTCGCCGAGAATGGCGGCAAACAGAGGATCGTAGTCCCATGCAATAACCATACCGCTTTAATGTGCAGGCAGTGGGAGCTCCGGTGGCTAGCCGGACTCATGAGTTTGCCAAACTGAAGCGGCAACTGGATGTGGCGGATGCCGACATCGAGCTTGTTAACAAGAGGCTTGACGAGGCACAGGGTAAGTGGTATTTTCTGGTGAATGCCACATAGTAAGAGCAGCATGATGCCAGTATCTTTAATATGTTGTGACTGCAGATGGAGCTACCACCGTGGAAACCCTGCGGGCGGAACTTGCCTGAGCCAAAGAACAAGCAAGGATTAGTAATGCGGCTGCTTTGAAGGCAGCCGAAGAGTTGAAAGCCGAGAAGGCCGCGCATTGCGAGAGCAAAGAGAAGATGGCCAAGATGGCCGTAAAGTTAAAAGACACTGCCGACCGTTGCCAGTTCCTTGAAAAAGCAAACTGAGCGAAGGTAATGGACCTTGAAAAGGCCACGATGGCGAACAAAGACACCCGCTCTGCTACGAGAGTGAAGAAGGAGGAGTTGCGTGAAGCCGGGGATATTGCGGCTGGGAAGCCCTTTATGCTGTGGAGGAAGTTCGGAGATCCGCGGTATGCCCCTCTTGATCGGCTGTGGAGTTCGGCAGACGCATATATGGACTTGGCGGCGAGCGCTGTCGATGCGGCCAAATACTTCCGAGATCAAACAGATCATGAAGTGGACAAGCTGTTCTGGTCGCAATTTAACGTTCCAGAGCGTCCGCTTCCGTTGACTGATCAGCTAGCCGAATGGTCCGAACTCAATATGTTGTCCGGACTCGCCATGAGGTCTGTCGTGGATCAGCTGTGGCTGGAAAAGCCGAAGCCGGACAGCTATTTCAGCTTAGTGCAGCAGTTCCTTGGTGCGGTGCCGCGCATCAATGCGATGAAGAGGTCGGCGTGCATAGAAGGCTCGCGGATGGCACTTGCCTGTGTTAAAGCATACTGGGCGGAGATGGATGCTACCACTGTTGCGGCGCAGGGTTCGGCCATAGGCCGAGTGGCTGCCGAGCACTATTTCGAAGAGGTTCTCGAGGGTGCTCGTTTGATAGAGGCCCAGTGCTCGAAGAATATTATGTTTGAGTGACATGTATTCCCATTGTAAACACAATGTTTTTATGAAAATTATTGAGGTTGTGTTTATACTTTTGCCTGAAAGTAATATGATGCCTCCTGTGGGCCGTTTATGTATACATGTGTATAACCTGAAAGATTGCAGTCGTCGGCTTCAGCCCCCACGCATATAATGCGGAGGTGTTCGCAGAAGACGCATGTTCACACTTAACCCAATGTCTTGGTCCTATTAAGGAGGTGATAGCGCAGCGAACGAGGCAACCTGACTATAATGCTTTAACACTTTCACTTAGCCATAGGATTTTGACGGTGGGGCTACTATATAGCCCCTGGTGGCTCCGCACTCTCCCGAATTCGGGGTGCGTACATGCCTGGTCGGAAAACGGCCCTTCGTTAAGGCGGAGGAAATCTAACATTCCGATAGGTCATCGAGTGGTTGACCAGTCTCACGCTATATCATGACAGTCAGTTTTTGGCTTTCTCTACTGAGGTGCTCGTCCGGATGACCCGGGGCACAATCGCAGTAGTTCTCCTAGTGCTACCTTAGCTGATAGAGCGGAATGTAAGGTACCAAAACATAGGAGCCGGGCAAACCCAACATTTGACCAAAGACATGATTCGAAGCTGATGCATATAGGGCCAAACTCGCGACGCCGAACACTCCCTAAGGTATTCACTCTTTATGGTATGAACCGGGCCTAATCAGTGCCCTTTGTAAGAAGCCCCTGGTGTTCAGGTACGTGCATTATTCTGACGTGGCCACATGCCAAGACGCCAGCATCCTTCTCAATTGTACTGAGAATCCGAAGGATGTGTATCAACAAGAGACAGTAAAAAAGGTTGAAGCAGGGTCTTAATCTAAAAAGAATCCTTGGAACGGGTCCCTGCTGCACGTCTACGCCTGTGTCTCCGGTGTGCCGTATCCTGGACGGGTGTAGCACGGTGGTCATCTGTAAAAGAGAGGAACTTAGGTGAAAAGTTGTCGTGCAAAAAGGTAGGTTTTTTGAAAAAACCATGTATAATTCAAGATGACTAAAAATTGCCACTTGTCTGCGCGCATTGAACCCCTTGTATTTGTGATAGGGGTGTGGCCATCAAACCTGTACGAGTTACATACAACTGTGCCGGACTCGTCTAACCATGTCCGTGGTCTTGACGACCTATCGAATACTTTAGTTGGTGAGGCCGTCTTAGTGTGCGGCCCCAGACAGCCGCATTCTCTTCGGCGCGCAGGGATCGCTCCATATTTCTATTTACTGTAATGATGCCATGTGGACCGGGCATCTTAAGCATGAGGGAAGCGTAGTGCGGTATTGCGTTAAAGCGAGCGAAAGCTTCGCATCCAAGTAGTGCTTGATAGCCACTTTGGAACGGAGCAATGTGGAAGGTTAAATTTTCGCTACGGAAGTTATCGGGGAAGCCGAATATAACTTCTACTAGCAGGGAGCCTATGCAGTGAGCCCCTGGGCCTGGCGTTACTCCATTAAAGGTAGTATTGTTGTGGCAAATTTTCGTTGGGTCTATCCCCATTTTGCGGATTGTGTCCTGATATATCAGGTTTAGACTGCTGCCACCGTCCATCAGGACTCGTGTGAAATGGTATCCGTCAATTATTGGGTCTAATACCAAGGCAGCCCATCCTGCATGCCGGATATTTGCTGAGTAATCCCGATGGTCGAAAGTGATCGGTTGAGCGACCAGTGGCAGGACTCCGCGGTGATAGGCCCTTGGGCATATTTCTCTGGGAGTGCCGCTTTATTTCTCCCCTTGATCACGTGTAAAACGTTTACTGTTTTGACTTCTGGTGGAAATTTCTTTTGTTCCCCAGTGTCTTTCTTGAGAGGCTCATCCTCGTCTTCGCTTGGTGTATCCTCCCCCTTGTGTGCGGCGTTCAGCTTGCCGGACTGCTTGAAGACCCAACATTCTCTGTGGGTATGATTAGCAGGTTTACCAGGGGTGCTATGGATCTGACATATTTGGTCCAGAATCCGGCATTTACTGCCGTGCTCTTCGGGCTGTCTTCTTAATTTTGGCGCTTATTATTTTTGCTGCATCATGATTTCTCGTTTTCATCTCTAACTTCGGTGTACTTGGGTCGCTGGTGCTGCATCTGGCTAGCCAGCTGTCCTCACCCGCGCAAAAGCGGGTCACGAGGCTTGTTAATGCTGCCATTGTTCTCAGTTTTTCTTGGCCGAGGTGTCTGGCAAGCCATTCGTCGCAGACGCTATGCTTAAAAGCTGCCAAGGCTTTGGTGTCCGGACAGTCGACTATTTGGTTCTTTTTAGTAAGAAACCTGTTCCAAAGCTTTCGGGCTGACTCTCCGGGCTGTTGAGTTATATGACTCAAATCATCCGCATCCAGAGGTCGGACATAAGTCCCTTGAAAATTTGCCCGAAAAGCATCTTCGAGCTCTTCCCAGCTTCCAATGGAGTTTTCGGGGAGGCTTTTAAGCCAGTGCCAAGCTGGCCCTTTGAGCTTGAGGGGTAAGTACTTGATGGCGTGGAGATCATCTCCTCGAGCCATATGGATATGGAGGACATAGTCCTCAATCCAGACCCCAGGGTCTGTTGTTCCGTCGTATGCCTCTATGTTTACGGGCTTGAATCCCTCTGGAAATTCATGGTCCAACACCTCATCGGTGAAACATAGGGGGTGTGCGGCACCCCTGTATCTGGGTTTACCGTGTTGTTCGGATGTTTGTTGTGTTGCATCGTATGCTGGAGGGCGCTTGCGTGGTCCATAGATGGATCTGGTTGCGCCGTCCTTTTGATGCGAGCCCTCGCGTGGATCGCGTATTAGCTTATGCGCGACGTTGTTTGCCGCTCTATGTTGGCCGTGAGGTCGTCTATCCGGCCAGGTGACCATTTTAATTTTTGGTTGCGGGGGATCTAAGGCCTCCTCATCGAATTCAGGTAGCAACTTCCGCTTCGGGTAGCTCTTGGTGGGGCAATTACCGCCGTACTTCGCTGCTATATTGAGTACTTTACTCCATCTGATTTTAAGTGTGTCTTGCGCAGCCTTGAGCCTTTTCTTCTACTTTTTTAGACTCCTCGCGGTGGCAACGAGCCTTTGACGGGCATTCTGTTGCTCCGGGTGCCTGTCCGGTGTGATGTCATCCGGACTGTTATCTTCAACAGAATCGGGTTGTTCGGTTTGATTCTCCATGTTGCCGTGGTCCGACGATGGTTCACCCTGCTCTAACGCTGGGTCTGTATGATCGTTGTTTCCGCCGAGGCGGGATTTGGAGCGGCGCTTACGCCGCCGCTTTGACTTCTTCTCAAGGGGACAACCCTTCATTGCGTCCTTCTGTTCCTCGTGGTCGTTTTCTTTTGGTGTGTCCACCATGTATACGTCATGCGATGAAGTGGGCGTCCAGTGCCCTATGGGCAGTGGTTCCTGTTCGTCTCCTACATCGTTGTCCATACTGTCGATGTCTTCGGAGTCGAAGTCGAGCATGTCGGTTAGGTCATCGACAGTGGCTACTAAGTGGGTGGTGGGTGGGCGGTGAATTTTGACGCCATCCGCATCCCAATCCTGCCGGATATAGTTCGGCCAGGATTCTCCTGACAAGGAGAGAGACCTTAATGAGTTCAGTATGTCACCAAGGGGCGAGTGCTGAAAAATATCCGCGGAGGTAAACTCCATGATCGGCGCCCAATTGGATTTGCTAGGAACGGGCGCAGGCGGTTCGGAGTTCGTGGCCGGAGAGAGATCCGGCAGTTTGTCAACACGGCTCTCATGCAGAGTAAGGTCGATATTCGGCGCGATCGCCGATGGGGGTAAGGCCTCCGTGGCGGGGTCCATCCACCCGTCCATGGACGGCGCAACTGGCTCCGAATTGAGGGTCGGAGCGGCTGCCGGTGTGATCTCCTGAACACCGTCGGATGGTAGAGCTAAATCGTACTCATCATGACCGCGTGACGCACAAGGCAGAGGCTCGAATCCGTCGAAGATCAAGTCTCTGCGGATATCGGCCGTGTAGCTTAAGCTTCCAAACCTGACCTGATGGCCAGGGGCGTAGCTTTCAATCTGCTCCAGATGGCCAAGTGAATTGGCCTGTAGTGCAAAGCCGCCGAATACAAAAATCTTTCCAGGGAGAAAAGTCTCACCCTGGACTGCATCGCTAATGATGATAGAAGGAGCCATCAAGCCTAACGGCGACGACACAGAGGAACTCTCAATAAAAGCACCAATGTCGGTGTCAAAACCGGCGGATCTCGGGTAGGGGGTCCCGAACTGTGCGTCTAGGCGGATGGTAACAGGAGGCATGGGACACGAAGTTTTACCCAGGTTCGGGCCCTCTTGATGGAGGTAAAACCCTATGTCCTGCTTGATTAATATTGATGATATGGGTAGTACAAGAGTAGATCTACCACGAGATCAGAGAGGCTAAACCCTAGAAGCTAGCCTATGGTATGATTGTATGTTGTCCTACGGACTAAAACCCTCCAGTTTATATAGACACCGGAGAGGGTTAGGGTTACACAAGGTCGGTTACAAAAGAGGAGATATACATATCCGTATTGCCTAGCTTGCCTTCCACGCCAAGTAGACTCCCATCCGGACACGAATGAAGTCTTCAAACTTGTATCTTCATAGTCTAACAGTCCGGCGAGAGAGACCTACAACCTCAGTAGAACAATCAATGGCGGCTTGACCAGGGAAGCACAGGTAAATTCTCCTCTTAAATTGGGCAGCCAAGGAATCCCGTCCCTGATGTCTTCTTCGAGTCACACGTCCCCGGTGGCTTCTCCAAGAAGTGGTCCAAGGAACCAGGATGCTTCGGATGATACTCAGTCGCCAAAAGTAAGAAATCGCACTCTGTTCTTCACGATGAATCACCGGCAAATTCTCCTGTTGTACCGTTTTAGAACTTGTACAGGAAACCATGACTAGTGACCACAATCTGCAGATGCGAAACAACGACAAGAAGTTAGTTCTGTTGCATTTGGAAAAACAAAGTAGGAGCATGTACAGTACCCCGATTTCACATTTAATTGGATGAGAAGACATTCTTGCACATACCGTATAAAATAGAACAAGGATTGTAGAGTCCATCTTGATTTCTCCTCTAAACCTTAAGACTACTACAATATTGATCCCTCAATGCACTGCATGTTTCCCAAGACAAATATGATTGCAAGACAGATAAATATGATTCATGAATCGGTTGATCAAAACTTGGGGTAGGAAAATATGATTGCCATTTGCCATGTCTGTGGATTAACTAAATTGAATCCTAATTGATACAGGATTCGCAACAAACCACGACAGATCATAGTGATGAAAGGGTACCAAAGCTTGGCATGACATTTTTGTCTGAAGAGGAAGCTTATTTATTTTATAACAAGTATGCTGAAACTATCGGTCTCAGCATCAGAAGAAGTAGTGGCCATAAAGTGAAGAACTCTTCTGTATTCCAACAACACACATTTACATGCTCTCGTCAAGGTACATGTTACTTCTAATTTGTTTTGATTCTAACCACTTATTTATGCTCTAAGACAATTACTACAACTCATAGGCCACCGGCAAGAAGATAAAAGAGAAGACACATTCAGTTACAGTAGGCCTGAAACACGATGTGGTTGTACTGCTCGTATGAAGATAAGCCTTAAAAATGGTTTTTATTATGTGTATGAATTTGAGGAATCACATAACCACACTCTTGCTCATGGAATCATGGCCCAGTACTTGAGATCCTAGAGAAAAGTAACAGAAGCACATATAGCAAATGCTGAGGTTGCAAAGTCAGTAGGCATTTCAAATAAAGCAACATTCGATGTGATGGCCAAGGAAGCATGTGGAAGTGAAAACCTTGGCTTTATACGTGAAGATTCGAAAAATTGTTTGTACTCAGAGAGAATAATAAAAACCAAAGGATGGTGACACAGGGGGAGTATTAGAGTACATGCATGGGTAAGAAGGTCTCAGAAGATGTCAACTTCTTCTATTCAATTGAAGTTGATGAAGATGAGTTGATAACTTATATTTTTTAGACTGACTCGAAAATGGTATCAGACTATGCATTATTCGGAGATGTTATATGCTTTGACACCACATACGGGAAACTAGATGATGGACGCCCATTTGGTTTGATTGTTGGGGTGAATAATCATCAAAAGACCGTTGTCTTTGACTTGAAAAGATGGACAATTGATGCCAAAGTTCTAGATATAACAAGCAAATGCAACCCGCATGAGAACCTAAAAGCAAGAATGTCCAATCGCTACAAGGAACTGTGCAGAATGTTCTTGAAATAGCTGCTCGTGCCGCTCAGTCAGAAGACACGTACAATAAGGCTGCTAAATTTGCAGAGCAATTAGCACAAGATGTGGAGAAATGCTTGAAGATTAGAGCTGATCCAGTTTTGGGAGACTCGTGTACTAAAGAAGGTGCATATTATACTAATAATAATTTCCTAGACTATTGACAAACAAAGACTGATATTTACCATTACAGTGGCAGCAGGAGTGAACATCCCCTGTAGCAGTATTTCAAAACACAATGACAGGCTTGCAAATCCAAAAGGTATGAAAGTCAAGGAGAAGACTGCCAAAGGATCAAAAAGGCCCGTTGGTGGATTTGAGAAAGCAACTTCAAAGAAGAAAAGGAACACAGATGATATTGTACAACTAGAGCCTCATGGCACCTCAAAGGTATTATAATTTGTCGCTTTGTGTCTTATAAAACCTTCAACATTATTAACCTTTCATATCATTTTTGATAGGCCCCTTCGGAGAAACCAACTTCAAAGAAGAAAAAGAACAAAAAAGATATTGTACAACTACAACCTCATGGCCTCTCAACGGTATAACGCTGTTGCTTGTTTCTTATAAAACACTCAATTGTATTGACCTTTGTCTATCATTTTCAACAGGGTCCTTTGGAATTTTTCGGTAACCAAATAGGTGCATATCAATTACACTACAACACTATCCTAAATGCTTCAATGTAACCATCAATTAATAATACCATCCCGATGCCACCGCATACCCAACAACTGTTGGTGGGATTCCAACCATACAACACAACAGTGGTAGAAGCAGTCCACTCTTTCAAGTTTATGTTTTTTTAAACTTCATTGAAACTGAACTTTGCTACTTTGTGCACATGGTCATCCGACAGACCACATGTCCACCTATTTACAGCAGCAGAACTCTACTCAGCCAACACCTATCCTAAATGCTACAATGTAGCCATCAACTGGTCTGAGCTTCCCGATGCAACCACAAACCCAAGCACCACACAACACTCCAGTGGTACAACATTCCACCCTTTCGAGTTTTCCAGTTTTAAAACTTCACTGAAACTGATAGTTGCTACTTTGTGCACAGGGTCATCCGACAAACCACATGTCCACCTATATACAACAACATAACTCTCCTCAACCAACACCTATCCTAAATGCTACAATGCAACCATCAACTGGTCCAAGATTTCCGATGCAACCACAAACCCAAGCAACACACAATACTCCAGTGGTATAACATTCCACCCTTTCGAGTTTTACAACTTTTTAAACTTCATTTAAACTGAAAGTTCCTACGTTGTGCACAGGGTCATCCGACAAACCACAAGTACACCTGTTTACAACAGCAGAACTCTACTCTGAATCCCTGCCTGATAGAAGCCATTGGAGCCTCTAACTATAGTTTGATGACAGGAGAAAATCAAGGCTTCCTTCTTCAACCGAAGGCGACATCTTTTGTAAATGCTACAATGCAGCCATCAGTTGGTCACACCATCCTGATGCCACCACAGACCCAAGACCCACACTATACTCTAGTGGTATAACATTCCATACTTCCAAGTTTTCCAATTTCTCAACTTCAATGGAACTGAAATTGCTACCTTTCTGCCCAGGGTCATCCGACAAATCACATGTCTACCTATTTACAGTAGCAACACTCGGCGCAGAATCCCTCAGTGCAAAGGACCATTGGAACCTCTACCTCTAGTATGACGATTGGACAAAACCAAGCCTTCCTCAATCAACCGAAGCCAACATAATCTATTTTGTTGTCGCGAGTTTTATCTCATGTGTGTTTTGACTTCAAAGTTGCAAATAATTTTCCACAAGCATCGTACGCATATGAGCCTCTAAGCTAGCCTTCTCTCATTTTAAGTTACGATGACCGGGATCCCAATGATCCATTTCAATTATGCATAATATATGTACACTGAACCATCTATCTGAATGTCATGCTTAGAGGCATAGAGCGAGCAGAGAATAGATTGACAATTAGTCCGAATTTAGCATGCAAGGAATCTTAATTTAACTGAATGAAAGCAGAGTACTGGAATTGCTATTAGCTCTCCCTTCTTTGAATTTAACATGCATCTTAACTGAATGAAAGCAAAGTAATGGAATTGCTAGTAGCTCTCCTTATCTGAATTTAATACGCATGAGATGGGACTGGCACAAGAAGAAAAGGAAATTACCTATGTTAAGCGGAGGTAATACTGCATGTATGACTTGCAGTCCCTTTCTTCTTCCTCTCTGAGTACCAAATTGATGGCACTAATGCTGATTCTCGACGTCCTTCCCCTCCATACTCGGCCTCTCCTCCACAATCCCGGGCACCCGCCAAGGACACGCCAACCTCTTGCATGGCCGTCCCACTTGCTCCCGCTAGGCTCCGCATCTTAGACCAGTGAGGACGACGCCGCGGAGGATCCCGTCCCCACCGAACTGCTGTGCGACTAGGTCGAGCAGGCGGACCACAGCGGCAGCCAGCCGAGCCGGGGATGCTGATTCAGCAGGCGGACCACGACGGCGGCCAGCAAAGCCGGGATGCTGATTCAGCAGGCGCATGCGGGCGGCGGTTAGCCGGGACGCGGCTTGCCTGCGGATTCAGCAGGCACACACGTGCGATGGCTAGCTGGGAGCCGGGATGGGGTGAGATGCGTGAGTGCGCATGCCCGACTCGAAGTTGCACGGCAACGCGACTAGATTCAGTCGATGGGCAGGAAGTGCTTGGAGGCTCGAGGAGCAGGAGCAGCAGAGGACATGGAAAGCTTTAGCTGAGCTTGAGTTCCAACCAAGGAGAGGGATGTGGATAAGGGATGTATCCATACAGACGGCAATCAGTATTAGGATCTGTATTCTATTTTTTTGAGGGAAAATCCGCAGCGGGAGGGGACTCACACACAGCCGTGCGATGGCTGCGTCGCACCGATGGTCGCACGCCAAGGCCGCAGGCAAGCCGCGTCCCATCATTAACTAATGCTATGTTTGTCAATCTCTAATAAAATTTTCTACTTATACTTTTCCTTATGTGGTGTCGTCACCTACCATAGGATTAGTATATGATCTTCTTGATTTATTTCCTTTCTTTTTATTTATATCCTTCCTTTTTATTGCAACAAGAAAGTAAAGAAAGCAAAAACTCAAACTAAGCTTTATTATATATCTTGCACACGATTACAAGGATAGATCACTAATCAAACTCTTGAGAAGAAAGGACTGAACTAAACTTTTATTCGTCTAAGCAAAAGATCAAACTATGATAAGTAAAGGCAAAAAAGATAGTGGGGGTGATACAATACCGGGGCACCTCCCCCCAAGCTTGGTGAAAGCCAAGGGGAGTGCCCATACCCGATACTCAATTTTTCTTTGGCGATGAAGAAGAAGGTGGTGGTGGTGATGAAGATATCTTGTCCTCGGGTTTCCATGGCAGAGGCTCACCATTATAAGAGGAGGAGTGAGTCTCACGGGTCCTGCAATTGGCAGCCATACTCATACCTCTAAACCTTGCCTCATATTCAAAGACTTGGTTTTGAAGATCGTAGATCTGGCTTTGGAGGAAGTTGATTTGCTCGTTGAGGGTGAATACGATGTCCTTCATAGACTTGCCATCCACCTTGAGATCACGGGTGTAGTCCGCGATCATGAGGTGATTGCATTGAGTTCACGTTCCACCATCCCCTTGCACCAAAAGACCTCCTTCTCCATAGCCTCAAGTATGGCCTCCACGGTTCCTGTCCCCTTGGGACCTTGCACATCGCGGATGTGAAGCATCCCCTCATGCATCTGGATAGCCTGAGGGTGTTGCATCACCTCCTGCAGATATGGGTTGATGATGTTCTCGAAGAACTTGTCCTTGGAGGAGCGTGGAGCAGCCATGGTAGGTTGGATCTGTCAGAAAAGAGCAAGGAAAAGAAAACAGAAGATTTCTCCGTGAAACGGTGGTCAATAAGTTCGAGGGGTATATAAAGATTTTTTTTATCTTGGGAAACAAGCAAATTGTAGAAAAACGGAGTCCGGAAGGTGTCCCAGGTGGGCACAAGACACGCTGGGGTGCCCAGCGTGTCTTGTGCTCACCAGGGTACGCTTCCTGAAAATTTCTTATTTTCCTAATATTCTAAATATTCCAAAATTGAAAAAAATGTTTTTGTGGATTTTTCGGAGTCCGTTTACTTATCGTATCACGTACCTCCTTATTTTCACGATTCTGGAGTGTTCCGGAAGGACTCTTTTATGTGCTCTTCCGGTGTCAAAGTTTGGATAATATTACTTTCAACATTAATGGGCGTACCTGAGACATAATGTTTTGTTCGTTGCCCATTGACAACCTTTGGGTTAGTACCTTCGGCATTATTTATTTTGATAGCTCCAAACTGATAAACCTCCTCGATGACATAGGGGCCTTCCCATTTTGGGAGGAGTTTTCCTGCAAAGAATCTGAAACGAGAGTTGTACAAAAGAACATGTTCTCCGACTCTGAACTCACGCTTTTGAATTCTTTTATCATGCCATCTTTTAACCTTTTCTTTGAATAATTTGGCATTTTCATAAGCTTGGGTTCTCCATTCATCTAATGAGCTAATATTAACCTTTTTTCACCGGCAAGTTTGAAATGATAATTGGGTTCTTTGATTGCCCAATATGCTTTATATTCTAACTCAAGAGGTAGATGACAAGCTTTCCCATAAACCATTTTATAAGGAGACATACCCATAGGATTTTATATGATGTTCTATAAGCCCAAAGTGCATCACCTAACTTCTTAGACCAGTTCTTCCTGGACCTATTGTCAGTCTTTTGCAAAATTAATTTTATTTCTCTATTACTAAGTTTAACTTGACCACTAGACTGAGGATGATAAGGTGATGCAATTCTATGGTTAACATCATACTTGGCAAGCATTTTTTATCTTTTAGCATAATGAGTAACATTCAGTTTCTTATCAACTGTTTGTCTTAGAGCAGCACCAACAACATAATCACTAGCACCACACATAATTTCAAAAGGCAAGTTCTAATCAGGTGATTGAACAATAGGTGCAGAAATTAAGGCTTTCTTGAGTGTTTCAAAGGCTTCTAAATAATCATTATCAAAAACAGAAGGAATATCCTTTTGCAAAATATTCATAAGAGGTCTAGAAATTTTAGAGAAGTCTTTGATAAATCTCCTATAGAAACTAGTATGACCTAGGAAACTACGAATACCTTTGATATCTTTAGGACATGGCATTTCCTCAATTGCATTAACCTTAGCTTTTTCCACTTCAATACCTCTTTCAGAAATTTTATGACCCAAGACAATGTCTTCATTAACCATAAAGTGGAACTTCTCCCAATTCAAGACAAGATTTGTTTGTTCACATCTCTGCAAAACTCGATCAAGATTGCTTAAACAATCATCAAAAGACTTCCCATAAATAGAGAAGTCATCCATGAAAACCTCAACAATATTTTCACAAAAGTCAGAGAATATAGCAATCATACATCTTTGAAAGGTAGCAGGTGCATTGTATAAACCGAAAGGCATACGTCTGTAAGCATAAGTTCCAAAGGGACAAGTAAAAGTGGTATTTTCTTGATCAGGTTGAGAAACAAGTATTTGTGAAAAACCAGAATATCCATCAAGGAAGCAAAAATGTGTGTGCTTAAATAATCTTTCTAGCATTTGATCAATAGAAGGCAGAGGGTAATGATCTTTTCTAGTTGCTTTGTTTAATTTTCTAAAATCAATTACCATTCGATAGCCCGTAACAATTCTTTGTAGAATAAGTCCATTCTTATCATTAGGAACAATAGTAATACCTCCTTTATTAGGAACACAATGAACAGGACTTACCCATATACTATCAGCTATGGGATAGATTATACCTACTTCCGAAAGTTTTAATATTTCCGTTCTTACCACTTCTTTCATCTTCGGATTTAACTGACGTTGGTGACAACAACAGGTTTAGCATTAGGTTCCATATTAATTTTGTGCTAACATAGAGTGGGAGTAATGCCCTTTAAATCATCAAGAGTATATCCAATAGCAGCTCGATGCTTCCTTAGAACTTTCAATAATCTTTCTTCTTCATGTTCTGAAAGGTTAGCACTAATAATAACAGGATATATCTTCTTTTCATCAAGATAAGCATATTTCAAAGTGTCTGGCAATTGTTTCAATTCAAACACAGGATCACCTTTAGGTGGAGGAGGACCTCCTAGGGTTTCAATAGGAAAATTGTGTTTAAGCAGAGGAAGTTCTTCAAAGAAAATCTTATCTATTTCATTTCTTTCATGCATATGCAAATCATTTTCATGATCTAGCAAATATATTGTTTTAGTGGATTAGTAAGAGGCACAACAATAGAAGCAAGACCAATTATTTCATCCTTACTAGGAAAATCTTTTTCATGAAGCTTTCTACTAAACTTGGAAAAATTAAACTCATGAGACTCTCCAAAACTAGCACCGATAGTTTGTTTCTCAGAGTCTATTCTAGCATTAATGGTGTTCAAGAAAGGTCTACCAAAGATAATGGAAAAAAGTCATCTTCTGTTGAACCAAGAACAAGAAAATCAGTAGGGTATTTTATTTTCCCACACAAGACTTCAACATCTCTAACAACCCCAATTGGTGATATAGTGTCTCTATTAGCAACTTTAATAGTAACACCTATGTCTTCTATCTCCGCGGGTGCTATGCCATTCATAATTTCTTGATATAAGGAATAAGGAATAGCACTCATGCTAGCACCTATGTCACATATACCATGATAACAGTGATATCCTATTTTAACTGAGACAACGGGCATGCCAACAACAGATCTACGTTTATCCTTTTTATCAGGTTTGGCAATTCTAGCAGCTTCTTCGCAGAAGTAAATAACATTCCCATCTACATTTTCTTCCAAGAGATCCTTAACCATAGTAATACTAGGTTCTACCTTAATTTGTTCATCAGGTTTAGGTGTTCTAATATAGCTCTTGTTAACCACAGTTGAAACTTTAGGATGTTCCTTTATCCTAACAGGCAAAGGTGGTTTCTCAATATAAGCAGAATGAACAACTGGATCAACATTATAAAGTAGAGTTTCTTCTTTAGCAGGTACCGGTTATTTAATTTCTTCTTTAATAGGTGGGTGATATTTAAACCACTTATCTTTAGGGAGATCAACATGAGTAGAAAATGATTCATAAAAGGAGGCTACTATCTCAGAGTCAAGTCCATATTTAGTGCTAAATTTTAGAAAAGCATCGGTATTCATAAAATATTTAACACAATCATACTTAAGTTTAATACCTGACTCTTTACCTTCATAGAGTTCCCAATCTTCAGAGTTGCGTTTAATTCTTTCCAAAAGATCCCACCGGAATTCAATAGTCTTCTTCATAAAAGAACCAACACAAGAAGTATCAATCATGGTTTGATCATTATGAGAAAGCCGAGCATAAAAATTCTGGATAATAATTTCTCTTGATAGCTCATGATTGGGGCATGAATATAACATTGACTTAAGCCTCCCCCAAGCTAGAGTGATACTTTCTCCTTCACGTGGCCAAAAATTATATATATAATTCCGATCATGATGAACTAGATGCATAGGATAATTTTTTGGTGGAACTCCAATTTCAATCGATTCCAATTCCAAGATCCAATATCGTCGCATAGCCTATACCATGCCAATGCTTTTCCCTTCAAAGATAAAGGGAAAACCTTCTTCATAACTTCATCTCTTGGTAAACCTCCAAGCTTGAACAATCGAAAAATTTGTTCTACATATATCAAGTGCATATCAGGATGTTCGGTTCCGTCTCCTGCATAAGGATTAGCAAGCAGTTGTTCTATCATACCCGAAGGAATTTCATATTCAATATTTTCAGTAGGTGCAGTAGGTTGAGGGGTAGCTAATTGTGGTTCTGGTCGAGGTGAAGATACCCCGAACAGACCCCTCAAAGGATTGTTTTCCATAGTAACAAGTGACAATAAATTTCAGCACACTATATAAATGTTTCCTTACCAAATTCCACTTACCAAAGGCGCTTCACTCCCCAGCAACGGCGCTAGAAAATAGCCTTGATGACCCACAAGTATAGGGGATTAATTGTAGCTCTTTTCGATAAGTAAGAGTGTCGAACCCAACGAGGAGCATAAGGAAATGACAAGTGGTTTTCAGCAAGGAAATGCCTGCAAGTGCTGAAATTGTAAGTAGCAGAGTAGTTTGATAGCAAGATAATTTTTAACGAGAAAGTAACGATAATAGTAGCAAAAGTGCAGCAATGTAGTGATACGTCTCCGTCGTATCTACTTTTCCAAACACTTTTGCCCTTGTTTTGGACTCTAACTTGTATGATTTGAATGGAACTAACCCGGACTGACGCTATTTTCAGCAGAATTGCCATGATGTTGTTTTATGTGCAGAAAACAAATATTCTCGGAATGACCTGAAACTCCACCGAACATCTTAGAAAAAACAATAAAAAATCCTTGCCAAAGATGAAGACGAGGGGGCCCGCACCCTTCTCACGAGGGTGGGGGGCGCGCCCCCCTAGGGCGCGCCCTACCTCGTGGGCCCCCTGTTGCGTCTCTGACTCCAACTCCAACTCTATATATTGAGTTTCGATGAGAAAAAAATCAGAGAGAAGAAATCATAATGTTTTACGATACGGAGCCACCGCCAAGCCCTAAAACCTCTCGGGAGGGCTGATCTGGAGTCCGTTCAGGGCTCCGGAGAGGGGGATTCGTCGCTGTCGTCATCATCAACCATCCTCCATCACCAATTTCATGATGCTCACCGCCGTGCGTGAGTAATTCCATCATAGGCTTGCTGGACGGTGATGGGTTGGATGAGATTTATCATGTAATCGAGTTAGTTTTGTTAGTGTTTGATCCCTAGTATCTATTATGTTCTGAGATTGATGTTGCTATGACTTTGCTATGCTTAATGCTTGTCACTAGGGCCCGAGTGCCATGATTTCAGATCTGAACCTATTATGTTTTCATGAATATATGTGATTTCTTGATCCTATCTTGCAAGTCTATAGTCACCTACTATGTGTTATGATCCGGCAACCCCGAAGTGACAATAATCAGGGCCACTCCCGGTTATGACCATAGTTTGAGGAGTTCATGTATTCACTATGTGCTAATGCTTTGTTCCGGTTCTCTATTAAAAGGATGCGTTAATATCCCTTAGTTTCCTATAGGACCCCGCTGCCACGGGAGGGTAGGACAAAAGATGTCATGCAAGTTCTTTTCCATAAGAACGTATGACTATATACGGAATACATGCCTACATTACATTGATGAATTAGAGCTAGTTCTGTGTCACCCTATGTTATGACTGTTACATGATGAACCGCATCCGGCATAATTATCCATCACTGATCCGGTGCCTACGAGTTTTCCATATACTGGTTTACGCTTATTTACTTTCCCGCTGCTACTGTTACAATCACTACAAAATACCAAAAACTTCTACTTTTGCTGTCTTTACTTTTGTTGCCGCTACCCCCACTATCATATTACTTTGCTACTAAACACTTTGCTGCAGATACTAAGGTTCCAGGTGTGGTTGAATTGACAACTCAGCTGCTAATACTTGAGAATATTCTTTGGCTCCCCTTATGTCGAATCAACAAATTTGGGTTGAATACTCTACCCTCGAAAGCTGTTGCGATCCCCTATACTTGTGGGTTATCAAGACTAATTTCTGGCGCCGTTTCCAGGGAGCATAGCTCTATTCTTTGAGTCACTTGGGATTTATATCTGCTGGACACTATGAAGAACTTGATAGATCCAAAAACCAAGATTTATCCCTCAACTACGAGCGGAGGTAAGGAACTGCCATCTAGATCTGCACTTGATTCACCTTCTATTACGAGTAAGTTTGCGACACCTACACCTGCTTCTGCTATTCGTTCTGATATGTCGCATGTTATTGATGATGCCACTTCTGGTATGCATGATACTTATGATGAAACTTCTTCTATGCCTGATACTATCGTGCCCCTTAGTGAATTTCTTGATGAACAAATTGCTAGGGCTAGAGAAAGAGAAATTATTGAATATGAATACGATGATGATAGTGATGATGAAAACATGCCTGTTATTCCCGAGGGTTATCTTTTTGATACGGAATCTTCTGCCGCTATTTTTGCTTGCAAAGATAGATATGAGCTTAAGAGGTTATTAATTAAATGGAACAAAGAATCACTTAGAGATAAAATGAGGCCCGGCCCTGCTTTTGCTACTTCACCTATATGTGTTCCTGATAAGGATTATGAATTCTTTGTTGATCCTGATATAATTACTTTGGTTGAATCTGATCCGTTTTATGGCTATGAATCTAAAACTGTTGTGGCACATCTTACTAAGTTAAATGATATAGCTGCCCTGTTCACTAATGATGAAAGATCGCGTTACTTTTATATACTCAAAATATTTCCGTTCTCATTAAAGGGTGATGCTAAGATATGGTTTAATTCTCTTGATCCTGGTTGTGTGCGTAGTCCCCAGGATATGATTTATTACTTCTCTGCTAAATATTTCTCTGCTCATAAGAAACAAGCTACTTTGAGGGAAATATACAACTTCGTGCAAATTAAAGAGAGTCTCCCACAAGCTTGGGGGAGGCTTCTCAAGTTACTTAATGCTTTGCCTGATCATCCTCTTAAGAAACCTGAAATACTTGATATCTTTTATAATGGACTAACCGATGCTTCCAGAGATTACCTGGATAGTTGTGCTGGTTCTATTTTTAGGGAAAGAACACCGGATGAAGCTGAGATTCTATTGAATAATATGTTGACAAATAAAAATAATTGGGCACCTCCCGAGCCAGCTCCTGAGCTAGCTCCTGCTCCAATTACTGAGCCTATTCTTAAACCAACTCCGAGGAAGAGAGGTGTTCTATTTCTCAGTCCCGAAGATATGCAAGAGGCAAAGAAATCTATGAAAGAAAAAGGTATTAAAGCTGAAGACGTTAAGAATTTACCTCCTATTGAAGAAATACATGGTCTTAATTCACCGTCTGTTGAAGAAACATATGATCTTAATTCTTTATTTACTGAAGAACCTCCTGATCCCGATATCCCGACACAGGTAGTAAAGGTAAATTCTCCGTATATATATTTGATGAAGGTGATATCCCTCACTATAAGCCTGCTAGGCAATGCTTTGATGAGTTTGATAATTTTATTGTCAAACAAGAAAATTTCAATGCTTATTTTGGTAGACAATTGAAATATGATTCCGATATGCTTAAATACTTGGGTGATTATATGGCTAATATTAAAGGTGAACTTAAACTTGTTAGCAAACATGCTTCTATGGTTACCACTCAAGTAGAACAAGTACTTAAGGCTCAAAAAGAGGTGCTTGATGAAATGAGTAGTAAGAAAAATGATTAAGCTGTTAGAGTGGTTACTAGAACTGGTAGAATGACTCAGGAACCTTTGTATCATGAAGGCCACCCTAAGAGAATCGAGCAAGATTCTCAAAGAAATAATATTGATGTTCCTAGTTCTTCTAAAAATAAGAAGAAAAATGATAGAACTGTGCAAACTTCTAGTGAACCTATTGCTGAACCACCTGATAATCCAAATGATATATCTATGTCTGATGCTGAAACAAAATCTGGTAATGAACATGAACCTAGTAAATATATTAATGATGATGCTCAACCTAGTAATGACAATGATGTAGAAATTGAACCTGCTGTTGATCTTGATAACCCACAATGAAAGAATCAATGTTATGATAAAAGATACTTTGTTGCTAGGAAACATGGTAAAGAAAGGGAACCTTGGGTTGACAAACCCTTGCCTTTCCCTACGAAACCATCCAAAAAAAAGATGATGAGGATTTTGAGCGCTTTGCTGAAATGATTAGGCCTATCTTTTTGCGTATGAGATTAACTGATGTGCTCAAAACAAATCCTTATGCAAAATATATGAAGGATATCATTACTAATAAAAGAAAGATACCGGAAGCTGAAATTTCCACCATGCTTGCTAATTATACTTTTAAGGGTGGAATATCAAAGAAACTTGGAGACCCCGGAGTACCTACTATACCATGCTCCATTAAAAGAAATTATATTAAAACTGCTTTATGTGATCTTGGAGCTGGTGTTAGTGTTATGCCTCTCTCTTTATATCGTAGACTTGACTTGAATAAGTTGACACCTACTGAAATATCTTTGCAAATGGCTGATAAATCAACTGCTATACCTGTCGATATTTGTGAGGATGTGCCTGTTGTGGTTGCAAATGTTACTATTTTAACGGACTTTGTTATTCTTGATATTCCCGAGGATGATAGTATGTCTATTATTCTTGGAAGACCTTTTCTTAATACTGCAGGGGGTGTTATTGATTGCAACAAAGGCAATGTCACTTTTCATGTTAATGGTAATGAGCATACGGTACACTTTCTGAGGAAACAACCTCAAGTTCATAGTATCAACTCTATTGGAAAAATTCCATCCATTATATTTGGAGGTTTTGAATTTCCTCTACCAACTGTCAAGAAGAAATATGATATACTTATTATAGGGGATGTGCATATCCCCGTTGAGGTAACTTAGTGTTATTCGAAATTTCTCCGGTTTCATGATTATCGGAACGAGTTTGTTAACAAGACTTGATCAACCTTGTTAGTGGATTCTTTTTGATGAGCATGAGATGGATGAAACTAGAAGCACAACCTTCTATACCCAACTTTTACTTTCTGTTAATTAGTAGAAATAAAGTAAAAATAGTATTTTTCTGTCTGTTTCCTGACTTATCCGTGCAATATAAAAATATCCCGAAAATAAAAGTCCTCAGAATGCCATGCCAATTTAATATGATTTTTCGGGAATATTTGAGGATTTACTATGCAAAAATTACCGCGGGAGGAGCTGCCACCTAGCCACGAGGGTGGTGGGCGCCCCCCTATAGGGCGCGCCCCCTGCCTCGTGGGCCCACGGTGGCCCTCCTCCGCTTATCCCAGCACCCATCTTCTTCCTCTATCTCACACAAACCCGAAAAACCAACTCAAGCACGAGTTCCAGCCACTTTTGCTGTGATTTTCGATCTCCTTGCTCAAAGCACCTCTCGCAAAACTGCTTGGGGAGATTGTTCCTTGGTATGTGACTCCTCCATTGGTCCAATTAGTTTTTGTTCTAGTGCTTTATTCTTTGCAAATTTGTGCTGCATAGGTGACCATGTTCTTGAGCTTGCATGTCAAATTTATATGGTTCCAAGTAGTTCTAATGCTTGATTTAGGCTCTAGGCACTTGTAGGAGTAGTTGCTATCAATATTATTGAGTTTGGTTTACTTTTATTTTGAAATTACTAAAAAATTTAGAATTTTTCAGAATATAATGAGGAGATTTTTAAGGGGCTCATCGAGCCAAAGCTCGAAGGAAAAGGCACCGAAGCCTAAGTATAATTTACCGCGCACCGCGAAGATTCGGGCGTGTGAATGGCCTTCTGAAGATTCCTTGAGAGCAGCCGGTATCTATGAAGATTTTCATGAATTGGCTCACAATGCAGGCCTCGCCGCTTTCCTCCACGACCAATGCGATCAGTATCTCTTACTCACAAATACTTTTGTGCAAAACTTTCATTTTCATTCTAGGAACTCACTACCTACGGTAGAGTTTCATTTATATGATGAGCATAAGGAGATGTCACTTTATGATTTCTTTCGGATTTGTTTAGTCCCTTTTGAGGGCAAGACAGAAGAACCACATCATGATGATGTGGCTGGGTTTATTGATAATATCACTGTAGGAGAAACCAGGAAGGTTTCCGATGCACGAATCACTAGCATACATTTTCCTATTTTGTGTTACTTTGCATTATTTGCTAGTCGTTGTTTAATTGGACACGGAAATTCTGGAAACCTGAGTATCCCTGATTTAATTATTCTGCTCCAAGGTTTATACAGTGATAACACTTTTAGTTTGGGCTGTATTATTGCTAGACGGTTAAATATGAACCGTACTAAGGGCCCCATCTTTGGAGGCATCTATGCCACACGCCTAGCCGCACATTTTAACATACCTATTAGGCATGCTGAGAAGGAAGAAAAGGTGCTGCCCCGTGTTTATCTAGATCATAAAAGTTTGGTGGCACTTGATTTTATTGTTAAAAATAGGGCAAGGGAGCTTAAATATCAATTGTTCTTTAATAAACATCATCCTGAGACTATTACCTTGCCTGCTCCTTCTTTGTTTGATTTGACTGTAGGCACGTACCTTGTTCCTTTGACGGCTATTCACGCCTACCGAAACCCTACACCAGTCGAGGAGCCAGAACCGGAACCACAATTTGATCCTTCACGGCATTCCGGAGATGATTGCCAACCAGTGGCAATCGGAGCCTTCTTCTTCCTCATCACAGTACGACCCCAACAACTATTATTATGGATATCCGCCAGGCCAACCGTGGCCATAGACCAACTTAGGCCAATAGCCTAAGCTTGGGGGAGTACGTATTTCTCACCGACATTACATTTATGTTCACACACACTCATTGCTAGATGTCGGTGCTCATACTTTTTCACTGTAATATCCATGATAGTTTATTTTCTTTTTCCTACTTTCTTCTTGTGTGTTTGTTAAACCTTAAGAAAAAAAATTAGTAGTAGTTTATTTTTCTGCTGTAGTAGTAATAATTAAAAAGAAAACCCAAAAATATTTCCCGTTCTTCTTTTGCTTGTTGGGAGCTTTCCTGTGTAAATAGTTTTATTTCTTTTCTTTTCTTTGGGGGTCAGTAGGAGAAGACCATAATTAAATTGTTGAAGTGGCTCTTATATGCATTATTGTTGAATTAACCAAGAGCCCATATTGCCTTGTCTTCTCCTGTTTATTGAATGCTCGCAGATTCCAGCTTAGTCCAATGCACGTGCACTCTTATTATTATTCACACCGTTCGGTCGTGCAAGTGAAAGGCAATTATGATGATATATGATGGACTAACTGAGATGAGAAAAGCCGGTATGAACTCGACCTCTTTTGTTTTTGTAAATATGATGAGTCCCTCGTTCTTGATTCAGCTTATTATGAATAAACATGTTTGCAATGACAATTAGAGATCATAGTTGCTTGTGCCATGCTTGATTAGCTATGAGTTATAATGATTCACCTTGTATGCCAACATGCTATTGAGATGATTATGATGTGGTATGATGGGGTGGTATCCTCTTTTGAATGATTTAAGTGACTTGACTTTGCACATGTTCACGCATGTAGTTGAAACAAAATCAACATAGCCTTCACGATATTTATGTTCATGGTGGACTATATCCTACTCATGCTTGCATCCAATGTTTATTAATTTTAATGCATGTACATGGCTGTTGTCGCTCTCTAGTTGGTCGCTTCCCACTCTTTTGCTAGCCTTCACTTGTACTAAGCGGGAATACTGCTTGTGCATCCAATCCCTTAAACCCCAAAGTTATTCCAGATGAGTCCACTATACCTTCCTATATGCGGTATCTACCTGCCGTTCCAAGTAAATTTGTGTGTGCCAAACTCTAAACCTTCAAATAAACATTTGGTTTTGTATGCTCGAATAGCTCATGTATCAACAAAGGTTGTCCTTATCTTCCGTGTTAGGCGGGTTATTCTCAAGAGGAGTGGACTCCGCTTCTCACTCACGAGAAAATGGCTGGTCACCGGGATGCCCAGTCCCATGCTTTATGCAAACTAAATCAAAATTAATTGCAAACAAAACTCCCCCTGGGACCTGATGTATGTTGGAGGCACTCGTTGTTTCGAGCAAGCCATGGATTGATGCTTGTTGGTGGAGGGGGAGTATAAACTTTACCATTCTATTTGGGAACCGCCTATAATGTGTTTAGCATGGAAGATATCGCCATCTCTTAGTTGTTACGTTGACAATGAAAGTATACCGCTCAAAATACAATTTATCTCTATTGCAAAACCGAGCTCTGGCACCTCTACAAATCCCTGCTTCCCTCTGTGAAGGGCCTATCCATTTACTTTTATGTTGAGTCATCACCCTCTTATTAAAAAGCACTAGCTGGAGAGCAAAGCTGTCATTTGCATTCATTACTGTTAATTTATATTGGGTATGACCATGACTGGATCTCTTTTACCATGAATTACAATGTCTAGTCAGTCCTTGATCTTTAAAGGTGCTCTGCATTTATGTTTTGCGGTCTCAGAAAGGGCTAGCGAGATACCATCTTGTTATATCAAATTATGATTGTTTTGAGAAAGTGTTGTCATCCGAGATTTATTATTATGACTTGCTAGTTGATTATGCTATTGATATGAGTAATTGTGATACCTGAGAATTATTGCAAATGTGGTTAGTTATGATCTATGCTGAAAACTTGAATGCTGACTTGACATAGTTACAACAACAAGAGCAAACAGAGTTTGTAAAAGTTTTTCTTTCTTTCTTTCAGTTTGTCAACTGAATTGCTTGAGGACAAGCAAGGGTTTAAGCTTGGGGGAGTTGATACGTCTCCATGGTATCTACTTTTCCAAACACTTTTGCCCTTGTTTTGGACTCTAACTTGTATGATTTGAATGGAACTAACCCGGACTGACGCTGTTTTCAGCAGAATTGCCATGATGTTGTTTTATGTGCAGAAAACAAATATTCTCGGAATGACCTGAAACTGAAGGAAATATGCCCTAGAGGCAATAATAAAGTTATTATTTATTTTCTTATATCATGATAAATGTTTATTATTCATGCTAGAATTGTATTAACCGGAAACATAATACACGTGTGAATACATAGACAAACAGAGTGTCACTAGTATGGCTCTACTTGACTAGCTCGTTAATCAAAGATGGTTATGTTTCCTAACCATGAACAAGGAGTTGTTATTTGATTAACGAGATCACATCATTAGGTGAATGATCTGATTGACATGACCCATTCCATTAGCTTAGCACCCGATCGTTTAGTATGTTGCTATTGCTTTCTTCATAACTTATACATGTTCCTATGACTATGAGATTATGCAACTCCCGTTTGCCGGAGGAACACTTTGTGTGCTACCAAACGTCACAACGTAAATGGGTGATTATAAAGGTGCTCTACAGGTGTCTCCAAAGGTACATGTTGGGTTGGCGTATTTCGAGATTAGGATTTGTCACTCCGATTGTCGGAGAGGTATCTCTGGGCCCTCTCGGTAATGCACATCACATAAGCCTTGCAAGCATTGCAACTAATGAGTTAGTCGCGAGATGATGTATTACGAAACGAGTAAAGAGACTTGTCGGTAACGAGATTGAACTAGGTATTAAGATACCGACGATCGAATCTCGGGCAAGTAACATACCGATGACAAAGGGAACAACGTATGTTGTTATGCGGTCTGACCGATAAAGATCTTCGTAGAATATGTAGGAGCCAATATGAGCATCCAGGTTCCGCTATTGGTTATTGACCGGAGACGTGTCTCGGTCATGTCTACATTGTTCTCGAACCCGTAGGGTCCGCACGCTTAAGGTTTCAATGAAAGTTATATTATGAGTTTATGAGTTTTGATGTACCGAAGTTAGTTCGGAGTGCCGGATGTGATCACGAACATGACGAGGAGTCTCGAAATGGTCGAGACATAAATATTGATATATTGGACGGCTATATTCGGACACCGGAAGTGTTCCGGGTGATTTCGGAGAAAACCGGAGAGCCGGAGGGTAACCGGAACCCCCCCGGGAGAAGTAATGGGCCATATGGGCCTTGGTGGAGAGAGAGAGGGGCTTCCAGAGGTAGGCCGCGCGCCTCCTCCCCCCGGTCCGAATTGGACTAGGAGAGGGGGGCGGCGCCCCCCTTTCCCTCTCCCTCCCCACTTCTTTCCCCCTCCTAGTAGGAGTCCTACTCCTACTAGGAGGAGGACTCCTCCTGGCGCGCCTATACGGGCCGGCCGGCCTCCTCCCCTTGCTCATTTATATACGGGGGCAGGGGGGCACCCCGAGAAAAATAAGTTGATCTTCGTGATCGTTCCTTAGCCGTGTGCGGTGCCCCCCTCCACCATATTCCACCTCGGTCATATTGTAGCGGTGCTTAGGCGAAGCCCTGCGATGGTAGAACATCAAGATCGTCACCACGCCGTCGTGCTGACAGAACTCCTCCCCGACGCTTTGCTGGATCGGAGCCCGGGGATCATCATCGAGCTGAACGTGTGCTAGAACTCGGAGGTGCCATAGTTTCGGTGCTTGATCGGTCAGGCCATGGAGACGTACGACTACATCAACCAAACGCTTCCGTTGTTTATCTACAAGGGTACGTAGATCACACTCTCCCCTCTCGTTGCTATGCATCACCATGATCTTGCGTGTGCGTAGGAATTTTTTTGAAATTACTACGTTCCCCAACAGTGGCATCTGAGCCTAGGTTTTATATGTTGATGTTATATGCACGAGTAGAACACAAGTGAGTTGTGGGTGATATAAGTCATACTGCTTACCAGCATGTCATACTTTGGTTCGGCGGTATTGTTGGACGAAGCGGCCCGGACCGACATTACGCGTACGCTTAGGCGAGACCGGTTCTCCCGACGTGCTTTGCACATAGGTGGCTTGCGGGTGACAGTTTCTCCAACTTTAGTTGAACCAAGTGTGGCTACGCCCGGTCCTTGCGAAGGTTAAAACAACACCAACTTGACAAACTATCGTTGTGGTTTTGATGCGTAGGTAAGATTGGTTCTTGCTTAAGCCCGTAGCAGCCACGTAAAACTTGCAACAACAAAGTAGAGGACGTCTAACTTGTTTTTGCAGGGCATGTTGTGATGTGATATGGTCAAGACATGATGCTAAATTTTATTCTATGAGATGATCATGTTTTGTAACCGAGTTATTGGCAACTGGCAGGAGCCATATGGTTGTCGCTTTATTGTATGCAATGCAATCGCGCTGTAATGCTTTACTTTATCACTAAGCGGTAGCGATAGTCGTGGAAGCATAAGATTGGCGTGACGACAACGACGCTACGATGGAGATCAAGGTGTCGCGCCAGTGACGATGGTGATCACGACGGTGCTTCGATGGAGATCACAAGCACAAGATGATGATGGCCATATCATATCACTTATATTGATTGCATGTGATGTTTATCTTTTATGCATCTTATCTTGCTTTGATTGACGGTAGCATTATAAGATGATCTCTCACTAATTATCAAGAAGTGTTCTCCCTGAGTATGCACCGTTGCGAAAGTTCTTCGTGCTGAGACACCACGTGATGATCGGGTGTGATAGGCTCTACGTTCAAATACAACGGGTGCAAAACAGTTGCACACGCGGAATACTCAGGTTATACTTGACGAGCCAAGCATATACAGATATGGCCTCGGAACACGGAGACCGAAAGGTCGAGCGTGAATCATATAGTAGATATGATCAACATAGTGATGTTCACCAATGAAACTACTCCATCTCACGTGATGATCGGACATGGTTTAGTTGATTTGGATCACGTAATCACTTAGAGGATTAGAGGGATGTCTATCTAAGTGGGAGTTCTTTAAGTAAATTAATTGAACCTAAATTTATCATGAAACTTAGTACATGATAGTATCTTGCTTGTTTATGCTTGATTGTAGATAGATGGCTCGTGCTGTTGTTCCGTTGAATTTTAATGCGTTCCTTGAGAAAGCAAAGTTGAAAGATGATGGTAGCAATTACACGGACTGGGTCCGTAACTTGAGGATTATCCTCATTGCTGCATAGAAGAATTACGTCTTGGAAGCACTGCTGGGTGCCAGGCCTGCTGCTGGAGCAACAGCGGATGTTATGAACGTCTGGCAGAGCAAAGCTGATGACTACTCGATAGTTCAGTGTGCCATGCTTTACGGCCTAGAATCGGGACTTCAACGATGTTTTGAACGTCATGGAGCATATGAGATGTTCCAGGAGTTGAAGTTAATATTTCAAGCAAATGCCCGAATTGAGAGATATGAAGTCTCCAATAAGTTCTATAGCTGCAAGATGGAGGAGAACAGTTTTGTCAGTGAGCATATACTCAAAATGTCTGGGTATAATAATCACTTGATTCAATTGGGAGTTAATCTTCTAGATGATTGCGTCATCGACAGAATTCTCCAATCACTGCCACCAAGCTACAAGAGCTTCGTGATGAACTATAATATGCAAGGGATGAATAAGACTATTCCCGAGCTCTTCGCAATGCTGAAAGCTGCGGAGGTAGAAATCAAGAAGGAGCATCAAGTGTTGATGATCAACAAGACCACTAGTTTCAAGAAAAAGGGCAAAGGGAAGAAGAAGGGGAACTTCAAAAAGAACGGCAAGCAAGTTGCTACTCAAGAGAAGAAACCCAAACCTGGACCTAATCCTGAAACTGAGTGCTTCTACTGCAAGCAGACTGGTCACTGGAAGCAGAACTGCCCCAAGTATTTGGCGGATAAGAAGGATGGCAAGGTGAACAAAGGTATATGTGATATACATGTTATTGATGTGTACCTTACTAATGCTCGCAGTAGCACCTGGGTATTTGACACTGGTTCTGTTGCTAATATTTGCAACTCGAAACAGGGACTATGGATTAAGCGAAGATTGGCTAAGGACGAGGTGACGATGCGCGTAGGAAACGGTTCCAAAGTCGATGTGATCGCAGTCGGCACGCTACCTCTACATCTACCTTCGGGATTAATATTAGACCTAAATAATTGTTATTTGGTGCCAGCGTTAAGCATGAACATTATATCTGGATCTTGTTTGATGCGAGACGGTTATTCATTTAAATCTGAGAATAATGGTTGTTCTATTTATAAGAGTAATATCTTTTATGGTCATGCACCTTAAAAGAGTGGTCTATTTTTATTGAATCTCGATAGTAGTGACACACATATTCATAGTGTTGAAGCCAAAAGATGCAGAGTTGATAATGATAGTGTAACTTATTTGTGAAACTGCCGTTTAGGTCATATCGATGTAAAGCGCATGAAGAAACTCCATACTGATGGACTTTTGGAACCACTTGATTATGAATCACTTGGTACTTGCGAACCGTGCCTCATGGGCAAGATGACTAAAACACCGTTCTCCGGTACTATGGAGAGAGCAACAGATTTATTGGAAATCATACATACAGATGTATGTGGTCCGATGAATATTGAGGCTCGTGGCGGATATCGTTATTTTCTCACCTTCACAGATGACTTAAGAAGATATGGGTATATCTACTTAATGAAACACAAGTCTGAAACATTTGAAAAGTTCAAAGAATTTCAGAGTGAAGTAGAAAATCATCGTAACAAGAAAATAAAATTCCTACGATCTAATCGTGGAGGAGAATATTTGAGTTACGAGTTTGGTGTACATTTGAAAAATTGTGGAATAGTTTCGCAACTCACGCCACCCGGAACACCACAGCGTAATGGTGTGTCCGAACGTTGTAATCGTACTTTACTAGATATGGTGCGATCTATGATGTCTCTTACTGATTTACCGCTATCGTTTTGGGGATTCGCTCTAGAGACGGCCGCATTCACGTTAAATAGGGCACCATCAAAATCCATTGAGACGACGCCTTATGAACTGTGGTTTGGCAAGAAACCAAAGTTGTCATTTCTGAAAGTTTGGGGCTGCGATGCTTATGTGAAAAAGCTTCAACCTGATAAGCTCTAACCCAAATCGGAGAAATGTGTCTTCATAGGATATCCAAAGGAAACTATTGGATACACCTTCTATCACAGATCCGAAGGCAAGACTTTTGTTGCTAAGTTCGGAAACTTTCTAGAGAAGGAGTTTGTCTCGAAAGAAGTGAGTGGGAGGAAAGTAGAACTTGACGAGGTAACTGTACCTGCTCCCTTATTGGAAAGTAGTGCATCACAGAAAACTGTTTTTGTGACACCTACGCCAGTTAGTGAGGAAGCTAATGATGATGATCATGAAACTTCAGAACAAGATACTACTGAACCTCGTAGATCAACCAGAGTGAGATCCGCGCCAGAGTGGTACGGTAATCCTGTTCTGGAAGTCATGCTACTAGATCATGATGAACCTACGAACTATGAAGAAGCGATGGTGAGCCCAGATTCCGCAAAATGGCTTGAAGCCATGAAATCTGAGATGGGATCCATGTATGAGAACAAAGTATGGACTTTGGTTGACTTGCCCGATGATCGGCAAGCAATTGAGAATAAATGGATCTTCAAGAAGAAGACTGACGCTGACGGTAATATTACTGTCTACAAAGCTCGACTTGTCGCAAAACGTTTTCGGCAAGTTCAAGGGATTGACTACGATGAGACCTTCTCACCCGTAGCGATGCTTAAGTCTGTCCGAATCATGTTAGCAATTGCCGCATTTTATGATTATGAAATTTGGCAGATGGATGTCAAAACTGCATTCTTGAATGGATTTCTGGAAGAAGAGTTGTATATGATGCAACCAGAAGGTTTTGTCCATCGAAAGGGAGCTAACAAAGTGTGCAAGCTCCAGCGATCCATTTATGGACTGGTGCAAGCCTCTCGGAGTTGGAATAAACGCTTTGATAGTGTGGTCAAAGCATTTGGTTTTACACAGACTTTTGGAGAAGCCTGTATTTACAAGAAAGTGAGTGGGAGCTTTGTAGCATTTCTGATATTATATGTGGATGACATATTACTAATTGGAAATGATATAGAATTTCTGGATAGCATAAAGGGATACTTGAATAAGAGTTTTTCAATGAAAGACCTCGGTGAAGCTGCTTACATATTAGGCATTAAGATCTATAGAGATAGATCAAGACGCTTAATTGGACTTTCACAAAGCACATACCTTGACAAAGTTTTGAAGAAGTTCAAAATGGATCAAGCAAAGAAAGGGTTCTTGCCTGTGTTACAAGGTGTGAAGTTGAGTAAGACTCAATGCCCGACCACTGCAGAAGATAGAGAGAATATGAAAGATGTTCCCTATGCTTCAGCCATAGGCTCTATCATGTATGCAATGCTATGTACCAGACCTGATGTGTGCCTTGCTATAAGTCTAGCAGGGAGGTACCAAAGTAATCCAGGAGTGGATCACTGGACAGCGGTCAAGAACATCCTGAAATACCTGAAAAGGACTAAGGATATGTTTCTCATATATGGAGGTAACAAAGAGCTCATCGTAAAAGGTTACATTGATGCAAGCTTTGACACTGATCCGGACGATTTTAAATCACAAACCGGATACGTGTTTACATTAAACGGTGGAGCTGTCAGTTGGTGCAGTTCTAAACAAAGCGTTGTAGCGGGATCTGCATGTGAAGCAGAGTACATAGCTGCTTCAGAAGCAGCAAATGAAGGAGTCTGGATGAAGGAGTTCATATCCGATCTAGGTGTCATACCTAGTGCATCGGGTCCAATGAAAATCTTTTATGACAATACTGGTGCAATTGCCTTGGCAAAGAAATCCAGATTTCACAAGAGAACCAAGCACATCAAAAGACGCTTCAATTCCATCCGGGATCTAGTCCAGGTGGCAAACATAGAGATTTGCAAGATACATACGGATCTGAATGTTGCAGACCCGTTGACTAAGCCTCTTCCACGAGAAAAACATGATCAGCACCAAGGCTCCATGGGTGTTAGAATCATTACTGTGTAATCTAGATTATTGACTCTAGTGCAAGTGGGAGACTGAAGGAAATATGCCCTAGAGGCAATAATAAAGTTATTATTTATTTTCTTATATCATGATAAATGTTTATTATTCATGCTAGAATTGTATTAACCGGAAACATAATACATGTGTGAATACATAGACAAACAGAGTGTCACTAGTATGCCTCTACTTGACTAGCTCGTTAATCAAAGATGGTTATGTTTCCTAACCATGAACAAGGAGTTGTTATTTGATTAACGAGATCACATCATTAGGTGAATGATCTGATTGACATGACCCATTCCATTAGCTTAGCACCCGATCGTTTAGTATGTTGCTATTGCTTTCTTCATAACTTATACATGTTCCTATGACTGTGAGATTATGCAACTCCCGTTTGCCAGAGGAACACTTTGTGTGCTACCAAACGTCACAACGTAAATGGGTGATTATAAAGGTGCTCTACAGGTGTCTACAAAGGTAAATGTTGGGTTGGCGTATTTCGAGATTAGGATTTGTCACTCCGATTGTCGGAGAGGTATCTCTGGGCCCTCTCGGTAATGCACATCACATAAGCCTTGCAAGCATTGCAACTAATGAGTTAGTTGCGAGATGATGTATTACGAAACGAGTAAAGAGACTTGCCGGTAACGAGATTGAACTAGGTATTAAGATACCGACGATCGAATCTCGGGCAAGTAACATACCGATGACAAAGGGAACAACGTATGTTGTTATGCGGTCTGACCGATAAAGATCTTCGTAGAATATGTAGCAAACAATATGAGCATCTAGGTTCCGCTATTGGTTATTGACCGGAGACGTGTCTCGGTCATGTCTACATTGTTCTCAAACCCGTAGGGTCCGCACGCTTAAGGTTTCGATGACAGTTATATTATGAGTTTATGAGTTTTGATGTACCGAAGTTAGTTCGGAGTCCCGGATGTGATCACGGACATGACGAGGAGTCTCGAAATGGTCGATACATAAAGATTGATATATTGGACGGCTATATTCGGACACCTGAAGTGTTTCGGGTGATTTCGGAGAAAACCGGAGAGCCGGAGGGTAACCGGAACCCCCCCGGGAGAAGTAATGGGCCATATGGGCCTTAGTGGAGAGAGAGGGGCTGCCAGAGGTAGGCCGCGTGCCTCCTCCCCCTTGGTCCGAATTGGACTAGGAGAGGGGGGCGGCGCCCCCCTTTCCCTCTCCCTCCCCACTTCTTTCCCCCTCCTAGTAGGAGTCCTACTCCTACTCCTACTAGGAGGAGGACTCCTCCTGGCGCGCCTATAGGGGCCGGCCGGCCTCCTCCCCTTGCTCCTTTATATACGGGGGCAAGGGGGCACCCCTAGAAAAATAAGTTGATCTTCGTGATCGTTCCTTAGCCGTGTGCGGTGCCCCCCTCCACCATATTCCACCTCGGTCATATTGTAGCAGTGCTTAGGCGAAGCCCTGCGACGGTAGAACATCAAGATCGTCACCATGCCGTCGTGCTGATGGAACTCCTCCCTGACGCTTTGCTGGATCGGAGCCCGGGGATCGTCATCGAGCTGAACGTGTGCTAGAACTCGGAGGTGCCATAGTTTCGGTGCTTGATCGGTCGGGCCGTGGAGACGTACGACTACATCAACCAAACGCTTCCGTTGTTGATCTACAAGGGTACGTAGATCACACTCTCCCCTCTCATTGCTATGCATCACCATGATCTTGCGTGTGCGTAGGATTTTTTTTGAAATTGCTACGTTCCCCAACAGAAACTCCACGGAACATCTTAGAAAAAACAATAAAAAATCCTCGCCAAAGATGAAGAACAGGGGGCCCGCACCCTTCTCACAAGGGTGGGCGTGCCCCCTACCTCGTGGGCCCCCTGTTGTGTCTCCGACTCCAACTCCAACTCTATATATTGAGTTTTGATGAGAGAAAAATCAGAGAGAAGAAATCATCACGTTTTACGATACGGAGCCACTGCCAAGCCCTAAAACCTCTCAGGAGGGCTGATCTGGAGTCCGTTCGGGGCTCCAGAGAGGGGAATTCGTCGCCGTCGTCATCATCAACCATCCTCCATCACCAATTTCATGATGATCACCGCCGTGCGTGAGTAATTCCATCGTAGCTTGCTGGACGGTGATGGGTTGGATGAGATTTATCATGTAATCGAGTTAGTTTTGTTAGTGTTTGATCCCTAGTATCTATTATGTTCTGAGATTGATGTTGCTATGACTTTGCTATGCTTAATGCTTGTCACTAGGGCCCGAGTGCCATGATTTCAGATCTGAACCTATTATGTTTTCATGAATATATGTGATTTCTTGATCCTATCTTGCAAGTCTATAGTCACCTACTATGTGTTATGATCCGGCAACCCCGAAGTGACAATAATCAGGGCCACTCCCGGTTATGACCATAGTTTGAGGAGTTCATGTATTCACTATGTGCTAATGCTTTGTTCCGGTTCTCTATTAAAAGGATGCGTTAATATCCCTTAGTTTCCTATAGGACCCCGCTGCCACGGGAGGGTAGGACAAAAGATGTCATGCAAGTTCTTTTCCATAAGAACGTATGACTATATACGGAATACATGCCTACATTACATTGATGAATTAGAGCTAGTTCTGTGTCACCCTATGTTATGACTGTTACATGATGAACCGCATCCAGCATAATTATCCATCACTGATCCGGTGCCTACGAGTTTTCCATATACTGGTTTACGCTTATTTACTTTCCCGCTGCTACTGTTACAATCACTACAAAATACTAAAAAAATTACTTTTGTTGTCTTTACTTTTGTTGCCGCTACCCCCACTATCATATTACTTTGCTACTAAACACATTGCTGCAGATACTAAGTTTCCAGGTGTGGTTGAATTGACAACTCAGCTTCTGATACTTGAGAATATTCTTTGGCTCCCCTTTTGTCGAATCAATAAATTTGGGTTGAATACTCTACCCTCAAAAGCTGTTGCGATCCCCTATACTTGTGGGTTAATTCAGGTAGCCCAATCCTTTTGAGGCAAAGGACAGGCCAAAACGGTCTCTTTTGATAGGCAAACCGTTCTTGAGGGTACACTGTAACGCCCAGATAATTAGGCTACAGTAAAACTCTCCTAATGATGCCATGTCATCTATGATTACTATTGCTAATCTCTTGCTAGTTCAAAACTCGTTCAAAAGTCAAATGCAAAATATGTCAAACAACAAAAGTTTTCAAAAGTTGAAACAAAAATGTTCGGTAGGTGCCAAATATTGCACTGGTCAGTAGTGTGGAGAAAACATTTTTTAGAAAGTGCCTAAATGTTTTAAAATGTAAATAAATAAAGAAAAGAAAATGCAAAAAATAGAAAAACCAAAACTAAAAAAGGGAAAACAGAAACCCCCCTGGGCCGAGTGGCCCAGCTAGCAGGCCGACCCAACTGGGGCACAACCAACCAGCCGGCCCACCCCGCTGCCATAACCTCCCCCACTCCCCCAAACCCTAACCGACACTCTCACTTTCCCCCACTCGCTCACTCCCTCTCCCCCACCACTCTCGATCCCATCTGGATCGGGGGGGGGGGGACAGACCACGCTGCCGCCGCCGATTCCTGTCGCTGGAGCTCAACCCCGACGCCGTGCCGCCTCCCCGTGACCGTCGCTGAGGGAGTCCTGGATTAGGGGGTCTTCGGACAGCCGAACTATATCCTTTGGCTGGACTGTTGGACTATGAAGATACGAGATTGAAGACTTCGTCCCGTGTCCGGATGGGACTCTACTTGGCATGGAAGGCAAGCTAGGCAATACGGATATGTATATCTCCTCCTTTGTAACCGACCTTGTGTAACCCTAGCCCCCTTCGGTGTCTATATAAACCGGAGGGTTTTAGTCCGTAGGACAACATACAATCATACCATAGGCTAGCTTCTAGGGTTTAGCCTCTCTGATCTCGTGGTAGACCAACTCTTGTAATACTCATATCATCAAGAACAATCAAGCAGGACGTAGGGTATTACCTCCATCAAGAGGGCCCGAACCTGGGTAAACATCGTGTCCCCTGCCTCCTGTTACCATCAGCCTTAGACGCACAGTTCAGGTCCCCCTTCCCGAGATCCACCGGTTTTGACACCGACATTGGTGCTTTCAT
Organism: Triticum urartu; assembly: GCF_003073215.2. Taxonomy (NCBI): domain Eukaryota; kingdom Viridiplantae; phylum Streptophyta; class Magnoliopsida; order Poales; family Poaceae; genus Triticum; species Triticum urartu. The sequence goes on from NC_053026.1 coordinate 583,779,299, forward strand.
TGAGAGTTCCACTGTGTCGTCATCATAAGGAAGATGGCTCGCCTTGTTGTCAAGGACACCATCACCTCTAGGGGAGCCCTGGCTGTAGGCCAAACTCTCTGACTAGGCGGCTTCGTCATGACCGCCCGCTCGGCCGCTGCGCCGACGATGACCTCTCGTGTCATCGAAAATAGCCTCCACATCGGCTCAAAATTTGCCGAGCAGATGGATCCAATGGAGCTCTCCTCTTTGAACGGGCTCTTGGATCGCATTGCCACTTTGGGAGTCACTACGGACTACGATAGGATCAGGCTTAAACCCGACCAAAGGGAGATTAACTCTCCGCCGGTCACCCATCAAATAGCGGTGGTGGAGGAGCAATGCGGCGATTCTCCCTCTATCCTGAGGACGAACTATGTCCGGATTCCTGAGCTCTCTGAACAGGACACGCGCTCGCGGGAGGACGCCGCCCTAAGCCTCAATCCAGAATTAGGCCGCATACCAAACCCGCAGGGCAATATCCTGGAGCCCGAACTTCCAAGATTGGAAACTCCCCTGCCCCGGGATCACAGATTGGGTCTGGACTTAAATCCACCCACCCACCCAGATACAAACTATCTTTCCCATATCAGGCAAGCGTCCCAAGAGACAGTACATCACTATTGGGCCAGATTCCTCCTTGTAATGAACAAGGTCAAGGACAGTAACGAGGAAGATGCAATTTTGTTATTTTGCAACAATTGCACGGACAAGGGAGTCCTCAACGCCATACGTCGTCGTGACGTAGCACACTTCGCTGACTTGGCGGACATAGTACGGAAATACTGTGCGATGGAAAGTGCCTGGAAAACCCACACGCAATTTTGGGATAATCCGGCTCTGACAAAACCCCTAGTCCGAACTAAAAGGGTGCACTCTTATAAGTCGCCCGACTCAATTACAAAGAAGCAAAAGCCCACTACAGGGCGTGGAACCGTATTGGCGGGATGGCTCAATGGACCCTGCAAAATCCATTGTACAACGGATACCATATCAACACACAGCCTTAGAGAATGTTGGGTACTCCGGCAGGTGGCCAAAAGCGGTGAGGATCTTCTCACCCAAAATACCTCAGAGCACCTCCCCACGGATAACAACACAGTATTAACGGTCTTCGAGACCTTCGCCTCAAATAATAGGCGTAAGCGAGCACCCCGTGGCCTTGCCGAAGTCTGCCACGTGGCAGCAATAAATCCATGGAGCGACACGGCTATCACCTTTAACGCCAGTGACGAACCTAAATTCCAAACAGACCGAGCACCAGCCGCTTTTGTCCTCAGTCCAATTGTGGATGGCTTTCGGCTCACTAAGGTGCTCATGGATGGCGGCAGCGGATTAAACCTCATCTATGAGGAAACTCTCCAGAAAATGGACATAGATAGCAACCGTATTGAACAAAGCAGTACGACCTTCCGAGGAATCATCCCTAGTCGGGGGGCAAGTTGCGCTGGGAAAATCACACGTGATGTGGTATTCGGCACTCCGGAGAATTACAGGTCCAAAGAAATTACATTCCAAGTGGCCCCGTTCAGTAGCGGATACCACGCCCTTCTAGGGCGGGAGGCATTCACGATTTTTCAAGCCATACCCCATTACGGGTACATGAAGCTCAAAATGCCCGGACCCAAGGGAATTATCACTCTAGCTAGTGATCCGGACATAGCACTCCGCGCCGAGAACAAGACAGCCGCACTAGCCCTCGAGGCATTATCCGAAGCCCTTGTGGCGGAGGAGTTAACCACGCTGCGCTCCACGTTGGACAGGGACGACGTGATACTAGAGAAAAGATCCAAGTCCACCTCCTTTAAACCAGCGGACGAAATAGTTAAATTCCATGTCCATCCAACGGACCCTGCAAAAACAGCATCCATTGGGGCACAGTTAGACCCCGCTGTAGACGCCGCACTACGGGAGTTTCTGCGCGAGAATTGGGACATATTCGCCTGGCATCCTTCAGACATGCCAGGAATCCCACGTAGATTGGCCGATCATAGCCTTAATATTCTAAAAGGATTCAAGCCGGTCAAGCAGACTCTTCGGTGTTTCTCTGAACCCAAGCGACAAGCCATGGGAGAGGAGCTGGCCAAACTACTGGAAGACAGATTCATTAAAGAAATAAAACACCCGGATTGGCTAGCAAACCTGGTGATGGTACCAAAGAAGGACAAATCCTGGCGCCTATGTGTCGACTTCAAAGACCTTAACAAGGCTTGACCAAAGGATCCCTTCCCACTCCCTCGCATCGATCAAATCATCGACGCTACCGCAGGACACGAATCATTGTGCTTCCTCGACGCATACTCCGGTTACCACCAGATTAAAATGGCGGAGTCTGATCAAGCCGCAACAGCATTTATAACACCATACGGCCCCTTCTGCTTTAACACAATGCCCTTTGGGCTCAAAAATGCCGGCGCAACATATCAGCGCACGATCCAGACATGTCTGGAAAAGCAGACCGGTAAGACTGTGGAGGCATAGGTAGACAATGTGGTCATTAAAACCAGACACATCGACTCTTTAATAGACGACTTGAGGCTCACGTTCACCAATCTCCGAACATTCGACTTTAAGCTCAATCCGGAAAAATGCGTCTTCGGCGTTCCCGCCGGAACCTGGGCTTCATCGTCTCCAGTAGAGGAATTGAAGCAAAGCTGACTAAAATCTGAGCTCTGTCATAGTTAGCTATCCCAACTGACCTCAAGCAAATCCAGAAATTGACTGGATGCGTGGCGGCTTTAAGCCGCTTTATCTCCCAATTAGGAGAAAAGACACTTCCCCTTTATCGCCTTCTTAGGCGCGCCGAACACTTCGAGTGGACGCAGCCACGGCCGGACTGGAAGAAATTAAAGCCATCCTGGCCGCCAACCCAATCCTGGCCGCGCCAACTGTTGGTGAACCAATGCTATTATATATAGCGTCAACTCACCAAGTTGTAAGTGTAGTGCTCGTCGTCGAACGAGAGACGGACGGACATAAATTTCCGCTTCAAAAGCTGGTGTATTATGTATCCACCGTCCTCACTCCATGCAAATCACGGTACCAACATTACCAAAAGATAGCATACGCGGTATTTATGGCATCCCAGAAATTACGACACTACTTTCAAGAGTGTTCGATCACGGTGGCATCCGAAGTACCAATCAATGACATAATAAACAACCGTGATGCCACATGCCGGATTGCCCAATGGGCCATTGAGCTCCTCCCATCCGACATAACATATAAGCCACGACGAGCCATTAAGTCGCAAGTACTGGCCGATTTCGTAGCCAAATGGACAGAATCCAAACTCCCTAAAGAGTACGGCGCATACTCCAATTGGATCATGCACTTCGATGGCTCTAAAATGCTGGCTGGTCTAGGGGCTGGCGTCGTCCTGACGTCCCCCACCGGAGACACGGTGCAATACGTGCTCCAAATACTATATACGGACTCCAATAACGCAGCCGAATACGAGGCCCTACTACATGGCCTCCGGATGGCAGTCTCCATGGGCATCCAACGCCTAGAGGTGCGTGGGGACTCGAACCTCGCAATATCCCAAATAAATGGAGACTTCGATGCCAAGGATCCGAAAATGGCGATATCGCAACGCCGTCCTCAAAATGTCAGCCCAGTTCGAGGGGCTGGAATTCCACCACGTGGGTCGGGAAAACAACAAGGCAGCGGACATCCTAGCTCATATCGGCGCTAAATGCGACCCTGTCCCACCAAACATCTTCCTGGAAAGACTGTTTAGACTATCCGTGGTATGGGAAGGGGACACCGGCAAAATTAATCCGGACCCGACGACAACCCCAGATACCGAATACTCTGACACAATCGGAGGCTCTGCCACCAAAATAACACCTTCATCCCATGTGATAATGGCCGTCATTGCCCCGTGGACAGTACCATTCCTGGCCTACCTAACTAGACAGGAATTACCCGAGGACCAAAATGAGGCTAGCTGCATAGTGCGGCGATCTAAAGCCTACAACGTGTTGGGGAACGTAGCATAAATTCAAAATTTTCCTACGTGTCACCAAGATCTATCTATGGAGTCATCTAGCAATGAGGGAGGAGTGAATCTACATACCCTTGTAGATCGCGCGCGGAAGCGTTCAAGAGAACGGGGTTGATGGAGTCGTACTCGTCGTGATCCAAATCACCGATGATCCTAGCGCCGAACGGACGGCACCTCCGCGTTCAACACACGTACGGAGCAGCGACGTCTCCTCCTTCTTGATCCAGCAAGGGGGGAGGAGAGGTTGATGGAGATCCAGCAGCACGACGGCGTGGTGGTGGAAGCAGCGGGATGCCAACAGGGCTTCGCCAAGCGCTGCGGGAGGAGGAAGATGTGTCATGGGAGGGAGAGGGAGGCGCCAGGCCTTAGATCTGGTTGCCCTCCCTTCCCCCCACTATATATAGGGCCAAGGGAGAGGGGGAGGGCACAGCCTTGCCCCTTCCTCCAAGGAAGGGTGCGGCCAAGGGGGGGGAGGAGTCCATCCTCCCCAAGGCACCTCGGAGGTGCCTTCCCCCTTTAGGACTCTCCCCTTTTCCTCTTCTCTTGGTGCATGGGCCTCTTGGGGCTGGTGCCCTTGGCCCATATAGGCCAAGGCGCACCCCCTACAGCCCATGTGGCCCCAACCCGGTGGACCCCCGGGACCCTTCCGGTGGTCCCGGTACAATACCGGTGACCCCGAAACTTGTCCCGATGGCCGAAATAGCACTTCCTATATATAATTCTTTACCTCCGGACCATTCCGGAACTCCTCATGACGTCCGGGATCTCATCCGGGACTCCGAACAACTTTCGGGTTACCGCATACAAATATCTCTATAACCCTAGCGTCACCGAACCTTAAGTGTGTAGACCCTACGGGTTCGGGAGACATGCAGACATGACCCAGATGACTCTCCGATCAATAACCAACAACGGGATCTGGATACCCATGTTGGCTCCCACATGTTCCACGATGATCTCATCGGATGAACCACGATGTCAAGGACTTAATCAATCCCGTATATAATTCCCTTTGTCTAGCGGTACGATACTTGCCCGAGATTCGATCGTCGGTATCCCGATACCTTGTTCAATCTCGTTACCGGCAAGTCTCTTTACTCGTTCCGTAACACATCATCCCGTGATCAACTCCTCGATCACATTGTGCACATTATGATGATGTCCTACCGAGTGGGCCTAGAGATACCTCTCCGTTTACACGGAGTGACAAATCCCAGTCTCGATTCGTGCCAACCCAACAGACACTTTCGGAGATACCTGTAGTGTACCTTTATAGCCACCCAGTTACGTTGTGACGTTTGGCACACCCAAAGCACTCCTACGGTATCCGGGAGTTGCACAATCTCATGGTCTAAGGAAATGATACTTGACATTAGAAAAGCTTTAGCATACGAACTACATGATCTTGTGCTAGGCTTAGGATTGGGTCTTGTCCATCACATCATTCTCCTAATGATGTGATCCCGTTATCAATGACATCCAATGTCCATGGTCAGGAAACCGTAACCATCTATTGATCAACGAGCTAGTCAGCTAGAGGCTTACTAGGGACATGGTGTTGTCTATGTATCCACACATGTATCTGAGTTTCCTATCAATACAATTATAGCATGGATAATAAATGATTATCATGAACAAGGAAATATAATAACAATCAATTTATTATTGCCTCTAGGGCATATTTCCAACAGTCTCCCACTTGCACTAGAGTCAATAATCTAGTTCACATCGCCATGTGATTAACACTCAAGGTCACATCCCCATGTGACTAACACCCAAAGAGTTTACTAGAGTCAATAATCTAGTTCACATTACCATGTGATTAACACTCGATGAGTTCTGGGTTTGATCATGTTATGCTTGTGAGAGATGTTATAGTCAACGGGTCTGAATCTTTCAGATCCGTATGTACTTCGCAAATCTCTATGTCATCTTGTAGATGCAGCTACTACGCTATATTTGGAGCTATTTCAAATAACTATTCTACATGGAGCTATTCTAAATTGTTGCTCCATTATACGTATCCGGTATCTCTACTCAGAGCTATCCGGATAGGTGTTAAGCTTGCATCGACGTAACCCTTTACGACGAACTCTTTTACCACCTCCATAATCGAGAAAATTCCTTAGTCCACTAGTTACTAAGGATAACTTTGACCGCTGTCCTGTGATCCATTCTTGGATCACTCTTGTACCCCTTGACTGACTCAAGGCAAGGCACACTTCAGGTGCGGTACACAGCATAGCATACTGTAGAGAGCCTATGATAAAAGCATAGGGGACGACCTTCGTCCTTACTCTTTCTTCTGCCATGGTCGAGCTTTAAGTCTTAACTTCATACCTTACAACTCAGGCAAGAACTCCTTCTTTGACTGATCCATCTTGAACACCTTCAAGATCATGTCAAGGTATGTGCTCATTTGAAAGTACCATTAAGCGTTTTGATCTATTCTTATAGATCTTGATGCTCAATGTTCAAGTAGCTTAATCCAGGCTTTCCATTGAAAAACACTTTCCAAATAACCCTATATGCTTTCCAGAAATTCTACGTCATTTCTGATCAACAATATGTCAACAACATATATTCATCAGAAATTCTATAGTGCTCCCACTCACTTCTTTGGAAATACAAGTTTCTCATAAACTTTGTATACACCAAAATCTTTGATCATCATTAAAGCGTATATTCCAACTCCGAGATGCTTACTCCAGTCCTTAGAAGGATTGCTAGAGCTTTGCATACTTATTAGCATCTTTCAGGATTGACAAAACCTTCCGGTTTGTATCACATACGACCTTTCCTCAAAAAATGTCGAGGAAACAATGTTTTGACATCCTATCTGCAAGATTTCATAAATAATGCAGTAATCGCTAATATAATTCCAACAGACTCTTAGCATCGCTACGAGTGAGAAAGTCTCATCGCAGTCAACTCCTTGAACTTGTCAGAAAACATCTTAACGACAAGTCGAGCTTTCTTAATGGTGACATTTACCATCATTGTCCGTCTTCCTTTTAAAATCCATCTGTACTCAATAGCCCTACGACCATCGAGCTGTTCTACCAAAGTCTACACTTTGTTTTCATACATGGATCCTCTCTCGGATTTTATGGCCTCGAGCCATTTATCGGAATCCAGGCCCACCATCGCTTCTCCATAGCTCGTAGGTTCATTGTTGTCTAGCAACATGACTTCCAAGACAGGATTACGTACCACTCTGAAGTAGTACACATCCTTGTCATCCCACGAGGTTTGGTAGTGACTTGATCTGAAGTTTCATGATCACTATCATAAGCTTCCACTTCAATCGGTGTAGGTGCCACAGGAACAACTTCCTGTGCCCTGCCACATACTAGTTGAAGAGACGGTTCAATAACCTCATCAATACTCCACCATCCTCCCACTCAATTCTTTTGAGAGAAACTTTTCCTCGAGAAAGGACCCGATTCTAGAAACAATCCCTTATTGTTTTAGGATCTGAGACAGGAGGTATACCCAACTGTTTTGGGTGTCCTATGAGGATGCATTTAGCCGCTTTGGGTTCGAGCTTATCAGCCTGAAACTTTTTCACATAAGCGTCGCAGCCCCAAACCTTTAAGAAATGACAGCTTAGGTTTCTCTAAACCATAGTTCATACGGTGTCATCTCATTGGAATTACGTGACGCCCTTTTTAAAGTGAATGTGGTTGTCTCTAATGCCTAACCCATAAACTATCGTGGTAATTCGATAAGAGACATCATGGTATGCATCATATCCAATAGGGTGCAGTTATGATGTTCGGACACACCATCACACTATGGTGTTCCAGGCTGTATTAGTTGTGAAACAATTTCCACAATGTCTTAATTCTGTGCCAAACTCGTAATTCAGATATTCATCTCTATGATCATATCATAGATATTCTTGTCACGACGATCTTTCAACTTCACCCTGAAATTACTTGAACCTTTCAATAATTCAGACTCGTGATTCATCAAGTAAATATACTCAACATCTACTCAAATCATCTGTGAAGTAAGAACATAACGATATCCACTACATGCCTCAGCACTCATTGGACTGCACACATCAAAATGTATTACTTCCAACAAGTTGCTTTCTAGTTCCGTTTTACTGAAAACGAGGCTTTCAGTCATCTTTCCCATGTGGTATGATTTGCATGTCTCAAGTGATTCAAAATCAAGTGAGTCCAAACGATCCATCTGTATAGAGTTTCTTCATGCATATCTACCAACAAACATGGTTCGCATGTCTCAAACTTTTCAAAAATGAGTGAGTCCAAAGATCCATCAACATGGAGCCTCTTCATGCGTTTTATACCGATATGACTTAAGTGGCAGTGCCACAAGTAGGTGGTACTATCATTACTATCTTATATCTTTTGGCATGAACATGTGTATGACTATGATCGAGATTCAATGAACCATTCATTTTAGGTGCAAGACCATTGAAGGTATTATTCAAATAAACAGAGTAACCATTATTCTCCTTAAATGAATAACCGTGTTGCGATAGACGTAATCCAATCATGTCTATGCTCAACGCAAACACCAATCTCGATGGTAGAGGGAGCGTACGATGCTTGATCATATCAACATTGGAAACACTTCCAACACATATCGTCAGCTAACCTTTAGCTAGTCTCCGTTTATTCCGTAGCTTTTATTTCGAGTTACTAACACTTAGCAACCGAACCGGTATCTAATACCCTGGTGCTACTAGGAGTACTAGTAAAGTACACATTAACATAATGTATATCAAATATACTTCTATCGACCTTGCCAGCCTTCTTATCTACCAAGTATCTAGGGTAATTCTGCTCCCGTGGCTGTTCCCTTTATTACAGAAGCACTTAGTCTCGGGTTTGGGTTCAACCTTGGGTTTCTTCACTAGAGCAGCAGCTGATTTGCCGTTTCATGAAGTATCCCTTCTTGCCCTTGCCCTTCTTAAAACTAGTGGTTTCACTAACCATCAACAATTGATGCTCCTTCTTGATTTCTACTTTCGTGGTGTCAAACATCGCGAATATCTCAAGGATCATCATATATGTCCCCGATACATTATAGTTCATCACGAAGCTCTAGCAGCTTGGTGGTAATGACTTCGGAGAAACATCACTATCTCATCTGGAAGATCAACTCCCACTCGATTCAAATGATTGTTGTACTCAGACAATCTGAGCACAAGCTCAACAATTGAGCTTTTCTCCTTAGTTTCTAGGCTAAGAAAATTGTCGGAGGTCTTATACCTCTTGACGTGGGCACGAGCCTGAAATCCCAATTTCAGCCCTCGAAACATCTCATATGTTTCGCGACGTTTCAAAACCGTCTTCGGTGCCTCAACTCTAAACCGTTTAACTGAACTATCACGTAGTTATCAAAATGTGTATGTCAGATGTTCGCAACATCCACAGACGATGTTCGAGGTTCAGCAAACTGAGCGTTGCATTAAGGACATAAGCCTTCTATGAAGCAATGAGGACAATCCTTAGTTTACGGACCTAGTCCGCATAATTCTACTATCAACTTTCAACGAAATTTTCTCTAGGAACATATCTAAACAGTAGAACTAAAGCGCGAGCTACGACATAATTTGCAAAATCCTTTTGACTATGTTCAGGATAAACAAGTTCATCTTATGAACTCCCACTCAGATAGACATCCCTCTAGTCATCTAAGTGATTACATGATCCGAGTCAACTAGGCCGTGTCCGATCATCACGTGAGACGGACTAGTCAACCTCAGTGAACATCTTCATGTTGATCGTATCTTCTATACGACTCATGCTCGACCTTTCGGTCTTCTGTGTTCCGAGGCCATGTCTGTACATGCTAGGCTCGTCAAGTCAACCTAAGTGTTTGCATGTGTAAATCTGTCTTACACCTGTTGTATGTGAACGTTGGAATCTATCACACCCGATCATCACGTGGTGCTTAGAAACGAACGAACTGTCGCAACGGTGCACAGTTAGGGGGGACACTTTCTTGAAATTATTATGTGGGATCATCTTATTTACTACCGTCTTTCTAAGCAAATAAGATGTATAAACATGATAAACATCACATGCAATCAAATAGTGACATGATATGGCCAATATCATATTGCTCCTTTTGATCTCCATCTTCGGGGCTCCATGATCATCATCGTCACCAGCATGACACCGTGATCTCCATCATCATGATCTCCATCATTGTGTCTCCATGAAGTTGTCTCGCCAACTATTACTTCTACTACTACAACTAACGGTTAGCAATAAAGTAAAGTAATTACATGACGTTTATGTTGACACGCAGGTCATAAATAAATTAAGACAACTCCTATGGCTCCTGCCGGTTGTCATACTCATCGACATGCAAGTCGTGATTCCTATTACAAGAACATGATCATCTCATACATCACATATATCATTCATCACATCCTTTGGCCATTTCACATCACATAGCATACCCTGCAAAAACAAGTTAGACGTCCTCTAATTGTTGTTTGCATGTTTTACGTGGCTGCTATGGGTTTCTAGCAAGAACGTTTCTTACCTACGCAAAGACCAGAACATGATATGCCAATTGCTATTTACCCTTCATAAGGACCCTTTTCGTCGAATCCGATCCGACTAAAGTAGGAGAGACAGACACCCGCTAGCCACCTTATGCAACTAGTGCATGTCAGTCGGTGGAACCAGTCTCACGTAAGAGTACGTGTAAGGTCGGTTCGGGCCACTTCATCCCACGATGCCGCCGAATCAGGATAAGACTAGTAACGGCAAGCATATTGAACAAAATCAACGCCCACAACTACTTTGTGTTCTACTCGTGCATAGAAATTACGCATAGACCTAGCTCATGATGCCACTGTTGGGGAACGTAGCATAAATTCAAAATTTTCCTACGTGTCACCAAGATCTATCTATGGAGTCATCTACCAACGAGGGAGGAGTGAATCTACATACCCTTGTAGATCGCGTGCGGAAGCGTTCAAGAGAACGGGGTTGATGGAGTCGTACTCGTCGTGATCCAAATCACCGATGATCCTAGCGCCGAACGGACGGCACCTCCGCGTTCAACACACGTACGGAGCAGCGACGTCTCCTCCTTCTTGATACAGCAAGGGGGGAGGAGAGTTTGATGGGGATCCAGTAGCACGACAGCGTGGTGGTGGAAGCAGCGGGATTCCAACAGGGCTTCGCCAAGCGCTGCGGGAGGAGGAAGATGTGTCGTGGGAGGGAGAGGGAGGCGCCAGGCCTTAGATCTGGTTGCCCTCCCTTCCCCCCACTATATATAGGGCCAAGGGAGAGGGGGAGGGCGCAGCCTTGCCCCTTCCTCCAAGGAAGGGTGCGGCCAAGGGGGGGGAGGAGTCCATCCTCCCCAAGGCACCTCGGAGGTGCCTTCCCCCTTTAGGACTCTCCCCTTTTCCTCTTCTCTTGGCGCATGGGCCTCTTGGGGCTGGTGCCCTTGGCCCATATAGGCCAAGGCGCACCCCCTACAGCCCATGTGGCCCCCGGGGCAGGTGGCCCCACCCGGTGGACTCCCGGGACCCTTCCGGTGGTCCCGGTACAATACCGGTGACCCCGAAACTTGTCCCGATGGCCGAAATAGCACTTCCTATATATAATTCTTTACCTCCGGACCATTCCGGAACTCCTCGTGATGTCCGGGATCTCATCCGGGACTCCGAACAACTTTCGGGTTACCGCATACAAATATCTCTATAACCCTAGCGTCACCGAACCTTAAGTGTGTAGACCCTACGGGTTCGGGAGACATGCAGACATGACCGAGATGACTCTCCGGTCAATAACCAACAACGGGATCTGGATACCCATGTTGGCTCCCACATGTTCCACGATGATCTCATCGGATGAACCATGATGTCAAGGACTTAATCAATCCCGTATACAATTCCCTTTGTCTAGCGGTACGATACTTGCCCGAGATTCGGTCGTCGGTATCCCGATACCTTGTTCAATCTCGTTACCGGCAAGTCTCTTTACTCGTTCCGTAACACATCATCCCGTGATCAACTCCTTGATCACATTGTGCACATTATGATGATGTCCTACCGAGTGGGCCCAGAGATACCTCTCCGTTTACACGGAGTGACAAATCCCAGTCTCAATTCGTGCCAACCCAACAGACACTTTCGGAGATACCTGTAGTGTACCTTTATAGCCACCCAGTTACGTTGTGACATTTGGCACACCCAAAGCACTCCTACGGTATCCGGGAGTTGCACAATCTCATGGTCTAAGGAAATGATACTTGACATTAGAAAAGCTTTAGCATACGAACTACATGATCTTGTGCTAGGCTTAGGATTGGGTCTTGTCCATCACATCATTCTCCTAATGATGTGATCCCGTTATCAATGACATCCAATGTCCATGGTCAGGAAACCGTAACCATCTATTGATCAACGAGCTAGTCAGCTAGAGGCTTACTAGGGACATGGTGTTGTCTATGTATCCACACATGTATCTGAGTTTCCTATCAATACAATTATAGCATGGATAATAAATGATTATCATGAACAAGGAAATATAATAACAATCAATTTATTATTGCCTCTAGGGCATATTTCCAAACATCGAGCTTGTTCCTGCCACGCCTAGCAGCCACCTCCTGGAGTTGCTCCTTGATTTCCTTGATGGCGCCAGCTATTCGATGGTGATTCTTGCCCTTCTTGAACAAGTAGATCATCTTGTTCTTGAGCTCCTTGAATCTGCTGGTGTTGTCGTGAGGCTGCTGTATACCTTCGACACGTACGAGGAACTTGTCGACGACATCCTCCATGTTATAGGAGAGCTCTCTGACCTCGTCGGCCCAAAGCTTGACTTGCCTGGACATGAGCTGCTCTCCTCCCCCCGCGTCGCCTCCTCGAGCGGGGCGACCGGGGGCTCTCGTCGCCCCTCCCCGCCCCCCCCCCCCCCCCCCCCCCCCCCCCGCCGTCGGCCTGGGCCACCGGGCCTTTCCCGCGTGGTGCCGGCGGCGGCGGCCCCGGCCTTTCCCCCTCGCATGGCGCCTCGGCTCGGGCGGACAGCGGCCGTCGGGGGTGCTCCTCGGCGACAATGGATCCGGTGGCGGCGTGGCTCCCTGGGCAGCGCCGTGCTGGGTGGCGTGCGGGCGATGGCGCGGCCGCTTGGCGGCGGGGCGACGCGGTGGCTAGCGGCGGGCCTTCCCGGCCCAGATCTGGGCCCTTTTGGGCTCGAACTGGGTCTGCGCGGGCCTGGCCTGGTCTGCTTGGGGCGTCTCCGGCGGGTCGGGGGCGTGACTCGTACGGGGGGTGGTAGCGACGGTGGCTCGCGTTCTGCAGCGCGGCGACGGGGGCTTCGCGAGCCCGTTTCGGGCTCGGCTGGGCCGGGGGTGGCCCGGTTTGCCCCTGTGCTGCTTCCGGCCGGATCCTGCCGGGGGCGGTGGAGGATGTCCCCTCCCGCGAGGCCTGTTGATGTTGCCGCTCCTGGTTCCCGTTGCGTCGTCTTGTTTCCGTTCGTCCCGTTTCGTTTGCCATGGTGAGACGGCGATGGCAGACTGCTCGACCGTTGGTGGCGCAAGTTGGTGGGCGGTGTGTGTGGTGGCGCGTGATGGATCGTCTGGGGTCGTGGGTTGGTTGGTGTCGGGAGAAAATCCTTGTCGGCAGGGCCGGCACCGACGCGGTGACGCTCGTGGGCGCCGCCGTGCCTTCTCCTGAAGGGCGTCGGGCTTACCCTTCCACCTCACCCCTCGCGTACGGGGAAACCCTAGGACATGTCCCCGCAACAGCGTCGTCATCGTCGCGATCCTTCTTGAGGTGTTGTTTGGTATGCGGCGGTCTGAGTGCTTGAGCGTGGTGGTTATCCGGTGGGCGCGGCGGTTGCGGGTCCTTCATCTTTTTTGTATCCGTCGTTGTTGGCATTTCTTTTCTCTTCATTTATTTTTCTGTTTCTTTTGGGCTTGTTGTTGTTCGCCCCAGCGTTCCTGTATCGGTGTTGGGCTTTGGATATATAAAGCGGGGGGAAACCCTTTTTTGGAAAAAAAAAAGCTTGACTTGCCTGTCGAGCTGGTCCCGCGGCACCTCGCCAACCTTGATGAGGGCAGCGTGCATGCTCTCAAGCTCCTTCCAGAGGAACTCGACATCTTTTTTGACGCGCTTGTGCAAGTTGTACTCATCCATGAGCAGCTGGCCTAGCTTGGGGAGTAGGCTGCCCATGGCACCTGTGACGACCTCCATGACCGATCAGCTGGAAACCTGCAAATCGATGAATGTGGGGAGCTGTAATGCAATCCAAGCTCTAGAACCGAGTTGCCAAGCCAAAACTTTAGCTAGATTTGGACCAAGCTCACCTTTGGTGCTTCACGGCAGAGCAGAACACAGCGGGGGCGCCCTCGTCGGAGGTGACAAGGAAGCGGAAGCGGCGGCAGCGGCACACCAGAGGCCAGATGCGTCACTGGCTCACTGCTCCCGGGTTGGAAGAAGACGAATTTATAATCTAGCAAAGCAGCAGATTAACAAGAAGGTGCAGATTAACAAGAAGGTGTGGATGTGAGTAGAGCAGAACAGCAAGAAAGGTGAGACGAAGTTACCAGGTCGATCAGTGGATTCGATGCATCCTGCTCTGATTGACAGGGAACTTCATGATTCTTGCTACCCTGGATTCAAGATTCAACCAGCACAAATGGATGAGACTCTGAAGCAGGAGAATTGATCAGTTTTTAGATCCAAGCATTGCTACCTTAGCAGGGAACAAATCGACAGGAAACATACCTCCGCGGTAAACAAGGTCTCCCGGCAGGGGCGGAGCACTCACTGGAGGTTGGATGCATGCGGATGTATACCAGGCGACGCGACACAATGGACGAGATGAGGAGATGAGAATGAGGGGAAGGGGAGACGGAGGAGCAGAGGAAGAGCAACAACAGCAGTCAAGATAGATACGAATCCATCGGAATAGTACGTAATGCTTTTGGCTCATGTGTTTGTTCATCAGTGGACGATGCGTTGGATGTGGGACAAGGTAAAGAAGAAGGAAAGGGAGTGCTTTGGGTGGGTGGGTGGGCGTGGAAAGAAATGCAACGCTTGGTGGCCAGCATCATCGTCAATCACAAAGCACTACTGTACTAGAAGATGCACCGCTTGTGTTCTTTGGAATGCATTGCACGGATTTGGTTCATTTTTTGTTTGTTTGGGTCGACAAGATGTCGAAAATGTCAGGTTCTGTTCGGTTTGCCGTAGATGCGCCTAATGCAGGAACATTACATGAATACCATTTTGTTGGTAGCGGAAATATGTAGTTCAAACATAAAATTCATTTTACACGCACTATTTAAACATTAGCTCTTTTATTATCATTGTGGGTCCATGTATGGTCCACAAGATTAGTGGGTAGCTACGTGTTCACCTAATGATCTCGAAGATTCTGATGTCTCTGAAAAAAATCATAAATTGATCTGCATCTTTATGTTCTGGGATGTGGACTTGTTCTCCTGGCTTGCCAAAATCATAGCTCTCGCGTACCCCATCATATTTGTTCTCGATAATCATATTGTGCAAAATGACACAACATGTCATAAGGTGCCACAAAGTCTCTGATTCCCACATTATTTAGGGGTTGAATCGCCACATTGTTGCCGTTTGGATGATGCAAAGTAATCGGCATGTAGCGAATCAATCGCTAAGGGTAACTCCAATAGACCGATACATTTTGTCCGCCCGCATTTGTTTGTGTTCCTGCGGACAAAAAACATAGACGGGTGGGTGTCCGTTTTTTTGTCCATTTCGATCCATTTTGGGCCCAAATTTAGGCCGGGTTTGGGTCTGTCCGTACATGTTGTGGATGCCCGCAAAGTCCTTCCCTTGTCCTTCCCTGCCTGCCAGTCGCTCGCACACCATCGCCACTCCCATCATTCCTATCCCCAAAACCCTCCCTCCTAGAGTCATGGCTGACGGCCTGACGCGCCCAACCCCGCCGCCGCCGCCTCCTACCCGCCGTGGCCCCGAAGGAGCCGCAGACAAAAGAAGACCCCTCCACCACCACCGCTGCCACTGCCACTGAGGACACCAACGCCATCGCCGTTAAGGCCGCACAAACCGCCCTCCTCCTGCTGGGGTTCCTTGAGCCAGCCCTTCTCGGCACCGCCATGACGGGAGCTGGCACGTCAACATCACTGTCGATGTATGCTAACCTTCCCAGACACGACCCGACGACGCTTCTCCATCTCACCTCGGCACGGCTTGCCGGAAATGGGTAATGATGTGTTGGTCATCCCCGTGGTGTCCCCCATTGATATCAACGCCACACTTGTGACCAGGCGGTCTACCGGGACACTTGGGAAGCGCTCACGGGTTGTCTCCCCAGCCAACTTAACCGATGCCCGCAACTTGTATGGTGAATGCCGACCCCGATGCCGGACAACCCAAACTACTACTATGATCTCATGGAGGAGATGATCAATGTGGGCGGCCAGGGGATTGAGCTAAAGAAACTCAAGGACAATAGACCAAAGTCCAAGACAATGTTGACATCGAGGAAGAACCATTGTTTGGGGAGGAGTTATCTCATCAAGCCTGGTCACAAAGACAAAATATGAAATGACTTTTCACTAGTCCCGCCTCATTGGATAGATTTTTACATGGATGCCAAGATAACTTCATAGAGCAAAATAATAAAAATATACAAATATTCCACTACAGTAAGAGCATATCCAACATCAGACTAAAAAATGAGTTCAATACCTAAAAATTGAATCTCTTGGATTCTTTTTGCCACAAAAGGCTCCAATACCAGACCGGAAACTCCATGGCGACCAAAAATTTAAGTCACCTAAATTTGGTTATCCGATCTCTACCTAATGATAAAGATCTATTGACTGTCGCGGTACGTCATGAAAATTGCACCAGAAATTGCAAAATATTAGCGCCGCAGCGTGCCCGTTTTGTCTGGCCCATGTCCGGGCAGCCTGTTTTTTAAATTTCATTTTCTATTTCTATTTTTATTTTCCATTTTTCTTTCTTTCTAATTTAAATAATTTGGGACTTCAAAAAGGTTCCAATTTTTTTAAAATAAGGATCTTAAAATATTTTTTAAATAAATCATAAACTGTTTGTGAATTCAAAAAATGTTCGTGATTTTGTAAAAAAAATTGTTTGCTTATTCAAAAAATGTTTGAAATTTTGAAAACAAATGTTCGGGAAATAAAAAATGTTCATGATTTTTTTCAAAAGTTCGTGTATTAGAAACTGTTAATGGAATTTACGAAATTTCGCGAATTCAACAGGAATGGAAAATATCCTAAAAACTAAAAAAATTGATTTATAAAATATTCGCTGATTCAAAAAATGATCATGCATTTCAAAAATTACTTCTTAAATCTAATAAATATTCGTGAATTTCAAGAATTGTTCCACCAATTTCCAAAAAAATGTTTGTCAAATCTAGAAATGTTTGCCAATTCAAGAAACAGGTTCAGAATTTTCAAAAAATGTTTGCAAATAGTATAAAATGTTCATGAATTGTAAAAATTATTCTTGATTTTAGAAAATGTAAAAAAACATGTAAAAAGTGTTCATGAATTTGATTTTTTTTCATGATTTCAAATATGTGCATGAGTTTTAAAAAATATTCATGATTTCAAAAACTGTTTATGATTTAATGAAATGGAGAGTGAAAGTAAAGGGTAGAGGATAGAGGGTAGTAGTGGGCGGTATTACCGCGCTGCTCTACTTTACTACCGCTGTTTCACCTATGCATGCAATACCTAGCGGTAGTACCGCTGGTGGGAGTGATAGTACTGCCCCAGCTGGAGAACCATGGGCGAGAGGTCACAAGTGCCCAGACAAAGTGCCCATACATGTCATGGAAGAACTCCTGGAGGTCTTGCAGCTGGATGATCCGCCTGATCCGCAACACTTGTCGGATTCTAGCTCGGACGATGAAGCCATGCTACTCGCAAGTGACAGCCCCAACAAAACAGCAGTGAGACGTCGGCATATGCGGGTCGATGGACTAATTGGCAAGCGTAGCATTCTTGTGTTGATTGACTCCGGAGCAAATTGTTCCTTGTGGATGCAGCCCTGGTCCAAGAATTGCAGATTCCAACTCAGCCAATGCCCAATGCATCGTATGTGATTGCAGGTGGTGATACCCTGACCAGCTCGACAATGGCACCGAAATTGACCTAGTGGGCACAAGGGCATACTTTTGTGCAAGATATGAAGGTACTTCCCCTAGGCTGCTACGACCTAATTGTTGGTGTTGATTGGTTGGAAGAGCACAACCCCATGTGGGTGCATTGGCACAAGAAATGGATGAAATTCACACCTGATTGGTGCCGGATCACTTTGCGTGGAGTGCGAGATAAACCAGTGAAGTGTAAGCAAGTGTCACCACGGAAACTCCAAGGACTGTTGCCAAGAGGAGCTATTCAACACGGTGTGCAGATTCAGCAAATTCACCAGGAGCAAGACTTCATGTCACTTCAGCTCCAAAAGGCAGAGGGTACCCCTTTGCCACCAGAAATTAAGTCTCTGTTGCACGAATTTGATGATCGTTTTCAACCTCCAATGAAGTTACCACCACGCCGTCCGGAGGACCATACCATCCCTCTCATACCAGGGGCCCAACCTGTCAGTGCTCGGCCGTATCGCTATACACCTCAACAAAAAGACGAGATCCAACGACTGATTAGAGAGATGCTATGCATGGGGATCATTCGTCCCAGTACCAGTCCATTTGCGTCTCCCGTGATGTTGGTGTGCAAGAAAGACGGGTCTTGACAATTTTGTGTTGATTATCGACAGCTCAATGCCGTCACTATTAAGTACAAGCACCCGATGCCCATTGTGGATGAGTTGTTAGATGAACTTTCTGGGGCCAAGTGGTTCACAAAGCTTGATTTATTATCCGGGTACCATCAAATCAAAGTGGCATATGGTGAGGAGTTCAAGACATCATTTCACACCCACCAAGGGCTCTACGAGTTTCTGGTTATGCCCTGTGGACTCTCACGGGCACCAGGGACAAATGGGGTGATGAACTTTTTTTTGACCCTTTGTTGAGACATGGAGTGCTGGTCTTTATGGATGACATCTTGGTGCACAGTGCTACCCTATCTGAGCATGTCCGCCTCCTGCGCGCCGTTCTGCAAACGCTCCGAGAAAATTCCCTAGTGGTCAAGCGCTCCAAGTGTGCTTTTGCCTAGCCGTCAATTGAATACCTGGGTCATGTGATCAGCGCAGATGGAGTGGCTACAGATCCTACGAAAGTGGAAGCAGTCCCGACATGGCCTACTCCTACATCTGTTCATGCGCTCCGTGGATTTCTTGGGCTCACTGGATATTACCGCTAGTTCATCCAGAACTACAGTATTATTAGTCGACCTCTGACAGAATTACTGAAGAAAGGGGTCATCTTCTAGTGGACCCCAACAGCAGACATGGCCTTCCGGCTGTTGAAGCAAGCAATGATTGAAGCGCCAGTTTTGGCTGTCCCTAACTTTCATCAGCAGTTTGTACTAGAGACAAACGCTTGTAAAGATGGGATCGGGGCTGTTCTTATGCAGCAAGGTCACCCGGTGGCTTATCTGAGTAAAGGTCTCTGTCCTAAGAACCAAGCCCTCGGCACGTATAAAAAAGAGTGTTTAGCCATTCTCATGGCCATGGACAAATGGAGGCCTTACTTGCAGCACCAGCCTTTCATCATTCGCACTGACCAGCAGTGAAGGAAATGTTGCCCTAGAGGCAATAATAAAGTTATTATTTATTTTCTTATATCATGATAAATGTTTATTATTCATGCTAGAATTGTATTAACCGGAAACATAATACACGTGTGAATACATAGACAAACAGAGTGTCACTAGTATGGCTCTACTTGACTAGCTCGTTAATCAAAGATGGTTATGTTTCCTAACCATGAACAAGGAGTTGTTATTTGATTAACGAGATCACATCATTAGGTGAATGATCTGATTGACATGACCCATTCCATTAGCTTAGCACCCGATCGTTTAGTATGTTGCTATTGCTTTCTTCATAACTTATACATGTTCCTATGACTATGAGATTATGCAACTCCCGTTTGCCGGAGGAACACTTTGTGTGCTACCAAACGTCACAACGTAAATGGGTGATTATAAAGGTGCTCTACAGGTGTCTCCAAAGGTACATGTTGGGTTGGCGTATTTCGAGATTAGGATTTGTCACTCCGATTGTCGGAGAGGTATCTCTGGGCCCTCTCGGTAATGCACATCACATAAGCCTTGCAAGCATTGCAACTAATGAGTTAGTCGCGAGATGATGTATTACGAAACGAGTAAAGAGACTTGCCGGTAACGAGATTGAACTAGGTATTAAGATACCGACGATCGAATCTCGGGCAAGTAACATACCGATGACAAAGGGAACAACGTATGTTGTTATGCGGTCTGACCGATAAAGATCTTCGTAGAATATGTGGGAGCCAATATGAGCATCCAGGTTCCGCTATTGGTTATTGACCGGAGACGTGTCTCGGTCATGTCTACATTGTTCTCGAACCCGTAGGGTCCGCACGCTTAAGGTTTCAATGAAAGTTATATTATGAGTTTATGAGTTTTGATGTACCGAAGTTAGTTCGGAGTGCCGGATGTGATCACGAACATGACGAGGAGTCTCGAAATGGTCGAGACATAAATATTGATATATTGGACGGCTATATTCGGACACCGGAAGTGTTCCGGGTGATTTCGGAGAAAACCGGAGAGCCGGAGGGTAACCGGAACCCCCCCGGGAGAAGTAATGGGCCATATGGGCCTTGGTGGAGAGAGAGAGGGGCTTCCAGAGGTAGGCCGCGCGCCTCCTCCCCCCGGTCCGAATTGGACTAGGAGAGGGGGGCGGCGCCCCCCTTTCCCTCTCCCTCCCCACTTCTTTCCCCCTCCTAGTAGGAGTCCTACTCCTACTAGGAGGAGGACTCCTCCTGGCGCGCCTATACGGGCCGGCCGGCCTCCTCCCCTTGCTCATTTATATACGGGGGCAGGGGGGCACCCCGAGAAAAATAAGTTGATCTTCGTGATCGTTCCTTAGCCGTGTGCGGTGCCCCCCTCCACCATATTCCACCTCGGTCATATTGTAGCGGTGCTTAGGCGAAGCCCTGCGATGGTAGAACATCAAGATCGTCACCACGCCGTCGTGCTGACAGAACTCCTCCCCGACGCTTTGCTGGATCGGAGCCCGGGGATCATCATCGAGCTGAACGTGTGCTAGAACTCGGAGGTGCCATAGTTTCGGTGCTTGATCGGTCAGGCCATGGAGACGTACGACTACATCAACCAAACGCTTCCGTTGTTTATCTACAAGGGTACGTAGATCACACTCTCCCCTCTCGTTGCTATGCATCACCATGATCTTGCGTGTGCGTAGGAATTTTTTTGAAATTACTACGTTCCCCAACAGTGGCATCTGAGCCTAGGTTTTATATGTTGATGTTATATGCACGAGTAGAACACAAGTGAGTTGTGGGTGATATAAGTCATACTGCTTACCAGCATGTCATACTTTGGTTCGGCGGTATTGTTGGACGAAGCGGCCCGGACCGACATTACGCGTACGCTTAGGCGAGACCGGTTCTCCCGACGTGCTTTGCACATAGGTGGCTTGCGGGTGACAGTTTCTCCAACTTTAGTTGAACCAAGTGTGGCTACGCCCGGTCCTTGCGAAGGTTAAAACAACACCAACTTGACAAACTATCGTTGTGGTTTTGATGCGTAGGTAAGATTGGTTCTTGCTTAAGCCCGTAGCAGCCACGTAAAACTTGCAACAACAAAGTAGAGGACGTCTAACTTGTTTTTGCAGGGCATGTTGTGATGTGATATGGTCAAGACATGATGCTAAATTTTATTCTATGAGATGATCATGTTTTGTAACCGAGTTATTGGCAACTGGCAGGAGCCATATGGTTGTCGCTTTATTGTATGCAATGCAATCGCGCTGTAATGCTTTACTTTATCACTAAGCGGTAGCGATAGTCGTGGAAGCATAAGATTGGCGTGACGACAACGACGCTACGATGGAGATCAAGGTGTCGCGCCAGTGACGATGGTGATCACGACGGTGCTTCGATGGAGATCACAAGCACAAGATGATGATGGCCATATCATATCACTTATATTGATTGCATGTGATGTTTATCTTTTATGCATCTTATCTTGCTTTGATTGACGGTAGCATTATAAGATGATCTCTCACTAATTATCAAGAAGTGTTCTCCCTGAGTATGCACCGTTGCGAAAGTTCTTCGTGCTGAGACACCACGTGATGATCGGGTGTGATAGGCTCTACGTTCAAATACAACGGGTGCAAAACAGTTGCACACGCGGAATACTCAGGTTATACTTGACGAGCCAAGCATATACAGATATGGCCTCGGAACACGGAGACCGAAAGGTCGAGCGTGAATCATATAGTAGATATGATCAACATAGTGATGTTCACCAATGAAACTACTCCATCTCACGTGATGATCGGACATGGTTTAGTTGATTTGGATCACGTAATCACTTAGAGGATTAGAGGGATGTCTATCTAAGTGGGAGTTCTTTAAGTAAATTAATTGAACCTAAATTTATCATGAAACTTAGTACATGATAGTATCTTGCTTGTTTATGCTTGATTGTAGATAGATGGCTCGTGCTGTTGTTCCGTTGAATTTTAATGCGTTCCTTGAGAAAGCAAAGTTGAAAGATGATGGTAGCAATTACACGGACTGGGTCCGTAACTTGAGGATTATCCTCATTGCTGCATAGAAGAATTACGTCTTGGAAGCACTGCTGGGTGCCAGGCCTGCTGCTGGAGCAACAGCGGATGTTATGAACGTCTGGCAGAGCAAAGCTGATGACTACTCGATAGTTCAGTGTGCCATGCTTTACGGCCTAGAATCGGGACTTCAACGATGTTTTGAACGTCATGGAGCATATGAGATGTTCCAGGAGTTGAAGTTAATATTTCAAGCAAATGCCCGAATTGAGAGATATGAAGTCTCCAATAAGTTCTATAGCTGCAAGATGGAGGAGAACAGTTTTGTCAGTGAGCATATACTCAAAATGTCTGGGTATAATAATCACTTGATTCAATTGGGAGTTAATCTTCTAGATGATTGCGTCATCGACAGAATTCTCCAATCACTGCCACCAAGCTACAAGAGCTTCGTGATGAACTATAATATGCAAGGGATGAATAAGACTATTCCCGAGCTCTTCGCAATGCTGAAAGCTGCGGAGGTAGAAATCAAGAAGGAGCATCAAGTGTTGATGATCAACAAGACCACTAGTTTCAAGAAAAAGGGCAAAGGGAAGAAGAAGGGGAACTTCAAAAAGAACGGCAAGCAAGTTGCTACTCAAGAGAAGAAACCCAAACCTGGACCTAATCCTGAAACTGAGTGCTTCTACTGCAAGCAGACTGGTCACTGGAAGCAGAACTGCCCCAAGTATTTGGCGGATAAGAAGGATGGCAAGGTGAACAAAGGTATATGTGATATACATGTTATTGATGTGTACCTTACTAATGCTCGCAGTAGCACCTGGGTATTTGACACTGGTTCTGTTGCTAATATTTGCAACTCGAAACAGGGACTATGGATTAAGCGAAGATTGGCTAAGGACGAGGTGACGATGCGCGTAGGAAACGGTTCCAAAGTCGATGTGATCGCAGTCGGCACGCTACCTCTACATCTACCTTCGGGATTAATATTAGACCTAAATAATTGTTATTTGGTGCCAGCGTTAAGCATGAACATTATATCTGGATCTTGTTTGATGCGAGACGGTTATTCATTTAAATCAGAGAATAATGGTTGTTCTATTTATAAGAGTAATATCTTTTATGGTCATGCACCTTAAAAGAGTGGTCTATTTTTATTGAATCTCGATAGTAGTGACACACATATTCATAGTGTTGAAGCCAAAAGATGCAGAGTTGATAATGATAGTGTAACTTATTTGTGAAACTGCCGTTTAGGTCATATCGATGTAAAGCGCATGAAGAAACTCCATACTGATGGACTTTTGGAACCACTTGATTATGAATCACTTGGTACTTGCGAACCGTGCCTCATGGGCAAGATGACTAAAACACCGTTCTCCGGTACTATGGAGAGAGCAACAGATTTATTGGAAATCATACATACAGATGTATGTGGTCCGATGAATATTGAGGCTCGTGGCGGATATCGTTATTTTCTCACCTTCACAGATGACTTAAGAAGATATGGGTATATCTACTTAATGAAACACAAGTCTGAAACATTTGAAAAGTTCAAAGAATTTCAGAGTGAAGTAGAAAATCATCGTAACAAGAAAATAAAATTCCTACGATCTAATCGTGGAGGAGAATATTTGAGTTACGAGTTTGGTGTACATTTGAAAAATTGTGGAATAGTTTCGCAACTCACGCCACCCGGAACACCACAGCGTAATGGTGTGTCCGAACGTTGTAATCGTACTTTACTAGATATGGTGCGATCTATGATGTCTCTTACTGATTTACCGCTATCGTTTTGGGGATTCGCTCTAGAGACGGCCGCATTCACGTTAAATAGGGCACCATCAAAATCCATTGAGACGACGCCTTATGAACTGTGGTTTGGCAAGAAACCAAAGTTGTCATTTCTGAAAGTTTGGGGCTGCGATGCTTATGTGAAAAAGCTTC
Source organism: Triticum urartu (assembly GCF_003073215.2). Classification (NCBI taxonomy): domain Eukaryota; kingdom Viridiplantae; phylum Streptophyta; class Magnoliopsida; order Poales; family Poaceae; genus Triticum; species Triticum urartu. The sequence continues at coordinate 583,803,973 of NC_053026.1, forward strand.
AACCTGATAAGCTCTAACCCAAATCGGAGAAATGTGTCTTCATAGGATATCCAAAGGAAACTATTGGATACACCTTCTATCACAGATCCGAAGGCAAGACTTTTGTTGCTAAGTTCGGAAACTTTCTAGAGAAGGAGTTTGTCTCGAAAGAAGTGAGTGGGAGGAAAGTAGAACTTGACGAGGTAACTGTACCTGCTCCCTTATTGGAAAGTAGTGCATCACAGAAAACTGTTTTTGTGACACCTACGCCAGTTAGTGAGGAAGCTAATGATGATGATCATGAAACTTCAGAACAAGATACTACTGAACCTCGTAGATCAACCAGAGTGAGATCCGCGCCAGAGTGGTACGGTAATCCTGTTCTGGAAGTCATGCTACTAGATCATGATGAACCTACGAACTATGAAGAAGCGATGGTGAGCCCAGATTCCGCAAAATGGCTTGAAGCCATGAAATCTGAGATGGGATCCATGTATGAGAACAAAGTATGGACTTTGGTTGACTTGCCCGATGATCGGCAAGCAATTGAGAATAAATGGATCTTCAAGAAGAAGACTGACGCTGACGGTAATATTACTGTCTACAAAGCTCGACTTGTCGCAAAACGTTTTCGGCAAGTTCAAGGGATTGACTACGATGAGACCTTCTCACCCGTAGCGATGCTTAAGTCTGTCCGAATCATGTTAGCAATTGCCGCATTTTATGATTATGAAATTTGGCAGATGGATGTCAAAACTGCATTCTTGAATGGATTTCTGGAAGAAGAGTTGTATATGATGCAACCAGAAGGTTTTGTCCATCGAAAGGGAGCTAACAAAGTGTGCAAGCTCCAGCGATCCATTTATGGACTGGTGCAAGCCTCTCGGAGTTGGAATAAACGCTTTGATAGTGTGGTCAAAGCATTTGGTTTTACACAGACTTTTGGAGAAGCCTGTATTTACAAGAAAGTGAGTGGGAGCTTTGTAGCATTTCTGATATTATATGTGGATGACATATTACTAATTGGAAATGATATAGAATTTCTGGATAGCATAAAGGGATACTTGAATAAGAGTTTTTCAATGAAAGACCTCGGTGAAGCTGCTTACATATTAGGCATTAAGATCTATAGAGATAGATCAAGACGCTTAATTGGACTTTCACAAAGCACATACCTTGACAAAGTTTTGAAGAAGTTCAAAATGGATCAAGCAAAGAAAGGGTTCTTGCCTGTGTTACAAGGTGTGAAGTTGAGTAAGACTCAATGCCCGACCACTGCAGAAGATAGAGAGAATATGAAAGATGTTCCCTATGCTTCAGCCATAGGCTCTATCATGTATGCAATGCTATGTACCAGACCTGATGTGTGCCTTGCTATAAGTCTAGCAGGGAGGTACCAAAGTAATCCAGGAGTGGATCACTGGACAGCGGTCAAGAACATCCTGAAATACCTGAAAAGGACTAAGGATATGTTTCTCATATATGGAGGTAACAAAGAGCTCATCGTAAAAGGTTACATTGATGCAAGCTTTGACACTGATCCGGACGATTTTAAATCACAAACCGGATACGTGTTTACATTAAACGGTGGAGCTGTCAGTTGGTGCAGTTCTAAACAAAGCGTTGTAGCGGGATCTGCATGTGAAGCAGAGTACATAGCTGCTTCAGAAGCAGCAAATGAAGGAGTCTGGATGAAGGAGTTCATATCCGATCTAGGTGTCATACCTAGTGCATCGGGTCCAATGAAAATCTTTTATGACAATACTGGTGCAATTGCCTTGGCAAAGAAATCCAGATTTCACAAGAGAACCAAGCACATCAAAAGACGCTTCAATTCCATCCGGGATCTAGTCCAGGTGGCAAACATAGAGATTTGCAAGATACATACGGATCTGAATGTTGCAGACCCGTTGACTAAGCCTCTTCCACGAGAAAAACATGATCAGCACCAAGGCTCCATGGGTGTTAGAATCATTACTGTGTAATCTAGATTATTGACTCTAGTGCAAGTGGGAGACTGAAGGAAATATGCCCTAGAGGCAATAATAAAGTTATTATTTATTTTCTTATATCATGATAAATGTTTATTATTCATGCTAGAATTGTATTAACCGGAAACATAATACATGTGTGAATACATAGACAAACAGAGTGTCACTAGTATGCCTCTACTTGACTAGCTCGTTAATCAAAGATGGTTATGTTTCCTAACCATGAACAAGGAGTTGTTATTTGATTAACGAGATCACATCATTAGGTGAATGATCTGATTGACATGACCCATTCCATTAGCTTAGCACCCGATCGTTTAGTATGTTGCTATTGCTTTCTTCATAACTTATACATGTTCCTATGACTGTGAGATTATGCAACTCCCGTTTGCCAGAGGAACACTTTGTGTGCTACCAAACGTCACAACGTAAATGGGTGATTATAAAGGTGCTCTACAGGTGTCTACAAAGGTAAATGTTGGGTTGGCGTATTTCGAGATTAGGATTTGTCACTCCGATTGTCGGAGAGGTATCTCTGGGCCCTCTCGGTAATGCACATCACATAAGCCTTGCAAGCATTGCAACTAATGAGTTAGTTGCGAGATGATGTATTACGAAACGAGTAAAGAGACTTGCCGGTAACGAGATTGAACTAGGTATTAAGATACCGACGATCGAATCTCGGGCAAGTAACATACCGATGACAAAGGGAACAACGTATGTTGTTATGCGGTCTGACCGATAAAGATCTTCGTAGAATATGTAGCAAACAATATGAGCATCTAGGTTCCGCTATTGGTTATTGACCGGAGACGTGTCTCGGTCATGTCTACATTGTTCTCAAACCCGTAGGGTCCGCACGCTTAAGGTTTCGATGACAGTTATATTATGAGTTTATGAGTTTTGATGTACCGAAGTTAGTTCGGAGTCCCGGATGTGATCACGGACATGACGAGGAGTCTCGAAATGGTCGATACATAAAGATTGATATATTGGACGGCTATATTCGGACACCTGAAGTGTTTCGGGTGATTTCGGAGAAAACCGGAGAGCCGGAGGGTAACCGGAACCCCCCCGGGAGAAGTAATGGGCCATATGGGCCTTAGTGGAGAGAGAGGGGCTGCCAGAGGTAGGCCGCGTGCCTCCTCCCCCTTGGTCCGAATTGGACTAGGAGAGGGGGGCGGCGCCCCCCTTTCCCTCTCCCTCCCCACTTCTTTCCCCCTCCTAGTAGGAGTCCTACTCCTACTCCTACTAGGAGGAGGACTCCTCCTGGCGCGCCTATAGGGGCCGGCCGGCCTCCTCCCCTTGCTCCTTTATATACGGGGGCAAGGGGGCACCCCTAGAAAAATAAGTTGATCTTCGTGATCGTTCCTTAGCCGTGTGCGGTGCCCCCCTCCACCATATTCCACCTCGGTCATATTGTAGCAGTGCTTAGGCGAAGCCCTGCGACGGTAGAACATCAAGATCGTCACCATGCCGTCGTGCTGATGGAACTCCTCCCTGACGCTTTGCTGGATCGGAGCCCGGGGATCGTCATCGAGCTGAACGTGTGCTAGAACTCGGAGGTGCCATAGTTTCGGTGCTTGATCGGTCGGGCCGTGGAGACGTACGACTACATCAACCAAACGCTTCCGTTGTTGATCTACAAGGGTACGTAGATCACACTCTCCCCTCTCATTGCTATGCATCACCATGATCTTGCGTGTGCGTAGGATTTTTTTTGAAATTGCTACGTTCCCCAACAGAAACTCCACGGAACATCTTAGAAAAAACAATAAAAAATCCTCGCCAAAGATGAAGAACAGGGGGCCCGCACCCTTCTCACAAGGGTGGGCGTGCCCCCTACCTCGTGGGCCCCCTGTTGTGTCTCCGACTCCAACTCCAACTCTATATATTGAGTTTTGATGAGAGAAAAATCAGAGAGAAGAAATCATCACGTTTTACGATACGGAGCCACTGCCAAGCCCTAAAACCTCTCAGGAGGGCTGATCTGGAGTCCGTTCGGGGCTCCAGAGAGGGGAATTCGTCGCCGTCGTCATCATCAACCATCCTCCATCACCAATTTCATGATGATCACCGCCGTGCGTGAGTAATTCCATCGTAGCTTGCTGGACGGTGATGGGTTGGATGAGATTTATCATGTAATCGAGTTAGTTTTGTTAGTGTTTGATCCCTAGTATCTATTATGTTCTGAGATTGATGTTGCTATGACTTTGCTATGCTTAATGCTTGTCACTAGGGCCCGAGTGCCATGATTTCAGATCTGAACCTATTATGTTTTCATGAATATATGTGATTTCTTGATCCTATCTTGCAAGTCTATAGTCACCTACTATGTGTTATGATCCGGCAACCCCGAAGTGACAATAATCAGGGCCACTCCCGGTTATGACCATAGTTTGAGGAGTTCATGTATTCACTATGTGCTAATGCTTTGTTCCGGTTCTCTATTAAAAGGATGCGTTAATATCCCTTAGTTTCCTATAGGACCCCGCTGCCACGGGAGGGTAGGACAAAAGATGTCATGCAAGTTCTTTTCCATAAGAACGTATGACTATATACGGAATACATGCCTACATTACATTGATGAATTAGAGCTAGTTCTGTGTCACCCTATGTTATGACTGTTACATGATGAACCGCATCCAGCATAATTATCCATCACTGATCCGGTGCCTACGAGTTTTCCATATACTGGTTTACGCTTATTTACTTTCCCGCTGCTACTGTTACAATCACTACAAAATACCAAAAACTTCTACTTTTGCTGTCTTTACTTTTGTTGCCGCTACCCCCACTATCATATTACTTTGCTACTAAACACTTTGCTGCAGATACTAAGGTTCCAGGTGTGGTTGAATTGACAACTCAGCTGCTAATACTTGAGAATATTCTTTGGCTCCCCTTATGTCGAATCAACAAATTTGGGTTGAATACTCTACCCTCGAAAGCTGTTGCGATCCCCTATACTTGTGGGTTATCAAGACTAATTTCTGGCGCCGTTTCCAGGGAGCATAGCTCTATTCTTTGAGTCACTTGGGATTTATATCTGCTGGACACTATGAAGAACTTGATAGATCCAAAAACCAAGATTTATCCCTCAACTACGAGCGGAGGTAAGGAACTGCCATCTAGATCTGCACTTGATTCACCTTCTATTACGAGTAAGTTTGCGACACCTACACCTGCTTCTGCTATTCGTTCTGATATGTCGCATGTTATTGATGATGCCACTTCTGGTATGCATGATACTTATGATGAAACTTCTTCTATGCCTGATACTATCGTGCCCCTTAGTGAATTTCTTGATGAACAAATTGCTAGGGCTAGAGAAAGAGAAATTATTGAATATGAATACGATGATGATAGTGATGATGAAAACATGCCTGTTATTCCCGAGGGTTATCTTTTTGATACGGAATCTTCTGCCGCTATTTTTGCTTGCAAAGATAGATATGAGCTTAAGAGGTTATTAATTAAATGGAACAAAGAATCACTTAGAGATAAAATGAGGCCCGGCCCTGCTTTTGCTACTTCACCTATATGTGTTCCTGATAAGGATTATGAATTCTTTGTTGATCCTGATATAATTACTTTGGTTGAATCTGATCCGTTTTATGGCTATGAATCTAAAACTGTTGTGGCACATCTTACTAAGTTAAATGATATAGCTGCCCTGTTCACTAATGATGAAAGATCGCGTTACTTTTATATACTCAAAATATTTCCGTTCTCATTAAAGGGTGATGCTAAGATATGGTTTAATTCTCTTGATCCTGGTTGTGTGCGTAGTCCCCAGGATATGATTTATTACTTCTCTGCTAAATATTTCTCTGCTCATAAGAAACAAGCTACTTTGAGGGAAATATACAACTTCGTGCAAATTAAAGAGAGTCTCCCACAAGCTTGGGGGAGGCTTCTCAAGTTACTTAATGCTTTGCCTGATCATCCTCTTAAGAAACCTGAAATACTTGATATCTTTTATAATGGACTAACCGATGCTTCCAGAGATTACCTGGATAGTTGTGCTGGTTCTATTTTTAGGGAAAGAACACCGGATGAAGCTGAGATTCTATTGAATAATATGTTGACAAATAAAAATAATTGGGCACCTCCCGAGCCAGCTCCTGAGCTAGCTCCTGCTCCAATTACTGAGCCTATTCTTAAACCAACTCCGAGGAAGAGAGGTGTTCTATTTCTCAGTCCCGAAGATATGCAAGAGGCAAAGAAATCTATGAAAGAAAAAGGTATTAAAGCTGAAGACGTTAAGAATTTACCTCCTATTGAAGAAATACATGGTCTTAATTCACCGTCTGTTGAAGAAACATATGATCTTAATTCTTTATTTACTGAAGAACCTCCTGATCCCGATATCCCGACACAGGTAGTAAAGGTAAATTCTCCGTATATATATTTGATGAAGGTGATATCCCTCACTATAAGCCTGCTAGGCAATGCTTTGATGAGTTTGATAATTTTATTGTCAAACAAGAAAATTTCAATGCTTATTTTGGTAGACAATTGAAATATGATTCCGATATGCTTAAATACTTGGGTGATTATATGGCTAATATTAAAGGTGAACTTAAACTTGTTAGCAAACATGCTTCTATGGTTACCACTCAAGTAGAACAAGTACTTAAGGCTCAAAAAGAGGTGCTTGATGAAATGAGTAGTAAGAAAAATGATTAAGCTGTTAGAGTGGTTACTAGAACTGGTAGAATGACTCAGGAACCTTTGTATCATGAAGGCCACCCTAAGAGAATCGAGCAAGATTCTCAAAGAAATAATATTGATGTTCCTAGTTCTTCTAAAAATAAGAAGAAAAATGATAGAACTGTGCAAACTTCTAGTGAACCTATTGCTGAACCACCTGATAATCCAAATGATATATCTATGTCTGATGCTGAAACAAAATCTGGTAATGAACATGAACCTAGTAAATATATTAATGATGATGCTCAACCTAGTAATGACAATGATGTAGAAATTGAACCTGCTGTTGATCTTGATAACCCACAATGAAAGAATCAATGTTATGATAAAAGATACTTTGTTGCTAGGAAACATGGTAAAGAAAGGGAACCTTGGGTTGACAAACCCTTGCCTTTCCCTACGAAACCATCCAAAAAAAAGATGATGAGGATTTTGAGCGCTTTGCTGAAATGATTAGGCCTATCTTTTTGCGTATGAGATTAACTGATGTGCTCAAAACAAATCCTTATGCAAAATATATGAAGGATATCATTACTAATAAAAGAAAGATACCGGAAGCTGAAATTTCCACCATGCTTGCTAATTATACTTTTAAGGGTGGAATATCAAAGAAACTTGGAGACCCCGGAGTACCTACTATACCATGCTCCATTAAAAGAAATTATATTAAAACTGCTTTATGTGATCTTGGAGCTGGTGTTAGTGTTATGCCTCTCTCTTTATATCGTAGACTTGACTTGAATAAGTTGACACCTACTGAAATATCTTTGCAAATGGCTGATAAATCAACTGCTATACCTGTCGATATTTGTGAGGATGTGCCTGTTGTGGTTGCAAATGTTACTATTTTAACGGACTTTGTTATTCTTGATATTCCCGAGGATGATAGTATGTCTATTATTCTTGGAAGACCTTTTCTTAATACTGCAGGGGGTGTTATTGATTGCAACAAAGGCAATGTCACTTTTCATGTTAATGGTAATGAGCATACGGTACACTTTCTGAGGAAACAACCTCAAGTTCATAGTATCAACTCTATTGGAAAAATTCCATCCATTATATTTGGAGGTTTTGAATTTCCTCTACCAACTGTCAAGAAGAAATATGATATACTTATTATAGGGGATGTGCATATCCCCGTTGAGGTAACTTAGTGTTATTCGAAATTTCTCCGGTTTCATGATTATCGGAACGAGTTTGTTAACAAGACTTGATCAACCTTGTTAGTGGATTCTTTTTGATGAGCATGAGATGGATGAAACTAGAAGCACAACCTTCTATACCCAACTTTTACTTTCTGTTAATTAGTAGAAATAAAGTAAAAATAGTATTTTTCTGTCTGTTTCCTGACTTATCCGTGCAATATAAAAATATCCCGAAAATAAAAGTCCTCAGAATGCCATGCCAATTTAATATGATTTTTCGGGAATATTTGAGGATTTACTATGCAAAAATTACCGCGGGAGGAGCTGCCACCTAGCCACGAGGGTGGTGGGCGCCCCCCTATAGGGCGCGCCCCCTGCCTCGTGGGCCCACGGTGGCCCTCCTCCGCTTATCCCAGCACCCATCTTCTTCCTCTATCTCACACAAACCCGAAAAACCAACTCAAGCACGAGTTCCAGCCACTTTTGCTGTGATTTTCGATCTCCTTGCTCAAAGCACCTCTCGCAAAACTGCTTGGGGAGATTGTTCCTTGGTATGTGACTCCTCCATTGGTCCAATTAGTTTTTGTTCTAGTGCTTTATTCTTTGCAAATTTGTGCTGCATAGGTGACCATGTTCTTGAGCTTGCATGTCAAATTTATATGGTTCCAAGTAGTTCTAATGCTTGATTTAGGCTCTAGGCACTTGTAGGAGTAGTTGCTATCAATATTATTGAGTTTGGTTTACTTTTATTTTGAAATTACTAAAAAATTTAGAATTTTTCAGAATATAATGAGGAGATTTTTAAGGGGCTCATCGAGCCAAAGCTCGAAGGAAAAGGCACCGAAGCCTAAGTATAATTTACCGCGCACCGCGAAGATTCGGGCGTGTGAATGGCCTTCTGAAGATTCCTTGAGAGCAGCCGGTATCTATGAAGATTTTCATGAATTGGCTCACAATGCAGGCCTCGCCGCTTTCCTCCACGACCAATGCGATCAGTATCTCTTACTCACAAATACTTTTGTGCAAAACTTTCATTTTCATTCTAGGAACTCACCACCTACGGTAGAGTTTCATTTATATGATGAGCATAAGGAGATGTCACTTTATGATTTCTGTCGGATTTGTTTAGTCCCTTTTGAGGGCAAGACAGAAGAACCACATCATGATGATGTGGCTGGGTTTATTGATAATATCACTGTAGGAGAAACCAGGAAGGTTTCCGATGCACGAATCACTAGCATACATTTTCCTATTTTGTGTTACTTTGCATTATTTGCTAGTCGTTGTTTAATTGGACACGGAAATTCTGGAAACCTGAGTATCCCTGATTTAATTATTCTGCTCCAAGGTTTATACAGTGATAACACTTTTAGTTTGGGCTGTATTATTGCTAGACGGTTAAATATGAACCGTACTAAGGGCCCCATCTTTGGAGGCATCTATGCCACACGCCTAGCCGCACATTTTAACATACCTATTAGGCATGCTGAGAAGGAAGAAAAGGTGCTGCCCCGTGTTTATCTAGATCATAAAAGTTTGGTGGCACTTGATTTTATTGTTAAAAATAGGGCAAGGGAGCTTAAATATCAATTGTTCTTTAATAAACATCATCCTGAGACTATTACCTTGCCTGCTCCTTCTTTGTTTGATTTGACTGTAGGCACGTACCTTGTTCCTTTGACGGCTATTCACGCCTACCGAAACCCTACACCAGTCGAGGAGCCAGAACCGGAACCACAATTTGATCCTTCACGGCATTCCGGAGATGATTGCCAACCAGTGGCAATCGGAGCCTTCTTCTTCCTCATCACAGTACGACCCCAACAACTATTATTATGGATATCCGCCAGGCCAACCGTGGCCATAGACCAACTTAGGCCAATAGCCTAAGCTTGGGGGAGTACGTATTTCTCACCGACATTACATTTATGTTCACACACACTCATTGCTAGATGTCGGTGCTCATACTTTTTCACTGTAATATCCATGATAGTTTATTTTCTTTTTCCTACTTTCTTCTTGTGTGTTTGTTAAACCTTAAGAAAAAAAATTAGTAGTAGTTTATTTTTCTGCTGTAGTAGTAATAATTAAAAAGAAAACCCAAAAATATTTCCCGTTCTTCTTTTGCTTGTTGGGAGCTTTCCTGTGTAAATAGTTTTATTTCTTTTCTTTTCTTTGGGGGTCAGTAGGAGAAGACCATAATTAAATTGTTGAAGTGGCTCTTATATGCATTATTGTTGAATTAACCAAGAGCCCATATTGCCTTGTCTTCTCCTGTTTATTGAATGCTCGCAGATTCCAGCTTAGTCCAATGCACGTGCACTCTTATTATTATTCACACCGTTCGGTCGTGCAAGTGAAAGGCAATTATGATGATATATGATGGACTAACTGAGATGAGAAAAGCCGGTATGAACTCGACCTCTTTTGTTTTTGTAAATATGATGAGTCCCTCGTTCTTGATTCAGCTTATTATGAATAAACATGTTTGCAATGACAATTAGAGATCATAGTTGCTTGTGCCATGCTTGATTAGCTATGAGTTATAATGATTCACCTTGTATGCCAACATGCTATTGAGATGATTATGATGTGGTATGATGGGGTGGTATCCTCTTTTGAATGATTTAAGTGACTTGACTTTGCACATGTTCACGCATGTAGTTGAAACAAAATCAACATAGCCTTCACGATATTTATGTTCATGGTGGACTATATCCTACTCATGCTTGCATCCAATGTTTATTAATTTTAATGCATGTACATGGCTGTTGTCGCTCTCTAGTTGGTCGCTTCCCACTCTTTTGCTAGCCTTCACTTGTACTAAGCGGGAATACTGCTTGTGCATCCAATCCCTTAAACCCCAAAGTTATTCCAGATGAGTCCACTATACCTTCCTATATGCGGTATCTACCTGCCGTTCCAAGTAAATTTGTGTGTGCCAAACTCTAAACCTTCAAATAAACATTTGGTTTTGTATGCTCGAATAGCTCATGTATCAACAAAGGTTGTCCTTATCTTCCGTGTTAGGCGGGTTATTCTCAAGAGGAGTGGACTCCGCTTCTCACTCACGAGAAAATGGCTGGTCACCGGGATGCCCAGTCCCATGCTTTATGCAAACTAAATCAAAATTAATTGCAAACAAAACTCCCCCTGGGACCTGATGTATGTTGGAGGCACTCGTTGTTTCGAGCAAGCCATGGATTGATGCTTGTTGGTGGAGGGGGAGTATAAACTTTACCATTCTATTTGGGAACCGCCTATAATGTGTTTAGCATGGAAGATATCGCCATCTCTTAGTTGTTACGTTGACAATGAAAGTATACCGCTCAAAATACAATTTATCTCTATTGCAAAACCGAGCTCTGGCACCTCTACAAATCCCTGCTTCCCTCTGTGAAGGGCCTATCCATTTACTTTTATGTTGAGTCATCACCCTCTTATTAAAAAGCACTAGCTGGAGAGCAAAGCTGTCATTTGCATTCATTACTGTTAATTTATATTGGGTATGACCATGACTGGATCTCTTTTACCATGAATTACAATGTCTAGTCAGTCCTTGATCTTTAAAGGTGCTCTGCATTTATGTTTTGCGGTCTCAGAAAGGGCTAGCGAGATACCATCTTGTTATATCAAATTATGATTGTTTTGAGAAAGTGTTGTCATCCGAGATTTATTATTATGACTTGCTAGTTGATTATGCTATTGATATGAGTAATTGTGATACCTGAGAATTATTGCAAATGTGGTTAGTTATGATCTATGCTGAAAACTTGAATGCTGACTTGACATAGTTACAACAACAAGAGCAAACAGAGTTTGTAAAAGTTTTTCTTTCTTTCTTTCAGTTTGTCAACTGAATTGCTTGAGGACAAGCAAGGGTTTAAGCTTGGGGGAGTTGATACGTCTCCATGGTATCTACTTTTCCAAACACTTTTGCCCTTGTTTTGGACTCTAACTTGTATGATTTGAATGGAACTAACCCGGACTGACGCTGTTTTCAGCAGAATTGCCATGATGTTGTTTTATGTGCAGAAAACAAATATTCTCGGAATGACCTGAAACTGAAGGAAATATGCCCTAGAGGCAATAATAAAGTTATTATTTATTTTCTTATATCATGATAAATGTTTATTATTCATGCTAGAATTGTATTAACCGGAAACATAATACACGTGTGAATACATAGACAAACAGAGTGTCACTAGTATGGCTCTACTTGACTAGCTCGTTAATCAAAGATGGTTATGTTTCCTAACCATGAACAAGGAGTTGTTATTTGATTAACGAGATCACATCATTAGGTGAATGATCTGATTGACATGACCCATTCCATTAGCTTAGCACCCGATCGTTTAGTATGTTGCTATTGCTTTCTTCAT
>NC_053026.1:583817185-584109456 GCF_003073215.2 Triticum urartu
GAGGCTTTAGTCCTTTGAGAATCAGACCATTTGCCCTTTCTGCTTGTCCATTCGACTGGGGGTGGGCGACCGATGCGTAGTCGACTCGTGTGCCTTGAGAGGCGCAAAAAGCTCTGAACTTGTCTGAATCAAAGTTTGACCCATTGTCGGTGATGATGCTATGCGGGACTCCATATCTGAATGTTAACTCTCTGACGAAACTGATAGCAGTGCAAGCATCAAGATTCTTGATAGGCTTAGCTTCAATCCATTTGGTAAACTTGTCGACTGCCACAAGCACATGTGTGAAACCGCTCCTGCCTGTTCTCAATGGGCCAACCATGTCCAGTCCCCAAACAGCGAAGGGCCAGACGAGTGGAATGGTCTTCAGGGCTGATGCAGGCTTGTGCGACATGTTGGAGTAGAACTGGCACCCTTCACACTTGTCGACTATCTCTTTTGCCATTTCATTCGCTCTTGGCCAGTAAAATCCCGCTCGGTATGCTTTAGCCACAATGGTCCGAGAGGACGCATGATGACCACAGGTCCCCGAGTGGATATCATCAAGGATTATCTGACCTTCTTCTGGTGTTATACACTTCTGACCGACTCCAGTCGCGCTTTCTCTATACAACTATCCCTTTATGACTGTAAAGGCCTTGGATCGACAGACGATCTGTCGAGCCTCTTCTTCGTCCTCCGGGAGTTCCTTTCTCAGCATATACGCGAGGTACGGTATCATCCAGTCAGGGGTGATTTCCCAAAACTTCCATGATTAGGTCGACCACTGCCAGAATTTCAACTTCAGTCGGATCTGTGGCACTCTTTGGCTGCGGGGCTTCATCTGTAAAAGGATCTTCTCGGACCGATGGCGAGTGGATGTGTTCCAAAAACACATTGCTGGGGATGGCTTCTCTCTTGGAGCCTATCTTTGCCAAATCATCAGCCGCTTGATTTTTCAGTCGGGGGATGTGATGAAGCTCTAACCCCTCGAATTTCTTCTCTAACTTTCTCACTGCATTGCAATAACCAGTCATAGCTGGACTTCTGACGTTCCATTCTTTCATCACCTGATTAACCACCAAATCTGAGTCGCCATAGACCATGAGGCGACTGACGCTGAGTGAAATGGCCATGCGCAACCCATACAAAAGTGCTTCATATTCTGCTTCGTTATTGGAGGAATCGAAGTGAATCTGGAGAACATATCTGAGCTTATCTCCTCGGGGGGAAACCAATACTACCCCAGCACCGGAACCATTCAGCATCTTAGATCCATCGAAGAACATGGTCCAGTGCTCCGAGTGAACTTGAGTCGGAAGTTGCTATTCGATCCACTCGGCGACGAAATCTGCAATTGCTTGGGACTTGATAGCTTTCTTTGCCTCAAACTTGATATCTAGGGGAAGAAGTTCAATCGCCCATTTGGCCACTCGACCAGTTGCATCTCTGTTGTGCAAAATCTCTGATAGTGGAGCGTCGCTGACGACTGTAATGGAATGATCAGAGAAGTAACGTGCAACCTTCTTCGTGGTCATATAAATCCCATATACAAACTTCTGGTAATGAGGATATCTTTGCTTTGAAGGAGTCAAAACTTCAGAAACATAATATACTGGGCGCTGAACTTTGAAGGCCTTTCCTTCTTCTTCCCGCTCGACCGTAAGTACTGTACTGACAACTTGTCCTGTGGCTGCAATGTAAATCAGCAAAGGCTCCTTGCTGATTGGGGCAGCAAGCACCGGCTGGGTGGAGAGCAGAGCTTTGAGCTCTGTAAACGCTGCATCAGCTTCTGGAGTCCACTCGAACTTGTCGGACTTCTTCATCAGTCGGTAAAGAGGCAATGCCTTTTCACCGAGGCGAGAGATGAATCGACTTAAAGCGGCCAAGCATCCTGTAAGCTTCTGGAGGTCATGCACACGCACAGGACGTTTCATCCGGAGTATAGTACCAATTTTTTCAGGATTGGCGTCAATTCCCCGTTCGGAAACGAGAAAACCGAGTAACTTCCCACATGGAACTCCGAACATGCACTTTGACGGATTGAGCTTGATATCATACCTCCTGAGGTTGGCAAAGGTTTCAACAAGGTCAGTCAGCAGGTCGGAACCCTTCCGTGACTTGACCACAATATCATCCATGTATGCCTCCACACTCCGACTGATTTGAGTGAGCAAACACTTCTGAATCATCCTCATGAACGTGGCTCCGGCATTCTTGAGGCCGAACGGCATGGTGACATAACAGAAGCACCCGAATGGAGTGATGAAAGCTGTTTTGATCTCGTCGGGCCCGTACAGACGGATCTGATGGTACCCGGAATAGGCGTCTAGGAAAGACAAACGCTCACATCCCGCAGTCGAGTCGACTATCTGGTCGATGCGGGGGAGAGGAAAATGATCTTTCGGGCAGGCCCGATTGACATGCTTGAAATCAATGCACATGCGAAGTGACTTGTCCTTCTTGGGGACCATGAAAACATTGGCGAGCCACTCGGAGTGGTAAATTTCTCGGATGAACTCCGCTGCTAAGAGCCGAGCCACCTCCTCGCCAATGGCCTTCCTCTTCTGGACGGCAGACCGTCGAAGATGTTGTTTCACAGGTTTAAATTTTGGGTCGACTCATAGACGGTGCTCAGCCAACCCCTTGGGAACTCCAGGCATGTCAGCAGGCTTCCATGCGAAGATGTCCCAGTTCTCACGGAGGAACTGGATGAGCGCTTCTTCCTATTTGGAGTCGACCGTCATTGAGATGTGAGTCGGAGCAGCGTTTGGATCGGTCAGGTGAATGTGAACTGCCTTCATTTCACCGGAAGACTGAAAAGCTAATTCTGAAGCAGGCTTCTTAGCTCGTAGCAACTCACTCGGATCTGCAGCCTTCTGATACTCTTGCAACTCGACCACCGCCATCTGAGCGTCAGCAATCTTTGAGCCTTTCTGAAAACACTCTTCTGCTTTCTTCCGATTGCCTGTAACAGTGATCACACCTTTGGGACCAGGCATCTTCAATTTGAGGTACACATAACATGGTCGAGCCATGAAGCGTGCATAAGCTGGCCTGCCCAAAATAGCGTGATAAGCACTTTGGAAATCCACAACTTCGAATGTCAACTTTTCCTTGCGGTAATTCTTGGAATCACCAAAAACCACATCAAGAGCAATTTGGCCGAGTGACTCGGCTTTCTTCCTAGGAATGACTCCATGGAAACTCATGTTACTGGTGCTGAGCCTGGACATCGGAATGCCCATCCCTTTCAATGTTTCTGCATACAGTATGTTCAAACCGCTGCCTCCATCCATCAGGACTTTGGTCAGTCGAGTGCCTTCAACAACTGGGTCGACCACCAGAGCTTGCCTCCCAGGGGTGGCAATGTGCGTAGGGTGATCAGACTGGTCGAATGTGATGGCAGTGTGGGACCACTTCAGATAATTGGGTGTTGCCAGAGCAACCATATTTACCTCACGGTTAATAACCTTCAGTCGACTTTTGCTCTCAACATCAGCAAAAATCATCAGGGTGGAATTGACCTGGGGGTACCCATCGTCACTATCTTCCTTGTCCTCAACTTTGTCCGACTCCTTTTCCTTATCTTTGGACTGCTTGCCCTGAAACTACTGGATCAGAAGCCGACACTGTCGAGTGGTATGCTTTGGGTAAATGAGTTTACCCTCTTCATCTTTCTTGGTGTGGATGTGACACGGTAGATCCAAAACATCATTTCCATCTTGGTCTTTAACTTTCTTGGGGTTCCAAGGTCCTTTGGGTTTTCCCTTAAATTTTCCCTGGGATACGGCCAGGGCCTCCCCAGGAGCGGCTAGCTCGGCTTTCCGCTTCTGTTTTCGACTGGAATTTCCTCCGGTTTCCTGGGCGACTACTTTATGCTTGCCACTCCGGAGTCGATCCTCATCTTCACCATTAGCGTATTTGGTGGCAATCTCCATCATCCGATTCAGAGACATCTCTCCGGTTCGACCGAACTTCAGATTCAATTCTCTGTACTTAACGCCTTCTTTAAAGGCACAAACTGCTTGATGATCTGGTACATTTTCAACTATGTGATGCAATGTGATCCACCTCTGGATGTAATCCCTCAGAGTTTCATTCGGTTTCTGCACACAAGACCGCAATTCCGTAAGGCCTGCAGGTCGCTTGCATGTTCCTTCAAGTGTGGTGACAAACACTCGGAAGAGATCCTCCCAAGTGTAAATGCTGCTGGGTGCTAACTGATTCAGCCACGCTCTGGCCGAGCCTTCTAACATGAGAGGCAGGTGCTTCATGGCTACCTCATCGTTCCCACCGCCAATCTGGACAGCCACTCGGTAATCTTCGAGCCAAGTATCGGGCTTGGACTCACCGGTGAACTTACTAACTCTGGTCGCCAACCTGAAGTTGGGAGGAATTACAGCGGCTCTGATGGCTCGACTGAAACACTCCGGCCCTGAAACATGTACTCTGCTACTGGTAGGCGCATCTCTGTCGTGGCCTTCTCGGTGAGCTCTATACCTGTCGACCAAACCTTGAACGAGAATGGATCTTGCATCAAAGCCTGGTTCCCTGGGGTCGACTGGAATTCTCCGCCCAACACTATGAGGGCGTCTGTCCACCTGCTGTCGAGGCACATATGATCCACTCCTCGGGGGAGGGGTTGGCACTCGACGTTGATCATCATGATCGAATCGGTGATCATACTGCTCATTCCTTTTGTACTAATCACGCCGGTCTCCACGTCCCTCACGCCTCAGAGGCGATCTTGGGCTGTGAGCCGACTGTACTGTATCCGCTGCAACGGATCGACTGTGGATCCTGTTCCGCGACTGAGAAACAGCGGAATTCTGGTCTCCCGCTGCCCGGAGCAACGCTCTGATTTGCAACAAGCCTCTGCCAGCCTCTGACTGGGAGGGCTGAATCGACTCTGCTATATGGGCCGCAGCCGCCAAATTTTGAATCGGAGTACGATATACCTGCAGGGGCGGAAAGATTTGACGTCGACTGGATTCTGGAGCCCGTTGACGCGCTCGCTCGTCGAGTATTCGCTGGAGATTCTCCAGTCGAGTGCGCTCAGCCAAGTTAGCCAAGCGCGCGTCCTCCAAGTCTCGGGCCTCGGGGGTTTCTCCAACGATAGGAGTGTGGAGTGCATCCATGTTCCGGCGGCGAAAAGTTCCTCCCGCTGCAACGACGTGAGAGGCTCGGGGAGATACTCCTCGTGAGGACGCGACGGGTCGCCCCCATCCGCGCCTCCGTCAGCGCGGGGGAAACTGGGAGAACTGTGTGTCCCATCGATCACCAGAACCTCGGCAGCTGGGTCACTGCTGTCGCATTCGGATGCGGTCTCTGCGGAGCCAGTCGAACAGGCCGTAGAGGGATTCGTCGGGCTCGATTGCCGCGACTTGTGGGGTGGCCGACTGGCGGGCCACCGCATGCCTCACCCACCTCTGAAGCCTCGACCGACCGGAGCGCTTGTGCCGGTGAGAAACAGGGCGGGGAGATGTCACGGGAGCCGACCGATACTGGGTCGACGGCTGCCGTAGGAGGACACCACGGACGCATGCGCGAAAGTGCGTTGCCCCGCGGACGGGGAGCGCGTCGACGTCGAGTGGAGCCTCCTGAAGCCAAGCGGAGTCGTCGGCGATGAACATGAGGGCGCAGAGACGGATCTCGCGGCCCTCCACCAAAGCTCTGCCCGAAACCATGATCAAGGAGATCGGAAAAAATCGCAACTTCTCAAACTAGGCGCTAAGACTCCTAGCCCCAAGGTGGGCGCCAACTGTCGTGGTTCTAACTCTGACAGTGATGTAGGGGGGTAAGTAAGGAGAGGCGAGGTCTTAGCTATGGAGAGGTTGTAAGGACGCAAGGTTTACGAGTTCAGGCCCTTCTCGGAAGAAGTAAAAGCCCTACGTCTTGGAGCCCGGAGGCGGTCGACTGGATTATGTGTGTATGAGTTACAGAGGTCCGAACCCTTGTCTCGGAGGAGGGGGTGGCTTATATAGAGTGCGCCAGGACCCCGGCCAGCCCATGTTACGAAGGGTTCAATGTACATTAAGGTAGGGTGTTACTGATAATGCTAGTAATAAAGTGCTATGATGACCATAAAAGCTACTTAATGACCGACCGTTAGCGTGTGGAGTGACTTTAGGTCTCCTGGCCGTCAAGTGGTTGGATCTTGGTCGAGTGATTGCTTCGTGGTCGAGTGTCTTGAATCTGTCGAGTGGGATACCTCCAAGTCGATTGAAAGGTGATTTATTCTAGAGGTGTCGTTGGGTAGGGCAGTTACGACAGGTCCGTGACCCTACCCTAGGTACATAGCTTCATCAGATCACACTCTCCCCTCTCGTTGCTATGCATCACCATGATCTTGCGTGTGCGTAGGAAAATTTTGAAATTACTACGTTCCCCAACAGTGGCATCCGAGCCTAGGTTTTATGTGTTGATGTTATATGCACGAGTAGAACACAAGTGAGTTGTGGGAGATATAAGTCATACTGCTTACCAGCATGTCATACTTTGGTTCGGCGGTATTGTTGGACGAAGCGGCCCGGACCGACATTACGCGTACGCTTACGCGAGACCGGTTCTCCCGACGTGCTTTGCACAAAGGTGGCTCGCGGGTGTCAGTTTCTCCAACTTTAGTTGAACCGGGTATGGCTACGCCCGGTCCTTGCGAAGGTTAAAACATCACCAACTTGACAAACTATCGTTGTGGTTTTGATGCGTAGGTAAGATTGGTTCTTGCTTAAGCCCGTAGCAGCCACGTAAAACTTGCAACAACAAAGTAGAGGACGTCTAACTTGTTTTTGCAGGGCATGTTGTGATGTGATATGGTCAAGACATGATGCTAAATTTTATTGTATGAGATGATCATGTTTTGTAACCGAGTTATCGGCAACTGGCAGGAGCCATGTAGTTGTCGCTTTATTGTATGCAATGCAACTGCGCTGTAATGCTTTACTTTATCACTAAGCGGTAGCGATAGTCGTGGAAGCATAAGATTGGCGAGACGACAACGATGCTACGATGGTGATCAAGGTGTCGCGCCGGTGACGATGGTGATCATGACGGTGCTCCGAAGATGGAGATCACAAGCACAAGATGATGATGGCCATATCATATCACTTATATTGATGATGGACATGATCACACCTTAGTACTCTTTGGGTGTTAATCACATAGCGATGTGAACTAGATTACTGACTCTAGTAAACCCTTTGGGTGTTGGTCACATATCGATGTGAACTATGGGTGTTAACCACATAAAGATGTGAACTATTGATGTTAGATCACATGGCGATGTGAACTAGATTATTGACTCTAGTGCAAGTGGGAGACTGAAGGAAATATGCCCTAGAGGCAATAGTAAAGATATTATTTATTTCCTTATTTCATGATAAATGTTTATTATTCATGCTAGAATTGTATTAACTGGAAACATAATACTTGTGTGAATACATAGACAAACTAAACGTCACTAGTATGCCTCTACTTGACTAGCTCGTTAATCAAAGATGGTTATGTTTCCTAACCATAGACATGTGTTGTCATTTGATTAACGGGATCACATTATTAGGAGAATGATGTGATTGACATGACCCATTCCATTAGCTTAGCACCCGATCGTTTAGTATGTTGCTATTGCTTTCTTCATGACTTATACATGTTCCTATGACTATGAGATTATGCAACACAGACGGGCAATTAATGCCCTTGTCCCCTGCCGCCAGGGTTAGGTATGATAACACTGTAACAGGTAGCTGTGCCTACCATACCACCTTTCCATTTTTGCCCTTTACCTCCATTGCAACCTGTGGGTAACCCCTTGCATATAAAAGGAGGCCCGTGTGCAACGGGGGGAGGGGAGAGGCCAGTTCGACCACCCACGCTCGGTCTTGCTAGCCGCCGGTGTGTACTGTAGCACTCCGCGCTCCCGAGCTAGAAATCAATACAAATCCACAAAGCAGGAGTAGGGTTTTACGCATCCGTGCGGCCCGAACCTGGGTAAATCGCTCGCGTGCTTCGCCTCGATCTACTCTTTGCGCGACCTCCGCCCCCGCCGAACCGAAAGGGACCCGGTCCGTCGGTCCCATAGGTGCCCGTGGATCAGCACCCCCGGCATCTCTGGCGCGCCAGGTAGGGGGCGTCGAAGTTGTGTGAACCAGATCCGGCGTTCTCGCGAGCTAGATCTTCATCATCTTCACCAACATGCCGCCGAAGAAGAAGGTTTCGGAGGCAGCTGCTCCGTCCGTGCCGAGCCTGCCACCGCCGGAGCAAACGGTTGGTGGGGCAGGCGCCGACGGAAGGACACGCATCGACGAGGGAACTCACGGTGCTGCCAGGTCCCAGGGCAAGGCTGCGCTGCCCATCGGCGGCGTAGCCGGCTCCCACAATTATCGGGCGCACTCCAAGACCTCGGCGTCCGTGCATGCACCGCGCCCATCTCAGGAGGCGCGGGACTGGCAGCGTCATGGTACTCACAGTACCATGCGTTCGCTAGATCCAGATCGAGCTAGTGGATCTCGGAGCGCTCAGGACCACCATGCACGTCAACCTGCTGGCGCGAGCGAGACACGGTCGCCTGGACGAGATACTGCTCCTTCTAACGTAGTTAGAAGTCCGAGCATATCCCGCTCCTCGCACCGTTCGCCACCGCCACCCGCCACCGCAGCAGAAGCTCTGGCGCGAGCTCAGCTGCTCCTAGACTACCCTCCAGCGGCGGACAAGATCGATGACTGGAAGGCCACTATCCAGAGTCTCATCGGCTTCGCCAACGGCGACACTCCACGGCAGCCGAGCACGTCTCAGCCGCGGCAAGCCAGCCAGGCACGAGCCAGAGACGACAAGACTGGTGGGGGTGCAACTACTGTGCACTCTCCACCCCGAAGGCCAAGATCGCCGACTCGCCGGGTCCACCTCGACAGCGACTCCACCGCGTCATCAGATCTGCGAGCTCGTCGCGATCAGCGCCAAGTTCTTCAAGAACGACAACAAGAAGACGCTCGTACTCGCATCGAGCACCGGAGAGAAGCGCGGCGTCAATCAGACCGGCGCGCTGGGCCCTCTGTTGACATGCATGCGCCAGGGGAACTAGGTGACTTGCCGTACGCGGTAGGTTGCCCTGCGTTCACTCGTGAGCTGCGGCAAGTCCAGTGGCCCAGTACGAAGAACTTCAAACCAGATGTACCAGAGAAGTACGACGGCAAGTCGCATCCGTCGGAGTTCCTCAGCATCTACACCATCGCGGTGCAGGCTGCTGGGGGGCGGGACGACGAGATCCTTGCCAACTACTTCCCGTTGGTGCTCAAGCCCAACGTCAGGTCCTGGCTCATGCACTTGCCAGACAACTCCATATCCTCCTAGGCTGATCTATGCCATCAGTTTGTCGGCGCCTTCACAGGCGGCCACAAACCTCATGGCCAAGAGAGCGATCTTCATCTGCTCGTCCAGAAGGAAGGAGAGCCCCTGCGCAAGTATATCCAGAGGTTCAGCCGTGTACAGCACAACATCCCAAATATCCACCCTACCGCGGTAATCAGCGCGTTCCATCAGAACGTGCGTAACCGCAGGATGCGGGAGGAGATGGCGATGTGCAAGATCTGAGACGTCAGCGAGCTATATGCCCTGGCCGACAAGTGTGCACGCGCTGAGGAAGGGAGGAAATTCCCCGGAGAAAGCACTGGAGCAGAAGGATCTGACAGCGAGGATGCCGCCCCGGCAAAGAAAAACTGGCGGCGGAACAAGAAGAAGCAGAACAAAGAGGTGCTGGTCGTTGAGCAGTCCGGCAGCGATGGCGGCGCCAAGCGAGCCAAGGTCAGTAGCTCCGACAAGGAGGTTGCCGCATGCACCAACTGCCAGGCTACGGCGGC
This sequence comes from Triticum urartu, assembly GCF_003073215.2. Classification (NCBI taxonomy): domain Eukaryota; kingdom Viridiplantae; phylum Streptophyta; class Magnoliopsida; order Poales; family Poaceae; genus Triticum; species Triticum urartu. Next base: position 583,827,019 of record NC_053026.1, read on the forward strand.
CGCCGACAAGCAGGACGGTTCTGACAACCAATACTGCAAGATTCACCGCACCAAGGGCCATGACCTCCAGAGCTGCAAGAAAGTCGAGCAGCTTGTCCAGCAGCAAAAAGCTGAGTACGAGCGGCGCGACAAGGAGAGGGCCCAAGGGGGTGCTGGAGAATCCGGCAAGAAGCGCGCCGGATGGGGAGGACGCCGCGGCAAGGCCAAGCAGCGGCAAGGAGACAGGCCTCCCCGCGGCCGCGACAACGATGAAGATGACGACGACGAAGACATGGATGATGTTGAGACCAGTGAACAGGAGTTTCAGAAAGCCAAGGTCTTGTGCGTTGACGGCGGTGCTTCTCTGCACACTTCACACCGCCAACTCAAGCAGTGGGCGCGGGAAGTCAATGCAGCGGAACCACCTGTCGAATCGCGCAAGCCTATGAAATGGTCCAGCACGCCTATCATCTTTGACATTGAGGACCACCCCGATCGCACAACTGCGGTCGGGTGCTTGCCGATGTTGGTTTCACCAACTATCCGCAACCTCAAGGTCACTAAGATGTTAGTTGACGGCGGGGCCGGCTTGAACCTGATCTCCTCCGCTGTACTCCAAAAACTCCAAATCCCTGACAGCAAGCTCGAAGAGACCGGCACATACCAAGGAATCAATCCGGGGAGGAGCAAGCCAAAGGGGAAGGTCACGCTGCCAGTAACATTTGGCAGCGAGCTAAACTTCAGGACTGAGAAGGTCACATTCAACGTTGCCGATATTCCATTGCCTTACAATGGGATACTTGGACGTCCAGCACTCGCCAAGTTCATGGCAGCCTCTCACTACGCATATAACATGCTGAAGATGCCAGGCCCGATAAGCGTCATTTCTGTCCCTGGCGACAAGAAGGATGCTCTTATCTGTGCCGACAAGATCTACCGGGAAGCAGCAGCCACGGCAGATCGCAATCCACTTGCCGCTGAAGCTCCCTGGGGGAAGAAGACCAAGTCCGGCAAGAGTTCTGATGCCCACTCCGGCAAGCGCACCTCTTCGGAGTGCTGCGCTGCCGTCGAGGACGCACCATCGAGCCCCACCGGCAAGTGCAAGAAGACGATGGTAGCTCCACCAGAGACGAAGAAGGTATCCTCCAAGGAGGACGGCACTGGTGGTACCTTCACCATCAGTGCCACGCTCGACCCTAAATAGGAAAGCGCGCTCGTTGCTTTCCTGCAGGTGAATGTCGACGTGTTTGCATGGCAACCGTCTGACATCCCTGGTGTTCCCAGGAAGGTAATTGAGCACCACCTTGCCGTTTGTCCCCATGCGCGGCCCGTCAAGCAGAAAGTCAGGAAGCAGGCAGTGGAGCGCCAAGAATTCATTGCAGAAGAGATCAAGAAACTGGAAGCAGCAGGCCTTGTCAGAGGAGTGCTCCATCCCACGTGGTTGGCCAATCCTGTAGTCGTGCGCAAGGCAAACGGGAAATGGAGACTTTGTATCGATTTCACCGATGTTAACAAAGCTTCTCCCAAAGACCCATTTCCTTTGCCGCGCATTGACCAGATTGTTGACTCCACCGCCGGATGTGATTTGCTTTCATTTCTTGACGCATACTCAGGATACCATCAGATCTTCATGGCAGAAGAGGATGAGGAGAAGACCGCATTTATTACTCCATGTGGCACGTACTGTTTTGTACGGATGCCTTTCGGATTAAAAAATGCTGGTTTGACATTTGCAAGAGTAGTCCATGTTGCTCTTGAGCCACAAATACACAGAAATGTGGAAGCCTACATGGATGATATAGTGGTCAAGAGCAAGGACAGAGCAACCCTGATTCAAGATTTAGACGAGACCTTTGCAAATCTGCGCAAGATCAGCCTCAAGCTCAACCCAGAGAAGTGTGTGTTTGGGGTTCCCTCCGGCAAGCTTCTCGGGTTCTTCGTGTCTCAGCGGGGAATTGAAGCCAATCCCGACAAGATCAAGGCCATTGAGCAGATTGAAGCACCAAAGCGCGTCAAGGATGTACAGAAACTTGCCGGTTGCATGGCTGCTCTCAGCAGGTTTATCTCTCGGTCTGCTGAGCGCGCCCTGCCATTTTTCAAATTATTAAAAAAGGCAGGTCCAATGAAATGGACTCCGGAAGCGGAGGCTGCGCTGCAAGACCTGAAGAGATACCTGTCCTCCCCTCCAATACTTGTCGCACCTAAGCCACAAGAGAAGTTGCTGTTGTACATAGCGGCAACCAATCAAGTGGTTAGTGCTGCGTTAGTAGCAGAGAGGGAGGTAGATGATGAGCCGGCAACCGCGGCAGGCGCATCCAGCGACAAGCAGGGAGCTTCCCCGACAAGCTCTGGTCCCGACAAAGATGGGTCTGCGCAGATACACAAGAAGATGGTGCAGCGCCCAGTTTACTTTGTCAGTTCCCTTCTGCAGGGGGCTAGGTCAAGGTACTCTGGTGTGCAGAAATTGCTTTTCGGCCTTCTCATGGCCTCGAGAAAGCTGCGCCATTACTTCCAAGCACATGAGATCACAGTTGTCACTCGCTTTCCGCTGAAGAGGATACTGCAGAATCCAGAAGCGACAGGCAGGATTGTTGAGTGGGCACTGGAACTGTCAAGCTTTGGCCTCAAGTTTGAAAGCACTTCAACTATCCAGAGCAGAGCATTGGCGGACTTCATAGCAGAATGGACGCCAACACCAGATGAAGAAATTCCAGAAACGAGCATCCCCGACAAGGAAGCAAGCAAAGAGTGGCTGATGTACTTTGATGGTGCCTTTTCGCTGCAAGGCGCCGGCGCTGGTGCGCTGCTTGTCGCACCCACCGGTGAGCACCTCAAGTACGTAGTCCAGATGCACTTCCCCAAAGAGCAAGCAACGAACAATACTGCAGAATACGAGGGCTTGCTTGCCGGTCTCCGGATTGCGGCAGACCTTGGGATCAAGAAGCTTATTGTCAGGGGTGACTCACAGCTTGTCGTCCGCCAAGTAAACAAGAGTTATCAGAGTCCGTTGATGGAAGCTTACGTCGACGAAGTGAGAAAGCTAGAAGAACACTTTGACGGCCTACAAATGGAGCATGTTCCAAGAACTCAGAACGCCATTGCAGATGGCCTGTCAAAGTGTGCCGCACTTAAGTTACCTGTGGAACCAGGGATCTTTGTGCTCAAGCTGACTCAGCCGTACGTAACACCATCAACTGGACAGAGCAAGAAGAGGAAGTTGGTTTCTGGTGACTATTTGCCGGCAGAGCTCCCCGAAGCCGCTGCCAAGAAGGTCCCCAAGATCAACGCCAAGAGCGCTGAGGAGCGAGATGCTTTGGCAAGCCCTAGGGTTTGTTCCGTTGAAGCAGAAGCTCCCGACAAGTTTTGCCCCGGCAAGCTTGTCGGGGAACGTCAAGCTCCGGCAGAGACACAGCTTCTCGCCGTAGAAGCGGATGTTCCCGCAGCAGCTGAGACCAACACCAAGAGCGCTAAGGAGCAAGATGCTCCGGCAAGCCCTAGGGTTTGTTCCGTTGAAGCAGAAGCTCCCGACAAGTTTTGCTCTAGCAAGCCTGTCGGGGAACGTCAAGCTCCGGCAGAGCCGCGGGTTCTTGCCGTGGAAGCGGATGTTCCCGCAGCAGCAGAGTTGCCTTTAGTCCTTGTTGTTGAGCCACAAGCTCCAACATGGACGCAGCAGATTGTCCGTTTCCTTCAGACAGGAGAACTTCCCGAAGAGCAAGAAGAAGCGGAAAGAGTAGCCCGGCAGTCAAGTATGTACCAGTTTGTCGACAAGACACTGTACAGAAGAAGACTCAACGGTGTGAAATTGAAGTGTATTCACCGGGAAGACGGACAAAAGCTGTTGGCAGAGATACACAGAGGCATATGTGGTCACCACATTGGCGCAAGAGCACTTGTCGGCAAAGCATTCCGGCAAGGTTTCTTCTGGCAAACAGCCCTCCAGGATGCAACTGCGCAAGTAACCAAGTGTGAAGTGTGCCAGTTCCATTCCAAGCAGATACACCAGCCAGCTCAAGCTCTCCAGACGATCCCTTTATCCTGGCCATTTTCGGTCTGGGGGCTCGACATCCTCGGCCCCTTTCCCCGAGCTGCCGGGGGCTTTGAGTACTTGTACGTTGCAATCGACAAGTTCACAAAGTGGCCGGAAGTGGAACCAGTGAGGAAGGTGACCGCACAGTCAGCCGTCAAGTTCTTCAGGTCGATTGTTTGCCGCTTCGGGATCCCTAACAGGGTAATCACCGACAACGGTACACAATTCACGAGCCGCACCTTCATGCAATACGTCCAAGATCTTGGCGCCAAGATCTGCTTCGCTTCTGTTGCTCACCTGAGAAGCAACGGTCAAGTGGAGAGGGCGAATGCTGAAGTGCTACGCGGGCTCAAGACCAGAACTTTCGACAGGCTGTACAAGTGCGGAAGAAACTGGATCGAGGAGCTGCCGGTGGTTCTTTGGTCGATCAGAACGACGCCAAATCGAGCCACTGGACAGACACCTTTCGCTCTAGTCTATGGAGCAGAGGCAGTTATCCCCACGGAACTCGTATACGAGTCACCTCGAGTGCTCGCTTACGATGAGCTCGAGCAAGAGCGGCTGCGACAAGATGACGCGCTGCTCCTTGAGGAAGACCGTCTCCAGGCTGCTGTGCGAGCCGCTCGCTACCAGCAAGCTCTGCGCCGCTACCATAGCCGCAGAGTCAATGCCAGGAGTCTCGAGGAAGGCGACCTTGTTCTTCGGCGCGTTCAGTCCGCCAAGAATTTCAACAAGTTGACGCCGAAGTGGGAAGGCCCTTACCGGGTGAAGCGAGTCACAAGGCTGTCACGACCGGTTTTCCGGACATAAATTTCCAGAAAAGACCGTCGTGCTCATCAGCCCCAGGATTACTGTTAGCTGATGAGGCTCCAACTTGATACATAAATCTCAAGCAAAATACAAAATTTGTAGTACAAGACCATTGTGGCCTATGAGTACATCAAATGGTTTTCTAGTGGTTGATGGCGGAAGCGGTTTGTGAGACATCAGTGTCTATGGGACTCCATTTCCCACGGGAACAGCTGACCAGGTTAACTCCTATCTTTGCAAGGCTGCTATCACCGTTGCTTAAGTCTCGAGGCTGCCATCGCCACGCTCCTCTCCAAGCAAGCAATCTGGCCAAGACAATAGCCAGGGACAAGCCAGTGAGTACTTTGAATGTACTCGCAAACATTAGGAACACAGGTATAATATAATTGATAATCATGCACGGAAAAATTTTATGATCACATCGTCAGTCATAAATAAAACATCTTTTATGCATGCAAGCAGGTTATTTATATGCAACATGAATTAGCAATAATGGAGTGGGAAATAAAATGCCACAGTCGGGCGTCTGTGCGACACCACATAAAGGGCTTAAAAGAAATGCCACAGTCGGGCGTCTAAGCGACACCACATAAAGGGCTTAAAAAGAAATGCCACAGTCGGGCGTCTAAGCGACACCACATAAAGGGCTTAAAAGAAACGCCATAGTCGGGCGTCTGAGCGACACCACATAAAGGGCTTTAAAAGAAATGCCACAGTCGGGCGTCTGAGCGACACCACATAAAGGGCTTTAAAAGAAATGCCACAGTCGGGCGTCTGAGCGACACCACATAAAGGGCTTTAAAAGAAATGCCACAGTCGGGCGTCTGAGCGACACCACATAAAGGGCTTTAAAAGAAATGCCACAGTCGGGCGTCTGAGCGACACCACATAAAGGGCTTTAAAAGAAATGCCACAGTCGGGCGTCTGAGCGACACCACATAAAGGGCTTTAAAAGAAATGCCACAGTCGGGCATCTGAGCGACACCACATAAAGGTCTTTAAAAGAAATGCCGCAGTCGGGCGTCTGAGCGACACCACATAAAGGGCTTACAAGATAATTAATCACAATGAATAACCAGGAGGTAGAACCGTCCCAGGGATACTCAATAATATAATTAATGCAACGGGTTAGTCCATTACAAGATAATAATCATAATCTTCACAAGTCACAAGTCATGGTCCAAGTTCTGGTTTAACAATTTCTCCTCCGAAGACCGACACTAAGACCAACACTTGACCCATCCCAGACTGTAATCCTTAACCATGGACACGGCTATTCGAATAGGTTTTAATCTCTGCAGAGGGTGTACTCTTTACCCACGAGTAACGGATTTCCTTTAGTCCATCGGGACTAATTCCGTTTACGGTCTTTTAGTTGAAAACACGCCTAACTTGCACACACCAGCTTAACTCACCGGTGTCTGGAATCACCCACGACACATGTTAAGCAAAACTCTAAGTGGGGAGGCTACAACCTCGCGTAGCATGGGATCAAATTTATATCGCGCGCTCTAAGGGGTGGCCTCCCCTCTCGGTCCCAACCGGAAACACCCATGCCCCCGGACCAGGTGGCATGCCTACCGGCTACAACCGATATCTTCCACCATGGCCTCTCTGTACGGTGTGTGCTTGAAAGGGGTTGACGACTTACTGAACCATACCCTACCTGCGGCAGGGACAAGTGGTAGTACATAGCAAGTATGGGGGTTACTGGAAACAAGACTCGGTCTACGGTCGACTCAGGAGGTTTATAAGTTCCCTGCATGACATGTAAACAAATATATTTCAATCAACAAAATCACCACTCAATATACCTTACCATGCCATACCGGACATAACCGTCCCGACGGGGACCGGCGACAAGCTCACGCCTACCCAAGGCCGAGGCTTTCCCGGATTCCTTTCCGGCATGCATGCAAGGCACATGAGGGTGATTACCATCACAATTATATTCATTTCCAACAGCAAGGAAATCACTAATATGCTTCCATGCAAATGATCATGTCACATGAAATAACAAGACCTCTGAAATAAGGTGGTGTTATAAACGTGTCAAATAACACACCAAAAACATTATGCCAGGGTTCAGAATGCTTGCCTTTAAGTTGTGGAGGGGTGAGGTGCTCTCCAAAACTTTTGAAAGTTTCTTCTCTCTCTCCAAAATCCTATTTTGAAATATATTTGAATTAACACACATTTCAAAAACAGTACAAAAAATTGTTTGGAAAATTTTCAAATAAATCTTAAAATAAACTAGACCAAATTTGAGGAAGGTAGGAAAAAGAATCAACTCATTTGGAGTTATATTTAAAAAGTTATAGCCAGTCAAAGATTTGGTCAAATTTGTTTTTAAAAAAAATAGAAAAAGAAAACGTTTCAAACGAGATTACGCTTTCGGTGCAGAGGAGGCGTACTTGAGGCTATACGCCTCCACTTAACCACGTGGACTGGCGCTGGGTCTCTGACGGTGGGCCCGCCTGGCCCACTGGTCAGGTTTGACCAGTCGCCCGCGTCGTCTCCCTCCTCTGCCCGAGTGGAGCGGGGCTCCGGCGATCATCGCCGGCGAACGGTGGCTCCGTTCGGAAAGCTGAGGCCACCAGTGGATTCAGGGGGCCGAGGTGGTTACTCCGGTAGTCGTAGGGTCGTCGGAGGTGGAGGATATCGCCGGCGGCGAGCTCCACGGCGGAGGGAAGCTTCGGGAGCAAGATGGATTTGGGGCTACGGTGGTTCCCGATCAAAATTGAGTAGGGGGATGGGTTCACGGGAGGATGAGGAAGTTTCTGGCGAAGAGAATGGAGAGGGGGAGGCCCTGGTGGTGCCGGAATGGCCGGGGCAGTGGCGGCGGCAGGAGTTACCGGAGATGGGGAAGAAAGCTCTCCTGGGTCGATTGGCGAGCTGGGGAAGCGTCATTGGGGTGGCCTGAGGTTGCCAGTGTGCGGGAACGGCCCGGCGCGTCCATTTATAAGCGAGGCAAGGCGGTTCCGCGGCGGCCGTGGATAAGCTTCCGGCGAACCGACGTTCTGTAGCAGCAGGGCATCGTGGCGGCGACGAGCGCTAGAGGACATGGCTGCGGATGAGCTCGCGCTGCTCCAGGGGCCAGGTGGCGAGCGGGAGGGGTTTGGGCGGCGCTGCCCGTGGCTGGAGCCACTACGGACGCCGGAGTGCCGCCAAGAATGCCCTGGCGGCGGCGCTGTAGCGTGCCAGGGTGGTTTGGCGCGATGCTGCGAGGCGGGGAGTGCGTGGCGAGGTGCTGCCGTGTGGGCCAAAGCCAGGGGGGCCAGCGTGTCGGCTCGGGCGCGGCATCGTGCAATACGCGCGCTCTGGGCGCGTCCAGTGCACGCACGGGAGATGTTCGACACAATGCCGCGGCATGCTACAGGTCGCAAGTGAGGTTGGGGTTTACCAGATCGAGGTTAGGAGCAACTGGGAGTCTAGTGGACATGCTAGTTTGATCAGAGGTGCAAGCTCACAGTGAAATGCCAAAACTCATGTCAAAACTGGTCATGCCTACAGGGTGCTCGATAGAATGCCACATGCACCTAGGCAACTCTTGGGGTGGCCAAAACTTCCAGATTGGGGTCTCTTTGGATGTAAAAGAGGGTGGTGGGGTTAGTTGGTCAAATGCAGCAACTTGTTAGTGCAAGTTTTACAAAACTTCAATTCTGGACAGGAAATAAATGACATTATTTCATGAACCAAAAATATGCCAATGGGGGCATGCTCCTGGACTTAGGGGTTTGGTAGGGCTGTCTACAAGTAGGAGAAAGCACAAGATTATTGGAGCAAAATTTAATAGGGTTGTAGTAGAAATCACAAGGCTGGACCAGAATGGAAAAGAGGTTGATTCACTCAAATTTTTCAAATAACAACACAGGGTTTTTGCATAAAGTTGAATCATGTGTTACTACCAATATCCCATAATTTTGGTGGAGGCTAGAAAGAATTATTTAAAAGGGTTGTAGTGCAAATAGCACTCTGGACCAGAGAAGGAAAAATTGTTGCAGAGCTCAAAATATTACATAAATAAAAGATATTTTTGCATAAAAGTTATTGAATAACATCACATGACATCTCCAAATTTTTGTGAGAATTTTAAGTGAATTTATCAAATGGTTGTAGTTCAAAAATGGCCATATAACCTTGGAAAACCATTTTCAAGAAAGTAAAGATCAAGCAACTTAATTATTTAATTAGTTATATTAAATAAGGGAAAGTTTCTCTTGAGAGATTAAATATGTCCAATGACATATTTGAAAATTTTTCTCTTTGGGAAGAACTCATCATAACAGGGAAGGAAATGATTTTAAAAATCAAAATGGAGCTCAGAAATTCAAAGTTTTAATTCCTGGCAAAAAATTTAATGCATTAAAACAAGGCCAAATTTTTGGGGTGTCACAAAGGCCCGGCGCTGTCCGCCTTGAGACCGAAGATGGCGTGCCAGTGAGCAACTCCTGGAACATCGAGCATCTTCATAAGTTTTACCTGTAAGGCGCGGTTGTCGGACCCTGTCCGGCAACCACCCTTTTGTACAAGTCTTGCCGCTGTTGCATGTAATCCTTTGTACAAAGCCAGGCGCAGACCCTGAGCACAAGTAAATGAAGCGCTGACACCCCGGGGTTATAGCATGCATGCTAGGTCGAGTCTCGTCCTTGGTTAGGGTTGATAGTGCCTAACAGCGGCTAACCCCTAGCTTAGAGGTCGAGTGTCCGTCCCTTTGCTTCTCTTTCGTTCGCAGGGCTCACATATCCTGGCCAGACCGCTTGAGGACGAAAAGGAGAAGAAGGGCGCGCCGGCACCTGGGCCCCGGCAAGCCAGAGTTGTCGGGGACTGCGATATCAGATAAGTCTTTCGTCCCTCATCATGCATCCTCTTATGGACTGGGGAATGCGAAACCGCGTTTCTTCCCGAAAACTGCCGTGCTCCCTCAACTCTAGGCCCTGGGGCTCGTTCCCGGGGCCAAGTTTGGTCGTAGTCGCGGCAGCAAAGGGATGAAACGAGGAGGCCGCACTCGCCTCGTTCCCGCCTCCGTCAAAGGCGTGAGAAAGGTCGAGCGACGTGGGAAGGCGGCAGGGCCTGTTGCCGGGAGATGAAATGTCTGTCCGAGGGATACCAAGGATTTGCTCCTTGGCGTGGGTTCAACCCACGAGACAAGTAACCCGGCAAGCATCCCCTTTTTCATTAAAAAACATCCCACTCAGGTACAGTCCATAGAGGATGAAAAACATGAAAGAGAGGATTACAAGTTTTAGATGCAGCTAAGGCCCGAAGGCTTACAAATTGAAAAGATAAGATGCCCGTAATCCCTTTCCTGTCCCTCTCTTCAGGAGGTAGGTCAAGGAGGCGAAAAGGGCAAAAGGGGCGCCTAAGCAAGCTACGGGTGCCAGAAGACACCAAGAGAACATCCCGGGGGCCGTCCGAAGGCTGGACGGTGATGGCGGCGCCGGAAGAGGGGCTCGAAGACGGGGCGGCAGGACGTCAGCACGCTGTCGAGGGCACCATGCCCTCGTACTCCGACCTGACGGCCTTGTCGCCAGCCCTCTTCCCCTTCCGCAGCCTCCCTACGCCAGCCGCCCAAGGGGACGACCCCGGGGAGTTCAAGGAGCCGGCGACACGGATGATGGGGTCACCGGTGCCGCACAAAGCGGCGCCCGACACCTAGTCGGGCCCACCATCCCGCCGCCCGCTACCCTCATCATCGTTGTCGCTCTCCTCCTCGTCACTCTCGCTCAAGGGGGAGCCTTCACTATCGGAGGAGCTGTCCACGCAGCACTTCGCCCGAGTGCCGAAGCACCCGAAGACCTTAACGGAGAGGAGATCGCCCTCCATCAACTTAAAATGGAGGGTAAACCCCTCCATCAGGCTGTGGATGCGGGCGAACGTCTTCCACCCTCGATCAAGATACATCACATTAGGGGCTGGGAATACAACGTGGACTCGCGTGCCGCTGATCCCACAGCCCCTCATGTGCAGTCTCAGTGTCTCGGGCGGGTCCGACTCCATCGCGCTCGCAAACGGAGCTGGAAGCCGGAGACGACGACGAGGCGCCCGGCGCAGCCTGACGAAGAACTCGCAAGGGTCGTCCCCTATATGGACCTCCGTGGGGAGAGGAACCGCCGGCGGAGGCGAAGCTGGCGCGCCGCCCCGTCCGCCTCTTCCCCGAGCGCCTCGACCTCGTCCACGACCTCGCCTCCTCCCTCTTCCCCTTATGGCTGGCTCTGCCACCACGGGCGCGAGAGAGGGAGGGGTGCGCTGTCTGGCGGCGACCCTCGCCGCCACCGATGAAGGGCCAGGGTTCCCTTTCTCCATGGCGAATGAGAGAAAGGGGAGCGGAAGCTGAAGAAAGGAGGAGATAAGAGAGTGCGGGCTTCTGTGCTCCCCTCCCGCTCTTTATAAAGGAGCGAGGTGGGGGCTCGGCCGCCCCGCTCAGCGAATCAAGGCACGGGAAGAGCAGGGGGTCGGGGCCAACCCGCTGCCTCTGCTCGCAATGGCCCCGTTTCCCGCTTCCACCGTCCGCGACCCCAAGCGCATGGGAGCCGCGTGGCGGGGATGCAGAACCAAGGCGACGGATGAGGCGGCCTCGCCCCACCTAGTGATCGCGGGGAGTGGACGCCTCGAAAAACCGCGCACCGGCCCCGTTCATAAAATGCACCACGCCCCCACGCCTACCTCCGTTTAGGGAGGAGGGCGTGAACCGTCCCCTTCATCATGGCCTGACGCATGCTCGCGGGGCTTAGCCCCGCGCACGCCGCCCACGTCACCCACGACGCCGCGTCTGACGCGTGCCGTTCTGGGCGTGCGCGGTGGATACGGAGTGAGATGCGGCGTGACCTAGGCCGCGCGTGCCCGTGCACTGTTTTGGGCCTGGCCCAACAGCGCTCGGCACCGTGTCTGGCCCAGGCCCGGGGGCTCCTGTCGGTGTACTAGAGTAGGGGTACCCTAGTATCCCGAACTTGTGCACGGACAGTTGTAGCGTCCCGCGGCAAGGCTTGCCGGGTGACCGCCAAAATCCTCCGTGGTTCCCTTGGAGCCATTCAAGAACAAAGTGTCCAAGCCAAGAAGACAAGACCCCGGCAAGAGGAGCTTGCCGGGAAGGCTAACAAAAGCATCCCAAGACCCCGGCAAGAGGGGCTTGCCGGGAAGGCCACTCAAGGCATTTCAGAAAACTTGCCGCGACGCGCCACGCGTCCCGGCAAAGCCCGGTGAGCGACAAGCTCCCGAACACGACAAGACGACGACCGCGGCAAGGAGCTTGCCGCGGGAAACCCTCACTTCGTGCCCGCGCTCCAGCACACCCGCCGACGTGTCGCTCTAGGACCCTCCCAAGCACACGTGGCGGGAGGCCGTGCAGCTAGGGGTGCGAGGTGGCAAGCAGGCGCTGACAAGATAACCATCATGGCAAACGGTGGCGTCCCTAGCGGTCCCTTTCGGTACTGTTTAGGCGACACAGACGGGCAATTAATGCCCTTGTCCCCTGCCGCCAGGGTTAGGTATGATAACACTGTAACAGGTAGCTGTGCCTACCATACCACCTTTCCATTTTTGCCCTTTACCTCCGTTGCAACCTGTGGGTAACCCCTTGCATATAAAAGGAGGCCCGTGTGCAACGGGGGGAGGGGAGAGGCCAGTTCGACCACCCACGCTCGGTCTTGCTAGCCGTCGGTGTGTACTGTAGCACTCCGCGCTCCCGAGCTAGAAATCAATACAAATCCACAAAGCAGGAGTAGGGTTTTACGCATCCGTGCGGCCCGAACCTGGGTAAATCGCTCGCGTGCTTCGCCTCGATCTGCTCTTTGCGCGACCTCCGCCCCCGCCGAACCGAAAGGGACCCGGTCCGCCGGTCCCATAGGTGCCCGTGGATCAGCACCCCCGGCACATATTGAGCATCAAGATCTATAGAGATAGATCAAGACGCTTGATAAGTTTTTTCAATGAGTACATACCTTGACAAGATTTTGAAGTAGTTCAAAATGGAACAGTCAAAGAAAGAGTTCTTGCCTGTGTAACAAGGTGTGAAATTGAGTAAGACTCAAAGCCCGACCACGGCAGAAGATAGAAAGAGAGTGAAAGTCATTCCCTATGCCTCAATCATAGGTTCTATAAAGTATGCCATGTTGTGTACCTATTGTATACCCTACACTGTTTTTTGGCAAGGGAGTACAATAGTGATCTAGGAGTAGACCACTGGACAGCGGTCAAAATTATCCTTAGTGGAATAAGGAAATATTTCTCAATTATGGTGGTGACAAAAGGTTCGTCGTAAAGAGTTACGTCGATGCAAGCTTTGACACGGATCTGGATGACTCTAAGTCTCGATCTAGATACATATTGAAAGTGGGAGCAATTAGCTAGAGTAGCTCCGTGCAGAGCATTGTTGACATAGATATTTGCAAAATACTTACGGATCTAAATATGACAGACCCGTTGACTAAAATTATCTCACAAGCAAAACATGATCACACCTTAGTACTCTTTGGGTGTTAATCACATAGCGATGTGAACTAGATTACTGACTCTAGTAAACCCTTTGGGTGTTGGTCACATATCGATGTGAACTATGGGTGTTAACCACATAAAGATGTGAACTATTGATGTTAGATCACATGGCGATGTGAACTAGATTATTGACTCTAGTGCAAGTGGGAGACTGAAGGAAATATGCCCTAGAGGCAATAATAAAGTTATTATTTATTTCCTTATTTCATGATAAATGTTTATTATTCATGCTAGAATTGTATTAGCCGGAAACATAATACTTGTGTGAATACATAGACAAACTAAACATCACTAGTATGCCTCTACTAGACTCATTCCATTAGCTTAGCACCCGATCGTTTAGTATGTTGCTATTGCTTTCTTCATGACTTATACATGTTCCTATGACTATGAGATTATGCAACTCCCGTTTACCGGAGGAACACTTTGTGTGCTACCAAACGTCACAACGTAACTTGGTGATTATAAAGGAGCTCTACAGGTGTCTCCAAAGGTACATGTTGGGTTGGCGTATTTCAAGATTAGGATTTGTCACTCCGATTGTCGGAGAGGTATCTCTGGGCCCTCTCAGTAATGCACATCACATAAGCCTTGCAAGCATTTCAACTAAATGAGTTAGTTGCGAGATGATGTATTACTAAACGAGTAAAGAGACTTGCCGGTAACGAGATTGAACTAGGTATTGAGATACCGACGATCGAATCTCGGGCAAGTAAAATACCGATGACAAAGGGAACTACGTATGTTGTTATGCGGTCTGACCGATAAAGATCTTCGTAGAATATGTAGGAGCCAATATGAGCATCCAGGTTGCTATTGGTTATTGACCGGAGACGTGTCTCGGTCATGTCTACATTGTTCTCGAACCCGTAGGGTCCGCACGCTTAAGGTTTCGATGACAGTTATATTATGAGTTTATGAGTTTTGATATACCGAAGTTAGTTCGGAGTCCTGGATGTGATCACGGACATAACGAGGAGTCTCGAAATGGTCAAGACATAAAGATTGATATATTAGACGGCTATATTCGGACACCGGAAGTGTTCCGGGTGATTTCGGAGAAAACCGGAGAGCCGGAGGGTTACCGGAACCCTACCGGGAGAAGTAATGGGCCATATGGGCCTTATTGGAGAGAGAGAGAGGGGCAGCCAGGGTGGGCCGCGCGCCTCCTCCCCCCTGGTCCGAATTGGACTAGGAGAGGGGGGGCACCCCCCTTTCCTTCTCCCTCCCCACTTCCTTCCCCCTCCTAGTAGGAGTCCTACTCCTACTAGGAGGAGGACTCCTCCAGGCGCGCCAATAGGGGCCGGCCGGCCTCCTCCCCTTGCTCCTTTATATACGAGGGCAGAGGGTACCCCTAGATACACAAGTTGATCCACGTGATCATATTCTTAGCCGTGTGCGGTGCCCCCTTCCACCATAATCCTCGATAATATTGTAGCGGTGCTTAGGCGAAGCCCTGCGACGGTAGTACATCAAGATCGTCACCACACCGTCGTGCTGACGGAACTCTACCCCGACACTTTGCTGGATCGGAGTCCGGGGATCGTCATCGAGCTGAACGTGTGCTAAAACTCGGAGGTGCCGAAGTTTCAGTGCTTGATCGGTCGGGTCGTCAAGACGTACGACTACATCAACCGCGTTGTGCTAACGCTTCCGCTGTCGGTCTACAAGGGTACGTAGATCATGTCGTGGTTCTAACTCTGACAGTGATGTAGGGGGGTAAGTATGGAGAGGCGAGGTCTTAGCTATGGAGAGGTTGTAAGGATGCAAGGTTTACGAGTTCAGGCCCTTCTCAGAAGAAGTAAAAGCCCTACGTCTCAGAGCCCGGAGGAGGTCGACTGGATTATGTGTGTATGAGTTACAGAGGTCCGAACCCTTGTCTCGGAGGAGGTAGAGTGCGCCAGGACCCCAGGCCAGCCCACGTTACAAAGGGTTCAATGTACATTAAGGTAGGGCGTTACTGATAACGCTAGTAATAAAGTGCTATGATGACCATAAAAGCTACTTAATGACCGACTGTTAGCGTGCGGAGTAACTTTAGGTCTCCTGGCCGTCGAGTGGTTGGATCTTGGTCGAGTGATTGCTTCGTGGTCGAGTGTCTTGAATCTGTCGAGTGGGATACCTCCAAGTCGATTGAAAGGTGATTTATTCTAGAGGTGTCCTTGGGTAGGGCAGTTAGGACAGGTCCGTGACCCTACCCTAGGTACATAGCTTCATTATTAGCCCCCGAATGGATCGAGGTTTGAGTGTGGAAGGAGTTGAGGACTTCTCCGACTCATTTTCTATGCCGTGAGCATATCTTGTTTCGGATCAACGGACCTGAGTGATGATAGCAACTCCCTTTTCAGTCGCCTTGATCCATTCTTAATTCTTCACCGAGTGAGTTTCTTTACTTGTAAGGCTCCGAGTGACGGTGCGGAGGAGATCTTTGGTCTGGCAAGTTATTTGCTGCCCGCGGATTTAGTGGGATCCAAATTTTGGTAAGCGCGCGGGATGGGGGAGGCCGCAGTAATCGGACGAGATAGAGCGGAGCCGCCTCAATCCCCGCGCCACCTTTTTCGCCACGCATCGCTCGTGCGGTCATTACGGGTTTTGACAGAGCCATCTGGGCCTACCTGTCAGCCACTCGGAAGCGGCCTCATATAAGGCGTTGGACCGGAGTCTCCCGAACAGTGCGCCCCATTATATCTTCTCCTCCTCACGCCTCTTCTCTGCGCTCGCTCTCGCTCCAGCGCCACCGCGCCACACGCGTCTCGTCGGCGACAATGGTGAAGGAGAAGACAGCGGCTCTGGAGCGGGCAAAGAAGGCGACGACGAGGTCAAAGGGGAAGGCGACAAGCCGGGGCGGATCTTCCTCGCGGACTGGCCTGCCGAAGGGTTAGATCCAGGGCGACTGGATCCACTCGAGGATCTCCCAAGAAGACCTCGACGACCTGGCCGAGGGAGGGCTGATCCCGTACGACTCGGCGCGGCTTCCGGGGATGGAATCCGAGCCGCAACCCCGGGAGGGTGAGCGCGTTCTTCTTGCCACCCACGTCGACCGTGGGTTTTCCTTGCCTCCTCATCCTTTCTTCCGAGGGTTTCTGAACTTCTTTGGGGCTCAACTCCACCATTTTACCCCCAACTCAATCGTTTATCTTGCCGCGTTCATTTCCTCGTGTGAGAACTTCTTGGGTTGTCGACCTCACTGGGGTCTTTTCAAGCATATTTTCACTTGTCGCTCCCAGACAGTGAAAAAGGCTAATCCGAGTGACGAGAGGACCCAAGTGATCCAGATGTGTGGGGGTCTTGGCATCCAGACGAGGGGAAAAAGCTCCTTTCCGGCCATGATTCTTCCCGATTCAGTTCGCGGATGGCAGTCGACCTGGTTCTACTGCAAAGACTAGTCGACGCCAGGGCAATCGACTGGCCTCCCTCCCTTTACCATGGACTGAGTGGAAAAACCCTCCCCTTTGAAGGTGCTCCCGGAGGAGAAGGCGCATGTGAAGGTGTTGGTCAACCGAGTGGTCCAGCTCATTCGTGACGGGGTCACTGGTATGGATCTCTTGGAGGTCTTCCTTCAGCGGCGCATCCAGCCTCTCCAAGCCCGAGACCACCCGATGTGGATGTATTCGGGTCTACAAGACTCCACTCGGATCTACCCGGAGGAGGTCGATGACGACACGCTGGAGAAGTGGCTGTCGAGCATTACCGGGAACAAGGACAATCCCAGAGGAGCCAGGAGAGTTCCCCCATTCGACCAGTCGCGTGTACTTGGGAACCGCCACTAGCGTGTTTAGCATGGAATATATTGATAACTGGTAGTCGTGAAGTAAATGAGAAGGGTGCATGTCTCAAAATATCATTTATCTCTGTTTTAAAAACTTGAGCTCTGACACCTCTGCAAACCACTGCTTCCCTCTACAAAGGGACTATCTATTTACTTTTATGTTGTGTCATCACCTTCTAAAACAAGCGCTAGAAGCTGAGAGCACTGCTGTCATGTTGATGCATTGTGTGTAGCTAATGTTGGGTGCATCATGACTGGATATTTTCTACCATGAATTACAATGTTTAGTCGCCGCTTGAACTTTGGAGGTGCTCTGCATTTATGTTTTGTGGTCTCAGAAAGGGCTAGCGAGATACCACTATTGTCATGTTATATCATAGTTGTTTTGATAACGTGTTGTTGTTTGAGATATCTTATTATTGCTCGCTAGTTGATTATGTCATTGATATGAGTTAATATAATTTTTAAGAGTTATTATCAACATGGTTAGTTATAATGTTGGCTGAAAACCTGGGTGATGTTTAAGCTTATTTATGTAAACAAGAGCAAAAGAGTTCGTAAAAGTTTTTCTTTTTCACTTTCAGTTTGTCAACTGAATTGCTTAAGGACAAGCAAGTGTTTAAGCTTGGGGGAGTTGATATGTCCCCAACGTATCTACTTTTCCTAACGCTTTTCCTCTTGTTTTGGACTCTAATTTGCATGATTTGAATGAAACTAACCCCGGACTAACGTTGTTTTCAACAAAACTACCATGGTGTTGATTTTGTGCAGAAATAAAAGTTCTCGGAATGGAACGAAACTTTGCGAGGATTGTTTGTACAACAAAAGAGAATTTCTGGAGCCAAGAACCACCGGATGGGGGGCACCTGGGTGGGCACAACCTGAAGGAAATATGCCCTAGAGGCAATAATAAAGTTATTATTTATTTCCTTATATCATGATAAAAGTTTATTATTCATGCTAGAATTGTATTAACCGGAAACATAATACATGTGTGAATACATAGACAAACAGAGTGTCACTAGTATGCCTCTACTTGACTAGCTCGTTAATCAAAGATGGTTATGTTTCCTAACCATGGACAAAGAGTTGTCATTTGATTAACGGGATCACATCATTAGTTGAATGATCTTAGTGACATGACCCATTCCATTAGCTTAGCACCCGATCGTTTAGTATGTTGCTATTGCTTTCTTCATGACTTATACATGTTCCTATGACTATGAGATTATGCAACTCCCGTTTGCCAGAGGAACACTTTGTGTGCTACCAAACGTCACAACGTAACTGGGTGATTATAAAGGAGCTCTATAGGTGTCTCCAAAGGTACATGTTGGGTTGGCGTATTTCGAGATTAGGATTTGTCACTCCGATTGTCGGAGAGGTATCTCTGGGCCCTCTCCATAATGCACATCACTGAAGCCTTGCAAGCATTACAACTAATGAGTTAGTTGCGGGATGATGTATTACGGAACGAGTAAAGAGACTTGCCGGTAACGAGATTGAACTAGGTATTGGATACCGACGATCGAATCTCGGGCAAGTAACATACCGATGACAAAGGGAACAACGTATGTTGTTATGCGGTCTGACCGATAAAAGATCTTCGTAGAATATGTAGGAGCCAATATGAGCATCCAGGTTCCGCTATTGGTTATTGACCGGAGACGTGTATCGGTCATGTCTACATTGTTCTCGAACCCGTAGGGTCCGCACGCTTGAGGTTACGATGACAGTTATATTATGAGTTTATGCATTTTGATGTACCGAAGTTTGTTTGGAGTCCCGGATGTGATCACGGACATGACGAGGAGTCTCGAAATGGTCGAGACATAAAGATTGATATATTGGAAGCCTATATTTGGATATCGGAAGCGTTCCGGGAGAAATCGGGATTTTACCGGATTACCGGGAGGTTACCGGAACCCCCCGGGAGGTATATGGGCCTTAGTGGGCCTTAGTGGAAGAGAGGAGAGCTGGCCAGAGATGGGCCGCGCGCCCCTCCCCCCTTTGGTCCGAATAGGACAAGGAGAGGGGGCCGGCCCCCCTTCCTCCTCTCTCTCCTCTTTTCCCCCCTCCGCGAATCCTATTCCAACTAGGAAAGGGGGGGAGTTCTACTCCCGGAAGGAGTAGGACTCCTCCTGGCGCGCCACCTCTTGGTCGGCCAGTGCCCCCTTTGAGCCTTTATATACAGAGGAAATGGGCACCCCTAGAGACACAAGTTGATCCACGTGATCATATTCTTAGCCGTGTGCGGTGCCCCCTTCCACCATAGTCCTCGATAATATTGTAGCGGTGCTTAGGTGAAGCCCTGCGACGGTAGTACATCAAGATCGTCACCACGCCGTCGTGCTGACGGAACTCTTCCCCGACACTTTGCTGATGGAGTCCGGGGATCGTCATCGAGCTGAACGTGTGCTAGAACTCGGAAGGTGCCGTAGTTTCGGTGCTTGATCGGTCGGGCCGTGAAGACGTACGGACTACATCAACCAAACGCTTCCGTTGTCGATCTACAAAGTACGTAGATCACACTCTCCCCTCGTTGCTATGCATCCACCATGATCTTGCGTGTGCGTAGAATTTTTTTGAAATTACTACGTTCCCCATCAGTGGCATCCGAGCCTAGGTTTTAAATGTTGATGTTATATGCACGAGTAGAACACAAGTGAGTTGTGGGCGATATAAGTCATACTACTTACCAGCATGTCATACTTTGGTTCGGCGGTATTGTTGGACGAAGCGGCCCAGACGGACATTACGCGTACGCTTACGCGAGACCGGTTCTCCCGGCGTGCTCTGCACAGAGGTGGCTTGCGGGTGACAGTTTCTCCAACTTTAGTTGAACCAGTGTGGCTACGCCCGGTCCTTGCGAAGGTTAAAACAGCACCAACTTTGACAAACTATCGTTGTGGTTTTGTGCGTAGGTAAGATTGGTTCTTGCTAAGCCCGTAGCAGCCACGTAAAACTTGCAACAACAAAGTAGAGGACGTCTAACTTGTTTTTGCAGGGCATGTTGTGATGTGATATGGTCAAGACATGATGCTAAATTTTATTGTATGAGATGATCATGTTTTGTAACCAAGTTATCGGCAACTGGCAAGAGCCATATGGTTGTCGCTTTATTGTATGCAATGCAATCGCGCTGTAATGCTTTACTTTATCACTAAGCGGTAGCGATAGTCATGGAAGCACAAGCTTGGCGAGACGACAACGATGCTATGATGGAGATCAAGGTGTCATGCCGGTGATGATGGTGATCATGATGGTGCTTCGGAGATGGAGATCACAAGCACAAGATGATGATGGACATATCATATCACTTATATTGATTGCATGTGATGTTTATCTTCTATGCATCTTATCTTGCTTTGATTGACGGTAGCATTATAAGATGATCTCTCACTAATTATAAAGAAGTGTTCTCCCTGAGTATGCACCGTTGCGAAAGTTCTTCGTGCTGAGACACCACGTGATGATCGGGTGCGATAAGCTCTACGTTCGAATACAACGGGTGCAAAACAGTTGCACACGCGGAATGCTCAGGTTTTACTTGACGAGCCAAGCATATACAGATATGGCCTCGGAACACGGAGACCGAAAGGTCGAGCGTGAATCATATAGTAGATATGATCAACATAGTGATGTTCACCAATGAAACTGCTCCATCTCACATGATGATCGGACATGGTTTAGTTGATTTGGATCACGTAAGCACTTAGAGGATTAGAGGATTAGAGGGATGTCTATCTAAGTGGGAGTTCTTAAGTAATATGATTAATTGAACTTAAATTTATCATGAACTTAGTCCCTGATAGTATCTTGCTTGTTTATGTTGATTGTAGATAGATGGC
The DNA here is from genome assembly GCF_003073215.2 of Triticum urartu. Lineage (NCBI taxonomy): Eukaryota > Viridiplantae > Streptophyta > Magnoliopsida > Poales > Poaceae > Triticum > Triticum urartu. The sequence goes on from NC_053026.1 coordinate 583,847,948, forward strand.
TCGTGCTGTTGTTCCGTTGAATTTTAATGCGTTCCTTGAGAAAGCAAAGTTGAAAGATGATGGTAGCAATTACACGGACTGGGTCCCGTAACTTGAGGATTATTCCTCATTGCTTCACAGAAAGAATTACGTCCTGGAAGCACCGCTGGGTGCCAGGCCTGCTGCTGGAGCAACACCGGATGTTATGAACGTCTGGCAGAGCAAAGCTGATGACTACTCGATAGTTCAGTGTGCCATGCTTTACGGCTTAGAATCGGGACTTCAACGACGTTTTGAACGTCATGGAGCATATGAGATGTTCCAGGAGTTGAAGTTAATATTTCAAGCAAATGCCCGGATTGAGAGATATGAAGTCTCCAATAAGTTCTATAGCTGCAAGATGGAGGAGAACAGTTCTTTCAGTGAGCATATACTCAAAATGTCTGGGTATAATAATCACTTGATTCAATTGGGAGTTAATCTTCCAGATGATTGCGTCATTGACAGAATTCTCCAATCACTGCCACCAAGCTACAAGAGCTTCGTGATGAACTATAATATGCAAGGGATGAATAAGACTATTCCCGAGCTCTTCGCAATGCTGAAAGCTGCGGAGGTAGAAATCAAGAAGGAGCATCAAGTGTTGATGGTCAACAAGACCACTAGTTTCAAGAAAAAGGGCAAAGGGAAGAAGAAGGGGAACTTCAAAAAGAACGGCAAGCAAGTTGCTACTCAAGAGAAGAAACCCAAACCTGGACCTAAGCCTGAAACTGAGTGCTTCTACTGCAAGCAGACTGGTCACTGGAAGCGGAACTGCCCCAAGTATTTGGCGGATAAGAAGGATGGCAAGGTGAACAAAGGTATATGTGATATACATGTTATTGATGTGTACCTTACTAATGCTCGCAGTAGCACCTGGGTATTTGATACTGGTTCTGTTGCTAATATTTGCAACTCGAAACAGGGACTACGGATTAAGCGAAGATTGGCTAAGGACGAGGTGACGATGCGCGTGGGAAACGGTTCCAAAGTCGATGTGATCGCGGTCGGCATGCTACCTCTACATCTACCTTCGGGATTAATATTAGACCTAAATAATTGTTATTTGGTGCCAGCGTTAAGCATGAACATTATATCTGGATCTTGTTTGATGCGAGACGGTTATTCATTTAAATCAGAGAATAATGGTTGTTCTATTTATATGAGTAATATCTTTTATGGTCATGCACCCTTGAAGAGTGGTCTATTCTTATTGAATCTCGATAGTAGTGACACACATATTCATAATGTTGAAGCCAAAAGATGCAGAGTTGATAATGATAGTGCAACCTATTTGTGGCACTGCCGTTTAGGTCATATCGGTGTAAAGCGCATGAAGAAACTCCATACTGATGGACTTTTGGAACCACTTGATTATGAATCACTTGGTACTTGCGAACCGTGCCTCATGGGCAAGATGACTAAAACACCGTTCTCCGGTACTATGGAGAGAGCAACAGATTTGTTGGAAATCATACATACAGATGTATGTGGTCCGATGAATATTGAGGCTCGTGGCGGATATCGTTATTTTCTCACCTTCACAGATGACTTAAGTAGATATGGGTATATCTACTTAATGAAACATAAGTCTGAAACATTTGAAAAGTTCAAAGAATTTCAGAGTGAAGTTGAAAATCATCGTAACAAGAAAATAAAGTTTCTATGATCTGATCATGGAGGAGAATATTTGAGTTACGAGTTTGGTCTACATTTGAAACAATGTGGAATAGTTTCGCAACTCACGCCACCCGGAACACCACAGCGTAATGGTGTGTCCGAACGGCGTAATCGTACTTTACTTGGTATGGTGCGATCTATGATGTCTCTTACAGATTTACCTCTATCATTTTGGGTTATGCTTTAGAGACGGCCGCATTCACGTTAAATAGGGCACCATCAAAATCTGTTGAGATGACACCTTCTGAACTGTGGTTTGGCAAGAAACCAAAGTTGTCGTTTCTGAAAGTTTGGGGCTGTGATGATTATGTGAAAAAACTTCAACCTGATAAGCTCGAACCCAAATCGAGAAATGTGTCTTCATAGGATACCCAAAGGAGACTATTGGGTACACCTTCTATCACAGATCCGAAGGCAAGACATTCGTTGCTAAGAATGGATCCTTTCTAGAGAAGGAGTTTCTCTCGAAAGAAGTGAGTGGGAGGAAAGTAGAACTTGACGAGGTAACTGTACCTGCTCCCTTACTGGAAAGTAGTACATCACAGAAAACTGTTTCAGTGACACCTACACCAGTTAGTGAGGAAGCTAATGATGATGATCATGAAACTTCAGAACAAGATACTACTGAACCTCGTAGATCAACCAGAGTAAGATCCGCACCAGAGTGGTACGGTAATCCTGTTCTGGAAGTCATGCTACTAGATCATGATGAACCTACGAACTATGAAGAAGCGATGGTGAGCCCAGATTCCGCAAAATTGGCTTGAAGCCATGAAATCTGAGATGGGATCCATGTATGAGAACAAAGTATGGACTTTGGTTGACTTGCCCGATGATCGGCAAGCAATTGAGAATAAATGGATCTTCAAGAAGAAGACTGACACTGCGTAATATTACTGTCTACAAAGCTCGACTTGTCGCAAAAGGTTTTCGGCAAGTTCAAGGGATTGACTACGATGAGACCTTCTCACCCGTAGCGATGCTTAAGTCTGTCCGAATCATGTTAGCAATTGCCGCATTTTATGATTATGAAATTTGGCAGATGGATGTCAAAACTGCATTCCTGAATGGATTTCTGGAAGAAGAGTTGTATATGATGCAACCAGAAGGTTTTGTCGATCCAAAGGGAGCTAACAAAGTGTGCAAGCTCCTAGCGATCCATTTATGGACTGGTGCAAGCCTCTCGGAGTTGGAATAAACGCTTTGATAGTGTGATCAAAGCATTTGGTTTTATACAGACTTTTGGAGAAGCCTGTATTTACAAGAAAGTGAGTGGGAGCTCTATAGCATTTCTGATATTATATGTAGATGACATATTACTAATTGGAAATGATATAGAATTTCTGGATAGCATAAAGGGATACTTGAATAAGAGTTTTTCAATGAAAGACCTCGGTGAAGCTGCTTACATATTAGGCATTAAGATCTATAGAGATAGATCAAGACGCTTAATTGGACTTTCACAAAGCACATACCTTGACAAAGTTTTGAAGAAGTTCAAAATGGATCAAGCAAAGAAAGGGTTCTTGCCTGTGTTACAAGGTGTGAAATTGAGTAAGACTCAATGCCCGACCACTGCAGAAGATAGAGAGAAAATGAAAGATGTTCCCTATGCTTCAGCCATAGGCTCTATCATGTATGCAATGCTGTGTACCAGACCTGATGTGTGCCTTGCTATAAGTCTAGCAGGGAGGTACCAAAGTAATCCAGGAGTGGATCACTGGACAGCGGTCAAGAACATCCTGAAATACCTGAAAAGGACTAAGGATATGTTTCTCATATATGGAGGTGACAAAGAGCTCATCGTAAAAGGTTACGTTGATGCAAGCTTTGACACTGATCCGGACGATTCTAAATCGCAAACCGGATACGTGTTTACATTAAACGGTGGAGCTGTCAGTTGGTGCAGTTCTAAACAAAGCGTCGTGGCGGGATCTACATGTGAAGCGGAATACATAGCTGCTTCGGAAGCAGCAAATGAAGGAGTCTGGATGAAGGAGTTCATATCCGATCTAGTGTCATACCTAGTGCATCGGGTCCAATGAAAATCTTTTGTGACAATACTGGTGCAATTGCCTTGGCAAAGGAATCCAGATTTCACAAGAACCAAGCACATCAAGAGACGCTTCAATTCCATCCGGGATCTAGTCCAGGTGGGAGACATAGAGATTTGCAAGATACATACGGATCTGAATGTTGCAGACCCGTTGACTAAGCCTCTTCCACGAGCAAAACATGATCAGCACCAAGGCTCCATGGGTGTTAGAATCATTACTGTGTAATCTAGATTATTGACTCTAGTGCAAGTGGGAGACTGAAGGAAATATGCCCTAGAGGCAATAATAAAGTTATTATTTATTTCCTTATATCATGATAAATGTTTATTATTCATGCTAGAATTGTATTAACCGGAAACATAATACATGTGTGAATACATAGACAAACAGAGTGTCACTAGTATGCCTCTACTTGACTAGCTCGTTAATCAAAGATGGTTATGTTTCCTAACCATGGAACAAGGAGTTGTCATTTGATTAACGGGATCACATCATTAGTGAATGATCTGATTGACATGACCCATTCCATTAGCTTAGCACCCGATCGTTTAGTATGTTGCTATTGCTTTCTTCATGACTTATACATGTTCCTATGACTATGAGATTATGCAACTCCCGTTTACCGGAGGAACACTTTGTGTGCTACCAAACGTCACAACGTAACTGGGTGATTATAAAGGAGCTCTACAGGTGTCTCCGAAGGTACATGTTGGGTTGGCGTATTTCGAGATTAGGATTTGTCACTCCGATTGTCGGAGAGGTATCTCTGGGCCCTCTCGGTAATGCACATCACTTAAGCCTTGCAAGCATTGCAACTAATGAGTTAGTTGCGGGATGATGTATTACGGAACGAGTAAAGAGACTTGCCGGTAACGAGATTGAACTAGGTATTGAGATACCGACGATCGAATCTCGGGCAAGTAACATACCGATGACAAAGGGAACAACGTATGTTGTTATGCGGTCTGACCGATAAAGATCTTCGTAGAATATGTGGGAGCCAATATGAGCATCCAGGTTCCGCTATTGGTTATTGACCGGAGACTGTCTCGGTCATGTCTACATGTTCTCGAACCCGTAGGGTCCGCACGCTTAACGTTTCGATGACAGTTATATTATGAGTTTATACGTTTTGATGTACCGAAGGTTGTTCGAGTCCCGGATATGATCACGGACATGACGAGGAGTCTCGAAATGGTCGAGACATGAAGATTGATATATTGGAAGCCTATGTTTGGATATCGGAAGTGTTCCGGGTGAAATCGGGATTTTACGGAGTACCGGGAGGTTACCGGAACTCCCCGGGAGGTATATGGGCCTTAGTGGGCTTTAGTGGAAGAGAGGAGAGGTGGCCAGGGCTGGGCCACGCGCCCCTCCCCCCTAGTCCGAATAGGACAAGGAGAGAGGGGGCCGGCGCCCCTCCTTCTCTCTCCCTCTTTTCCCACCTCGCGAATCCTATTCCAACTAGGATTGGGGGGGGGAATCCTACTCCCGGAAGGGAGTAGGACTCCTCCTGGCGCGCCTCTCTAGGCCGGCCGCACCCCCCCTTGAATCCTTTATATACGGAGGCAGGGGCACCCAGAGACACAAGTTGATCCACGTGATCATATTCTTAGCCGTGTGCGGTGCCCCCTTCCACCATAGTCCTCGATAATATTGTAGCGGTGCTTAGGCGAAGCCCTGCGACGGTAGTACATCAAGATCGTCACCACGCCGTCGTGCTGACGGAACTCTTCCCCGACACTTTGCTGGATCGGAGTCCGGGGATCGTCATCGAGCTGAACGTGTGCTAGAACTCGGAGGTGCCGTAGTTTCGGTGCTTGATCGGTCGGGCCGTGAAGACGTACGACTACATCAACCAAACGCTTCCGTTGTCGATCTACAAAGGTACGTAGATCACACTCTCCCCTCGTTGCTATGCATCACATGATCTTGCGTGTGCGTAGGAATTTTTTTGAAATTTGCCCCCTACCTCGTGGGCCCCCTGTTGTGTCTCCGACTCCAACTCCAACTCTATATATTGAGTTTTGATGAGAGAAAAATCAGAGAGAAGAAATCATCACGTTTTACGATACGGAGCCACTGCCAAGCCCTAAAACCTCTCAGGAGGGCTGATCTGGAGTCCGTTCGGGGCTCCAGAGAGGGGAATTCGTCGCCGTCGTCATCATCAACCATCCTCCATCACCAATTTCATGATGATCACCGCCGTGCGTGAGTAATTCCATCGTAGCTTGCTGGACGGTGATGGGTTGGATGAGATTTATCATGTAATCGAGTTAGTTTTGTTAGTGTTTGATCCCTAGTATCTATTATGTTCTGAGATTGATGTTGCTATGACTTTGCTATGCTTAATGCTTGTCACTAGGGCCCGAGTGCCATGATTTCAGATCTGAACCTATTATGTTTTCATGAATATATGTGATTTCTTGATCCTATCTTGCAAGTCTATAGTCACCTACTATGTGTTATGATCCGGCAACCCCGAAGTGACAATAATCAGGGCCACTCCCGGTTATGACCATAGTTTGAGGAGTTCATGTATTCACTATGTGCTAATGCTTTGTTCCGGTTCTCTATTAAAAGGATGCGTTAATATCCCTTAGTTTCCTATAGGACCCCGCTGCCACGGGAGGGTAGGACAAAAGATGTCATGCAAGTTCTTTTCCATAAGAACGTATGACTATATACGGAATACATGCCTACATTACATTGATGAATTAGAGCTAGTTCTGTGTCACCCTATGTTATGACTGTTACATGATGAACCGCATCCAGCATAATTATCCATCACTGATCCGGTGCCTACGAGTTTTCCATATACTGGTTTACGCTTATTTACTTTCCCGCTGCTACTGTTACAATCACTACAAAATACTAAAAAAATTACTTTTGTTGTCTTTACTTTTGTTGCCGCTACCCCCACTATCATATTACTTTGCTACTAAACACATTGCTGCAGATACTAAGTTTCCAGGTGTGGTTGAATTGACAACTCAGCTTCTGATACTTGAGAATATTCTTTGGCTCCCCTTTTGTCGAATCAATAAATTTGGGTTGAATACTCTACCCTCAAAAGCTGTTGCGATCCCCTATACTTGTGGGTTAATTCAGGTAGCCCAATCCTTTTGAGGCAAAGGACAGGCCAAAACGGTCTCTTTTGATAGGCAAACCGTTCTTGAGGGTACACTGTAACGCCCAGATAATTAGGCTACAGTAAAACTCTCCTAATGATGCCATGTCATCTATGATTACTATTGCTAATCTCTTGCTAGTTCAAAACTCGTTCAAAAGTCAAATGCAAAATATGTCAAACAACAAAAGTTTTCAAAAGTTGAAACAAAAATGTTCGGTAGGTGCCAAATATTGCACTGGTCAGTAGTGTGGAGAAAACATTTTTTAGAAAGTGCCTAAATGTTTTAAAATGTAAATAAATAAAGAAAAGAAAATGCAAAAAATAGAAAAACCAAAACTAAAAAAGGGAAAACAGAAACCCCCCTGGGCCGAGTGGCCCAGCTAGCAGGCCGACCCAACTGGGGCACAACCAACCAGCCGGCCCACCCCGCTGCCATAACCTCCCCCACTCCCCCAAACCCTAACCGACACTCTCACTTTCCCCCACTCGCTCACTCCCTCTCCCCCACCACTCTCGATCCCATCTGGATCGGGGGGGGGGGGACAGACCACGCTGCCGCCGCCGATTCCTGTCGCTGGAGCTCAACCCCGACGCCGTGCCGCCTCCCCGTGACCGTCGCTGAGGGAGTCCTGGATTAGGGGGTCTTCGGACAGCCGAACTATATCCTTTGGCTGGACTGTTGGACTATGAAGATACGAGATTGAAGACTTCGTCCCGTGTCCGGATGGGACTCTACTTGGCATGGAAGGCAAGCTAGGCAATACGGATATGTATATCTCCTCCTTTGTAACCGACCTTGTGTAACCCTAGCCCCCTTCGGTGTCTATATAAACCGGAGGGTTTTAGTCCGTAGGACAACATACAATCATACCATAGGCTAGCTTCTAGGGTTTAGCCTCTCTGATCTCGTGGTAGACCAACTCTTGTAATACTCATATCATCAAGAACAATCAAGCAGGACGTAGGGTATTACCTCCATCAAGAGGGCCCGAACCTGGGTAAACATCGTGTCCCCTGCCTCCTGTTACCATCAGCCTTAGACGCACAGTTCAGGTCCCCCTTCCCGAGATCCACCGGTTTTGACACCGACATTGGTGCTTTCATTGAGAGTTCCACTGTGTCGTCATCATAAGGAAGATGGCTCGCCTTGTTGTCAAGGACACCATCACCTCTAGGGGAGCCCTGGCTGTAGGCCAAACTCTCTGACTAGGCGGCTTCGTCATGACCGCCCGCTCGGCCGCTGCGCCGACGATGACCTCTCGTGTCATCGAAAATAGCCTCCACATCGGCTCAAAATTTGCCGAGCAGATGGATCCAATGGAGCTCTCCTCTTTGAACGGGCTCTTGGATCGCATTGCCACTTTGGGAGTCACTACGGACTACGATAGGATCAGGCTTAAACCCGACCAAAGGGAGATTAACTCTCCGCCGGTCACCCATCAAATAGCGGTGGTGGAGGAGCAATGCGGCGATTCTCCCTCTATCCTGAGGACGAACTATGTCCGGATTCCTGAGCTCTCTGAACAGGACACGCGCTCGCGGGAGGACGCCGCCCTAAGCCTCAATCCAGAATTAGGCCGCATACCAAACCCGCAGGGCAATATCCTGGAGCCCGAACTTCCAAGATTGGAAACTCCCCTGCCCCGGGATCACAGATTGGGTCTGGACTTAAATCCACCCACCCACCCAGATACAAACTATCTTTCCCATATCAGGCAAGCGTCCCAAGAGACAGTACATCACTATTGGGCCAGATTCCTCCTTGTAATGAACAAGGTCAAGGACAGTAACGAGGAAGATGCAATTTTGTTATTTTGCAACAATTGCACGGACAAGGGAGTCCTCAACGCCATACGTCGTCGTGACGTAGCACACTTCGCTGACTTGGCGGACATAGTACGGAAATACTGTGCGATGGAAAGTGCCTGGAAAACCCACACGCAATTTTGGGATAATCCGGCTCTGACAAAACCCCTAGTCCGAACTAAAAGGGTGCACTCTTATAAGTCGCCCGACTCAATTACAAAGAAGCAAAAGCCCACTACAGGGCGTGGAACCGTATTGGCGGGATGGCTCAATGGACCCTGCAAAATCCATTGTACAACGGATACCATATCAACACACAGCCTTAGAGAATGTTGGGTACTCCGGCAGGTGGCCAAAAGCGGTGAGGATCTTCTCACCCAAAATACCTCAGAGCACCTCCCCACGGATAACAACACAGTATTAACGGTCTTCGAGACCTTCGCCTCAAATAATAGGCGTAAGCGAGCACCCCGTGGCCTTGCCGAAGTCTGCCACGTGGCAGCAATAAATCCATGGAGCGACACGGCTATCACCTTTAACGCCAGTGACGAACCTAAATTCCAAACAGACCGAGCACCAGCCGCTTTTGTCCTCAGTCCAATTGTGGATGGCTTTCGGCTCACTAAGGTGCTCATGGATGGCGGCAGCGGATTAAACCTCATCTATGAGGAAACTCTCCAGAAAATGGACATAGATAGCAACCGTATTGAACAAAGCAGTACGACCTTCCGAGGAATCATCCCTAGTCGGGGGGCAAGTTGCGCTGGGAAAATCACACGTGATGTGGTATTCGGCACTCCGGAGAATTACAGGTCCAAAGAAATTACATTCCAAGTGGCCCCGTTCAGTAGCGGATACCACGCCCTTCTAGGGCGGGAGGCATTCACGATTTTTCAAGCCATACCCCATTACGGGTACATGAAGCTCAAAATGCCCGGACCCAAGGGAATTATCACTCTAGCTAGTGATCCGGACATAGCACTCCGCGCCGAGAACAAGACAGCCGCACTAGCCCTCGAGGCATTATCCGAAGCCCTTGTGGCGGAGGAGTTAACCACGCTGCGCTCCACGTTGGACAGGGACGACGTGATACTAGAGAAAAGATCCAAGTCCACCTCCTTTAAACCAGCGGACGAAATAGTTAAATTCCATGTCCATCCAACGGACCCTGCAAAAACAGCATCCATTGGGGCACAGTTAGACCCCGCTGTAGACGCCGCACTACGGGAGTTTCTGCGCGAGAATTGGGACATATTCGCCTGGCATCCTTCAGACATGCCAGGAATCCCACGTAGATTGGCCGATCATAGCCTTAATATTCTAAAAGGATTCAAGCCGGTCAAGCAGACTCTTCGGTGTTTCTCTGAACCCAAGCGACAAGCCATGGGAGAGGAGCTGGCCAAACTACTGGAAGACAGATTCATTAAAGAAATAAAACACCCGGATTGGCTAGCAAACCTGGTGATGGTACCAAAGAAGGACAAATCCTGGCGCCTATGTGTCGACTTCAAAGACCTTAACAAGGCTTGACCAAAGGATCCCTTCCCACTCCCTCGCATCGATCAAATCATCGACGCTACCGCAGGACACGAATCATTGTGCTTCCTCGACGCATACTCCGGTTACCACCAGATTAAAATGGCGGAGTCTGATCAAGCCGCAACAGCATTTATAACACCATACGGCCCCTTCTGCTTTAACACAATGCCCTTTGGGCTCAAAAATGCCGGCGCAACATATCAGCGCACGATCCAGACATGTCTGGAAAAGCAGACCGGTAAGACTGTGGAGGCATAGGTAGACAATGTGGTCATTAAAACCAGACACATCGACTCTTTAATAGACGACTTGAGGCTCACGTTCACCAATCTCCGAACATTCGACTTTAAGCTCAATCCGGAAAAATGCGTCTTCGGCGTTCCCGCCGGAACCTGGGCTTCATCGTCTCCAGTAGAGGAATTGAAGCAAAGCTGACTAAAATCTGAGCTCTGTCATAGTTAGCTATCCCAACTGACCTCAAGCAAATCCAGAAATTGACTGGATGCGTGGCGGCTTTAAGCCGCTTTATCTCCCAATTAGGAGAAAAGACACTTCCCCTTTATCGCCTTCTTAGGCGCGCCGAACACTTCGAGTGGACGCAGCCACGGCCGGACTGGAAGAAATTAAAGCCATCCTGGCCGCCAACCCAATCCTGGCCGCGCCAACTGTTGGTGAACCAATGCTATTATATATAGCGTCAACTCACCAAGTTGTAAGTGTAGTGCTCGTCGTCGAACGAGAGACGGACGGACATAAATTTCCGCTTCAAAAGCTGGTGTATTATGTATCCACCGTCCTCACTCCATGCAAATCACGGTACCAACATTACCAAAAGATAGCATACGCGGTATTTATGGCATCCCAGAAATTACGACACTACTTTCAAGAGTGTTCGATCACGGTGGCATCCGAAGTACCAATCAATGACATAATAAACAACCGTGATGCCACATGCCGGATTGCCCAATGGGCCATTGAGCTCCTCCCATCCGACATAACATATAAGCCACGACGAGCCATTAAGTCGCAAGTACTGGCCGATTTCGTAGCCAAATGGACAGAATCCAAACTCCCTAAAGAGTACGGCGCATACTCCAATTGGATCATGCACTTCGATGGCTCTAAAATGCTGGCTGGTCTAGGGGCTGGCGTCGTCCTGACGTCCCCCACCGGAGACACGGTGCAATACGTGCTCCAAATACTATATACGGACTCCAATAACGCAGCCGAATACGAGGCCCTACTACATGGCCTCCGGATGGCAGTCTCCATGGGCATCCAACGCCTAGAGGTGCGTGGGGACTCGAACCTCGCAATATCCCAAATAAATGGAGACTTCGATGCCAAGGATCCGAAAATGGCGATATCGCAACGCCGTCCTCAAAATGTCAGCCCAGTTCGAGGGGCTGGAATTCCACCACGTGGGTCGGGAAAACAACAAGGCAGCGGACATCCTAGCTCATATCGGCGCTAAATGCGACCCTGTCCCACCAAACATCTTCCTGGAAAGACTGTTTAGACTATCCGTGGTATGGGAAGGGGACACCGGCAAAATTAATCCGGACCCGACGACAACCCCAGATACCGAATACTCTGACACAATCGGAGGCTCTGCCACCAAAATAACACCTTCATCCCATGTGATAATGGCCGTCATTGCCCCGTGGACAGTACCATTCCTGGCCTACCTAACTAGACAGGAATTACCCGAGGACCAAAATGAGGCTAGCTGCATAGTGCGGCGATCTAAAGCCTACAACGTGTTGGGGAACGTAGCATAAATTCAAAATTTTCCTACGTGTCACCAAGATCTATCTATGGAGTCATCTAGCAATGAGGGAGGAGTGAATCTACATACCCTTGTAGATCGCGCGCGGAAGCGTTCAAGAGAACGGGGTTGATGGAGTCGTACTCGTCGTGATCCAAATCACCGATGATCCTAGCGCCGAACGGACGGCACCTCCGCGTTCAACACACGTACGGAGCAGCGACGTCTCCTCCTTCTTGATCCAGCAAGGGGGGAGGAGAGGTTGATGGAGATCCAGCAGCACGACGGCGTGGTGGTGGAAGCAGCGGGATGCCAACAGGGCTTCGCCAAGCGCTGCGGGAGGAGGAAGATGTGTCATGGGAGGGAGAGGGAGGCGCCAGGCCTTAGATCTGGTTGCCCTCCCTTCCCCCCACTATATATAGGGCCAAGGGAGAGGGGGAGGGCACAGCCTTGCCCCTTCCTCCAAGGAAGGGTGCGGCCAAGGGGGGGGAGGAGTCCATCCTCCCCAAGGCACCTCGGAGGTGCCTTCCCCCTTTAGGACTCTCCCCTTTTCCTCTTCTCTTGGTGCATGGGCCTCTTGGGGCTGGTGCCCTTGGCCCATATAGGCCAAGGCGCACCCCCTACAGCCCATGTGGCCCCACCCGGTGGACCCCCGGGACCCTTCCGGTGGTCCCGGTACAATACCGGTGACCCCGAAACTTGTCCCGATGGCCGAAATAGCACTTCCTATATATAATTCTTTACCTCCGGACCATTCCGGAACTCCTCATGACGTCCGGGATCTCATCCGGGACTCCGAACAACTTTCGGGTTACCGCATACAAATATCTCTATAACCCTAGCGTCACCGAACCTTAAGTGTGTAGACCCTACGGGTTCGGGAGACATGCAGACATGACCCAGATGACTCTCCGATCAATAACCAACAACGGGATCTGGATACCCATGTTGGCTCCCACATGTTCCACGATGATCTCATCGGATGAACCACGATGTCAAGGACTTAATCAATCCCGTATATAATTCCCTTTGTCTAGCGGTACGATACTTGCCCGAGATTCGATCTCGTCGGTATCCCGATACCTTGTTCAATCTCGTTACCGGCAAGTCTCTTTACTCGTTCCGTAACACATCATCCCGTGATCAACTCCTTGATCACATTGTGCACATTATGATGATGTCCTACCGAGTGGGCCCAGAGATACCTCTCCGTTTACACGGAGTGAAAATCCCAGTCTCGATTCGTGCCAACCCAACAGACACTTTCGGAGATACCTGTAGTGTACCTTTATAGCCACCCAGTTACGTTGTGACGTTTGGCACACCCAAAGCACTCCTACGGTATCCGGGAGTTGCACAATCTCATGGTCTAAGGAAATGATACTTGACATTAGAAAAGCTTTAGCATACGAACTACATGATCTTGTCTAGGCTTAGGATTGGGTCTTGTCCATCACATCATTCTCCTAATGATGTGATCCCGTTATCAATGACATCCAATGTCCATGGTTCAGGAAACCGTAACCATCTATTGATCAACGAGCTAGTCAGCTAGAGGCTTACTAGGGACATGGTGTTGTCTATGTATCCACACATGTATCTGAGTTTCCTATCAATACAATTATAGCATGGATAATAAATGATTATCATGAACAAGGAAATATAATAACAATCAATTTATTATTGCCTCTAGGGCATATTTCCAACAGTCTCCCACTTGCACTAGAGTCAATAATCTAGTTCACATCGCCATGTGATTAACACTCAAGGTCACATCCCCATGTGACTAACACCCAAAGAGTTTACTAGAGTCAATAATCTAGTTCACATTACCATGTGATTAACACTCGATGAGTTCTGGGTTTGATCATGTTATGCTTGTGAGAGATGTTATAGTCAACGGGTCTGAATCTTTCAGATCCGTATGTACTTCGCAAATCTCTATGTCATCTTGTAGATGCAGCTACTACGCTATATTTGGAGCTATTTCAAATAACTATTCTACATGGAGCTATTCTAAATTGTTGCTCCATTATACGTATCCGGTATCTCTACTCAGAGCTATCCGGATAGGTGTTAAGCTTGCATCGACGTAACCCTTTACGACGAACTCTTTTACCACCTCCATAATCGAGAAAATTCCTTAGTCCACTAGTTACTAAGGATAACTTTGACCGCTGTCCTGTGATCCATTCTTGGATCACTCTTGTACCCCTTGACTGACTCAAGGCAAGGCACACTTCAGGTGCGGTACACAGCATAGCATACTGTAGAGAGCCTATGATAAAAGCATAGGGGACGACCTTCGTCCTTACTCTTTCTTCTGCCATGGTCGAGCTTTAAGTCTTAACTTCATACCTTACAACTCAGGCAAGAACTCCTTCTTTGACTGATCCATCTTGAACACCTTCAAGATCATGTCAAGGTATGTGCTCATTTGAAAGTACCATTAAGCGTTTTGATCTATTCTTATAGATCTTGATGCTCAATGTTCAAGTAGCTTAATCCAGGCTTTCCATTGAAAAACACTTTCCAAATAACCCTATATGCTTTCCAGAAATTCTACGTCATTTCTGATCAACAATATGTCAACAACATATATTCATCAGAAATTCTATAGTGCTCCCACTCACTTCTTTGGAAATACAAGTTTCTCATAAACTTTGTATACACCAAAATCTTTGATCATCATTAAAGCGTATATTCCAACTCCGAGATGCTTACTCCAGTCCTTAGAAGGATTGCTAGAGCTTTGCATACTTATTAGCATCTTTCAGGATTGACAAAACCTTCCGGTTTGTATCACATACGACCTTTCCTCAAAAAATGTCGAGGAAACAATGTTTTGACATCCTATCTGCAAGATTTCATAAATAATGCAGTAATCGCTAATATAATTCCAACAGACTCTTAGCATCGCTACGAGTGAGAAAGTCTCATCGCAGTCAACTCCTTGAACTTGTCAGAAAACATCTTAACGACAAGTCGAGCTTTCTTAATGGTGACATTTACCATCATTGTCCGTCTTCCTTTTAAAATCCATCTGTACTCAATAGCCCTACGACCATCGAGCTGTTCTACCAAAGTCTACACTTTGTTTTCATACATGGATCCTCTCTCGGATTTTATGGCCTCGAGCCATTTATCGGAATCCAGGCCCACCATCGCTTCTCCATAGCTCGTAGGTTCATTGTTGTCTAGCAACATGACTTCCAAGACAGGATTACGTACCACTCTGAAGTAGTACACATCCTTGTCATCCCACGAGGTTTGGTAGTGACTTGATCTGAAGTTTCATGATCACTATCATAAGCTTCCACTTCAATCGGTGTAGGTGCCACAGGAACAACTTCCTGTGCCCTGCCACATACTAGTTGAAGAGACGGTTCAATAACCTCATCAATACTCCACCATCCTCCCACTCAATTCTTTTGAGAGAAACTTTTCCTCGAGAAAGGACCCGATTCTAGAAACAATCCCTTATTGTTTTAGGATCTGAGACAGGAGGTATACCCAACTGTTTTGGGTGTCCTATGAGGATGCATTTAGCCGCTTTGGGTTCGAGCTTATCAGCCTGAAACTTTTTCACATAAGCGTCGCAGCCCCAAACCTTTAAGAAATGACAGCTTAGGTTTCTCTAAACCATAGTTCATACGGTGTCATCTCATTGGAATTACGTGACGCCCTTTTTAAAGTGAATGTGGTTGTCTCTAATGCCTAACCCATAAACTATCGTGGTAATTCGATAAGAGACATCATGGTATGCATCATATCCAATAGGGTGCAGTTATGATGTTCGGACACACCATCACACTATGGTGTTCCAGGCTGTATTAGTTGTGAAACAATTTCCACAATGTCTTAATTCTGTGCCAAACTCGTAATTCAGATATTCATCTCTATGATCATATCATAGATATTCTTGTCACGACGATCTTTCAACTTCACCCTGAAATTACTTGAACCTTTCAATAATTCAGACTCGTGATTCATCAAGTAAATATACTCAACATCTACTCAAATCATCTGTGAAGTAAGAACATAACGATATCCACTACATGCCTCAGCACTCATTGGACTGCACACATCAAAATGTATTACTTCCAACAAGTTGCTTTCTAGTTCCGTTTTACTGAAAACGAGGCTTTCAGTCATCTTTCCCATGTGGTATGATTTGCATGTCTCAAGTGATTCAAAATCAAGTGAGTCCAAACGATCCATCTGTATAGAGTTTCTTCATGCATATCTACCAACAAACATGGTTCGCATGTCTCAAACTTTTCAAAAATGAGTGAGTCCAAAGATCCATCAACATGGAGCCTCTTCATGCGTTTTATACCGATATGACTTAAGTGGCAGTGCCACAAGTAGGTGGTACTATCATTACTATCTTATATCTTTTGGCATGAACATGTGTATGACTATGATCGAGATTCAATGAACCATTCATTTTAGGTGCAAGACCATTGAAGGTATTATTCAAATAAACAGAGTAACCATTATTCTCCTTAAATGAATAACCGTGTTGCGATAGACGTAATCCAATCATGTCTATGCTCAACGCAAACACCAATCTCGATGGTAGAGGGAGCGTACGATGCTTGATCATATCAACATTGGAAACACTTCCAACACATATCGTCAGCTAACCTTTAGCTAGTCTCCGTTTATTCCGTAGCTTTTATTTCGAGTTACTAACACTTAGCAACCGAACCGGTATCTAATACCCTGGTGCTACTAGGAGTACTAGTAAAGTACACATTAACATAATGTATATCAAATATACTTCTATCGACCTTGCCAGCCTTCTTATCTACCAAGTATCTAGGGTAATTCTGCTCCCGTGGCTGTTCCCTTTATTACAGAAGCACTTAGTCTCGGGTTTGGGTTCAACCTTGGGTTTCTTCACTAGAGCAGCAGCTGATTTGCCGTTTCATGAAGTATCCCTTCTTGCCCTTGCCCTTCTTAAAACTAGTGGTTTCACTAACCATCAACAATTGATGCTCCTTCTTGATTTCTACTTTCGTGGTGTCAAACATCGCGAATATCTCAAGGATCATCATATATGTCCCCGATACATTATAGTTCATCACGAAGCTCTAGCAGCTTGGTGGTAATGACTTCGGAGAAACATCACTATCTCATCTGGAAGATCAACTCCCACTCGATTCAAATGATTGTTGTACTCAGACAATCTGAGCACAAGCTCAACAATTGAGCTTTTCTCCTTAGTTTCTAGGCTAAGAAAATTGTCGGAGGTCTTATACCTCTTGACGTGGGCACGAGCCTGAAATCCCAATTTCAGCCCTCGAAACATCTCATATGTTTCGCGACGTTTCAAAACCGTCTTCGGTGCCTCAACTCTAAACCGTTTAACTGAACTATCACGTAGTTATCAAAATGTGTATGTCAGATGTTCGCAACATCCACAGACGATGTTCGAGGTTCAGCAAACTGAGCGTTGCATTAAGGACATAAGCCTTCTATGAAGCAATGAGGACAATCCTTAGTTTACGGACCTAGTCCGCATAATTCTACTATCAACTTTCAACGAAATTTTCTCTAGGAACATATCTAAACAGTAGAACTAAAGCGCGAGCTACGACATAATTTGCAAAATCCTTTTGACTATGTTCAGGATAAACAAGTTCATCTTATGAACTCCCACTCAGATAGACATCCCTCTAGTCATCTAAGTGATTACATGATCCGAGTCAACTAGGCCGTGTCCGATCATCACGTGAGACGGACTAGTCAACCTCAGTGAACATCTTCATGTTGATCGTATCTTCTATACGACTCATGCTCGACCTTTCGGTCTTCTGTGTTCCGAGGCCATGTCTGTACATGCTAGGCTCGTCAAGTCAACCTAAGTGTTTGCATGTGTAAATCTGTCTTACACCTGTTGTATGTGAACGTTGGAATCTATCACACCCGATCATCACGTGGTGCTTAGAAACGAACGAACTGTCGCAACGGTGCACAGTTAGGGGGGACACTTTCTTGAAATTATTATGTGGGATCATCTTATTTACTACCGTCTTTCTAAGCAAATAAGATGTATAAACATGATAAACATCACATGCAATCAAATAGTGACATGATATGGCCAATATCATATTGCTCCTTTTGATCTCCATCTTCGGGGCTCCATGATCATCATCGTCACCAGCATGACACCGTGATCTCCATCATCATGATCTCCATCATTGTGTCTCCATGAAGTTGTCTCGCCAACTATTACTTCTACTACTACAACTAACGGTTAGCAATAAAGTAAAGTAATTACATGACGTTTATGTTGACACGCAGGTCATAAATAAATTAAGACAACTCCTATGGCTCCTGCCGGTTGTCATACTCATCGACATGCAAGTCGTGATTCCTATTACAAGAACATGATCATCTCATACATCACATATATCATTCATCACATCCTTTGGCCATTTCACATCACATAGCATACCCTGCAAAAACAAGTTAGACGTCCTCTAATTGTTGTTTGCATGTTTTACGTGGCTGCTATGGGTTTCTAGCAAGAACGTTTCTTACCTACGCAAAGACCAGAACATGATATGCCAATTGCTATTTACCCTTCATAAGGACCCTTTTCGTCGAATCCGATCCGACTAAAGTAGGAGAGACAGACACCCGCTAGCCACCTTATGCAACTAGTGCATGTCAGTCGGTGGAACCAGTCTCACGTAAGAGTACGTGTAAGGTCGGTTCGGGCCACTTCATCCCACGATGCCGCCGAATCAGGATAAGACTAGTAACGGCAAGCATATTGAACAAAATCAACGCCCACAACTACTTTGTGTTCTACTCGTGCATAGAAATTACGCATAGACCTAGCTCATGATGCCACTGTTGGGGAACGTAGCATAAATTCAAAATTTTCCTACGTGTCACCAAGATCTATCTATGGAGTCATCTACCAACGAGGGAGGAGTGAATCTACATACCCTTGTAGATCGCGTGCGGAAGCGTTCAAGAGAACGGGGTTGATGGAGTCGTACTCGTCGTGATCCAAATCACCGATGATCCTAGCGCCGAACGGACGGCACCTCCGCGTTCAACACACGTACGGAGCAGCGACGTCTCCTCCTTCTTGATACAGCAAGGGGGGAGGAGAGTTTGATGGGGATCCAGTAGCACGACAGCGTGGTGGTGGAAGCAGCGGGATTCCAACAGGGCTTCGCCAAGCGCTGCGGGAGGAGGAAGATGTGTCGTGGGAGGGAGAGGGAGGCGCCAGGCCTTAGATCTGGTTGCCCTCCCTTCCCCCCACTATATATAGGGCCAAGGGAGAGGGGGAGGGCGCAGCCTTGCCCCTTCCTCCAAGGAAGGGTGCGGCCAAGGGGGGGGAGGAGTCCATCCTCCCCAAGGCACCTCGGAGGTGCCTTCCCCCTTTAGGACTCTCCCCTTTTCCTCTTCTCTTGGCGCATGGGCCTCTTGGGGCTGGTGCCCTTGGCCCATATAGGCCAAGGCGCACCCCCTACAGCCCATGTGGCCCCCGGGGCAGGTGGCCCCACCCGGTGGACTCCCGGGACCCTTCCGGTGGTCCCGGTACAATACCGGTGACCCCGAAACTTGTCCCGATGGCCGAAATAGCACTTCCTATATATAATTCTTTACCTCCGGACCATTCCGGAACTCCTCGTGATGTCCGGGATCTCATCCGGGACTCCGAACAACTTTCGGGTTACCGCATACAAATATCTCTATAACCCTAGCGTCACCGAACCTTAAGTGTGTAGACCCTACGGGTTCGGGAGACATGCAGACATGACCGAGATGACTCTCCGGTCAATAACCAACAACGGGATCTGGATACCCATGTTGGCTCCCACATGTTCCACGATGATCTCATCGGATGAACCATGATGTCAAGGACTTAATCAATCCCGTATACAATTCCCTTTGTCTAGCGGTACGATACTTGCCCGAGATTCGGTCGTCGGTATCCCGATACCTTGTTCAATCTCGTTACCGGCAAGTCTCTTTACTCGTTCCGTAACACATCATCCCGTGATCAACTCCTTGATCACATTGTGCACATTATGATGATGTCCTACCGAGTGGGCCCAGAGATACCTCTCCGTTTACACGGAGTGACAAATCCCAGTCTCAATTCGTGCCAACCCAACAGACACTTTCGGAGATACCTGTAGTGTACCTTTATAGCCACCCAGTTACGTTGTGACATTTGGCACACCCAAAGCACTCCTACGGTATCCGGGAGTTGCACAATCTCATGGTCTAAGGAAATGATACTTGACATTAGAAAAGCTTTAGCATACGAACTACATGATCTTGTGCTAGGCTTAGGATTGGGTCTTGTCCATCACATCATTCTCCTAATGATGTGATCCCGTTATCAATGACATCCAATGTCCATGGTCAGGAAACCGTAACCATCTATTGATCAACGAGCTAGTCAGCTAGAGGCTTACTAGGGACATGGTGTTGTCTATGTATCCACACATGTATCTGAGTTTCCTATCAATACAATTATAGCATGGATAATAAATGATTATCATGAACAAGGAAATATAATAACAATCAATTTATTATTGCCTCTAGGGCATATTTCCAACACAACGTCCATGAGGGAGAGCTTTACAAGAAAAGCACAACCGGAGTCCTTCAAAGGTGCATCTCCGAAGAGGAAAGGCGGAAGCTGTTGGCAGAAATCCATGCCGGACTCGGCGGCCACCACATAGCAGCCCGGGCCCTTGTAAGTAAGGCCTTCCGTACAGGTTTTTATTGGCCGACGGCCCGGGCAGATGCACAGCATCTGGTTCAACATTGTGTTGGTTGCTAGCTTTTTGCAAACCAAAGCCACATGCCACCTACCGCCCTCCAAACCATCCCCATTACTTGGCCTTTTGCGGTCTGGGGGCTCGATATGGTCGGACCCCTCAAAGGGGGAACCCATAAGAGAAAATACTTACTGGTCATGGTGGACAAATTCACCAAATGGGTAGAAGCCAAACCTGACAAAACGGCTGAATCCGGACCGGTGATAGACTTCATATCCAGGGTTTTACACCATTATGGCGTTGCCCACAGCATCATCACTGACAACGGCATGAACTTTACAGCTGACGAGGTGAAACTTTGGTGCAGCAACATGGGCATCAAGCTCGATTATGCTTCTGTCTATCATCCGCAAACTAACGGTCAAGTCGAACGAACGAATGGTCTTATCATGAGTGGTATTAAACCCAGATTAGTTTGGTCCTTAAAGGAATCAGACACCCATTGGGTAGAGGAGCTCGACTCCATACTATGGGGGCTGTGGACCACGCCAAATCGCACTACCGGATACACACCGTTTTTATGGTGTACGGCGCTGAGGCGGTGCTGCCTTGCGACATAATTCATGACTCACCTTGAGTGCGCATGTATGAATAAAGAGAGGCCGAGCTCGATCGGCAGGACAGTTTGGATGCCCTGGAGGAGGAGCGCAACGTGGCAAAAGCCCGTTCTGCATTCTATCAACAACAGGCTCGAAGGTAACAAAGCAGATAAGTGCGGGCCAAAACCAATAACGTTGGTGAACTAGTTCTGCGCCTGCCGGAGAAGAAAAAGAACAAGCTCAAGCCCAAATGGGAAGGTCCCTTCTTTATCGACCAGGTTCTGACTGGTGGAGCGTACCGTCTGCGCGATGCATCGAATAATCGAATCGAGCCAAACCCATGGAACGCAGCCAGACTCCGAAGATTCTACGCCTAGCGCCGGACTCTATGTTCGTCTCCTTACCTCCATGAATTTTTTGCACATCTGCTTTTTCCCTCTTTCTTTCTCTCTTTTCTCTTAAAAGCCCTAAAGGGCTAAACCTGTGTCTTGGTTACACAATCTCGAGGCGCTAACCGCGCTCAATATACCTGGGGGCTTCCTATACATAAGCTTAATCTAATTATTTTTCCGGGTTTCATGCCCCGCACATGTGTTATTCTTCCGCATGTACCCTTTTTTCGCCATTATATGCATCGATATGACTTAAGTTTTGGCCAAGCTGGGTTGCCTGGCTCTTGTGTTTATGCCCTACGTTCTCGTTAATTCGGCTAGGGCATAAGGGGAGCACCTCTGCGATTGTTACTGCCGGGTCAGCCGGATGTGTACCTCAGACTGGGTGAAGCCGAAAGCTAGCGTTCTTAAGGGAATATTTGGTCGGTGAATAAAAGAGGACTTTCATTTAAATTACTACACGCCCCCAGATGTTTTGACCTGCGTCTCGCAGTTTGGACATGCACATTAGGGCATGCGTACCCAGGGAAAGGAACCCTTAACAAAACTATTCTCCCTGGAAGATGTTTCTTACTACCCATGTAATATAACATAGCTAGTTGGGTACTTGTCTGTTCAAGCACTTATGACCCCTACGCCTGGTTTCCATGCATACCCTGGTTTTTATATAACCGAGTGGGTATTCGATACACTCCGGACTATCGGGTCCAGAGGTCGAAGCGAAAAGGTCCGCCATGACAAATGATTTACAATCTGGCTAGGGACATTACATATGTCACTTGAAGTACACAGTCACTAAGACTGATTAAATTCTTCTTCGATACCATCCAACAGGTTGTCTAGCCTACAATCCTGTTGGGAATACTTTGCGGCTAACTCTACTTGATCATACACTAAACTAATAGGGATCTCTTTCCCGTCGGGCCCCACAGGTCCGACCTTGGCCCTGTGGTTTGGGTCAGCCTTGGTGTATCATGTCTTCACCATAGCCCAGGCTTCCCGTGCACCTTGTCGGCAGGCTGATATCTTCCATAACTGAAAGCGCCGCCGTGCTCCCTTCAGCTTCTCTATAAGGTCCCCCATGCCTCCTGGCGGGGACGCGGACGGCCACAAGGCTTGGGCAATACTCTGCATCACCTGCCGAACTTGTTCATGCAGTTGTGAGAGCTCTGGCAGAAGATCACCCGAGGACCCGGGCATCTCCTCCGCGGGATGACCCGTCAGCATACCTGCAGATATAACGCTGTTAGCAGGCTTCTTCGCCGAACTCCTTTTAAAAGTTTGTTCAAGCACTTACTAAAAATGCCGCGCCGAAGCCGTTTATTCTCCTTCACAGAGTCCGCAAGCTGGGCTCAGACATCCTTCAGTTCCACGCCCAGCCGGATATTGGCATCTTGGAGATCATTTTTCTCCTGCATGACTCGCATCAGCACGCGTTCGCCAGCGTTTCGCTATCGATCATCACGTGCCGTATCCGCCTCCACGGCCTCCGGATTCACTCCAGGGCCACCTGCAACATCTATTGTTAGGTGTGCATATACGCCGCATACTACCTGGTACTGATATTCTTTGCAATAGACAAAAGAGTTACCAGGGGGACCCTTTTTGGACTCCTTCAATGCGGCAACATCGGCTTCTAGCTGGGCCTTGCACTCGTCCAGCTCTTGAGATAGTTGGGAATTCTTCTCCGTGAGAACCTGCACAAATATTGATCCTTAAATCAGTTGCGTCAACTGTTTCAAGTCTCAGGGGCTACTGATACATATAATCGTCAGATTTACTTACCCGTACATCCCTTACATACTGGTCTGTGGCTCTGGCTAGACCATTTTGAGCAGCACAGAGGTACGCGTCTCCAGAATTGAAGGCATCAAATGCCTCTGGTGAGAAGCAAGCGTCACGGAGTACGGCCCGGCGACGCCTATGATTCATGGCGCTCTCCACTTCTAATTTGTAGCGGACAGTCTATCCGCATCCTCTGTAGGAGGAGTATCCCGCGTCCGCCCCATGTCGGCTTCCGCCTCTATGTCCAGCCCTAGAGCCCACCATCCGGCCCTGGAGCCCGACTGGTGGAAGCGTGATCGGCAGCCTCTCCGGACATATTCTGGTGAGCGTTTTTTCTATTAAAGAATCATGGACGTCATTACATTTTGAGAAAGACAACAACCACGGAGCGGGGTTTTTTGTTATACCTCTGCGCTGGCGTCTCCGTCCTGACCGCCTTCCTTTTTGGCCTACTCGGCCTCGGTGCCTCTTGTTGGCGAGTTGCCGCGGGTTTGGCACGGCGTCCCGAATGCCTTCCCTGTAAAACACCATATGTATATGGTAGGTGAAGTTTCTAAAAGGGGATCCTGGTTTTTGGAGTTGGGATTTTGGTTTTTCTTACGTGCGGCGCAGGTAGCAGTCTGGGATAGTCGGCCGTCATGGCCACCATGGCGTCATCACAGCTCAATTGATAGACCTGCCTGTCTATCAGCTCCACGAATATGTCCGGATCTTCTTCAAGTCCGGGACCGAGGGCCCGGTCAGGGTCCTCTGGTTGTGGAGATGAGCTGTTGACCTCCCTTACGGCTTTTCACAGTTCCTGCCGTAAAATGGCAAGGTAAGTACCTACGAAAAAAATGCGGGAAGAATGGGAGTAAGGAGATATAACTCACCCACCTTGGAGGGTTGTACATGGAGAATCCATCCCGTGGCTTGATGCGGATGAACTCCTCTTCCTCTCCCTTGAACAACTCGGACAGAATTTTTGCTAAAGCAGTGGCGGAGTCCGGTCCCTTACGCCCGCAACGGGTGGCATCATCTTCCCCGTTAAAACACCACAGGGGTGCCCTCGATATTGAAGTGGCTGCACTCCCTGCATTATGCATATTGACATAACCTCGATTACTGTCAATCCTGATTGAGCCAGCGCTTTAATCCAATTCATCAGGTAAAGGACTTCTCCATTGTCTTCCTCCTGGGGGCTCCGTGGGTGCCAGCTTCGGCGTTTCTTCAGAGGAGCATTGTTGAACTCAGGAAGACCCCACCGAACAGGGTCCGGAAGGGGGACGTCCTCCATATAAAACCATTCCGAAGGCCAATCTTCGGACGTCTTCTTCGTAGTACCGGGCATGTATCCGGTTTCGGCGATGCGCCATATTTCGGCTCCGCCCACTTGATAAAGTGACCCCTTCTGTGTGCGAGGGACGAGGCAAAATAACCTCTTCCACAGCTTGAAATGAGCCTCGCAGCCCAGGAATAACTCGCAAAGGGCAACGTAGCCAGCGATGTGTAATATGGAAGCAGGGGTGAAATTATGCAGTTGGAGGCCGTAAAACTCCAGGAGCCCGCGGAGGAACGGATGAATTGGTAATTCGAGTCCCCTTAATAAGTAAGGAACAAGGCACACCCGCTCCCGTGTAGAGGGGTTGGGGAAGCTCTTCGCTTGCTCCCGCCATTGTAGGTGGCGAGCCCGGCTCGGACGGGAACCATATACGTCGGAGGGAGAAATCCCTGAGTCTGCAGTTCGACTAATCGACTGTGTGGGACGGAACATCTCTCCCAATCACCGGGCTTGGGGCTACGGGGGCGAGAGGAGAAGCTGCGGTGGTCGGCCATGTTGGAATGGATTTTTTTCGAAGCGCACTCTTATGGATTCTCGCCGTGGGAGGATGGTATGGATTGGATCTAAGAATCCCCATCCCTTTAATACACAATTTATTTATCTGGCTAGGGGGGTGAATGTAAAAATTCCCTGGCTCCTTGTATTCATTCGACGCGTGGAAGATAGCCCTTATTGGGCGCAGAAGCCAAGAAGTCCAACATTTATGGGTCCGGACACTACTTAACGAACATTCGAAATTTGAGAAGAACCAGCCTTGCAATGCCGAAGACAATACTGCGCGCCGGACTTAACGTCATTGAAGCCTGGTTCGGGGGCTACTGAGGGAGTCCTAGATTAGGGGGTCTCCGGACAGCCGGACTATATCCTTTGGCCGAACTATTGGACTATGAAGATACGAGATTGAAGACTTCGTCCCGTGTACGGATGTGACTCTACTTGGCGTGGAAGGCAAGCTAGGAAATACGGATATGTATATCTCCTCCTTTGTAACCGACCTTGTGTAACCCAAGCCCCCTCCAGTGTCTATATAAACCGGAGGGTTTTAGTCCATAGGACAACATACAATCATACCATAGGCTAGCTTCTAGGGTTTAGCCTCTCTGATCTCATGGTAGATCAACTCTTGTAATACTCATATCATCAAGAACAATCAAGCAGGACGTAGGGTATTACCTCCATCAAGAGGGCCCGAACCTGGGTAAACATCGTGTCCCCTGCCTCCTGTTACCATCCGCCTTAGACGCACAGTTTAGGACCCCCTGCCCGACATCCGCCGGTTTTGACACCAACAGTCGCCGTCTTCCTCGACCTCCTCCCCGTGCCCCACTGCCACGCTCCCTACACTTGCGGTGACGCTCGGCCTCCACCCCCCTCTCTCCCGCGCCTCACGCCCCGCTCGGGCCACCGCCTTGCCACGCCGCTTGTGCCGCCCGTCGTGGCCACGCTGCTTGCCGTCGCGCGCTGCCGGCCGCGCCCGGCCGATCCTGTCGTTGCTCCTCCGCCGCACCGCTCTGCCTCGCGCTCACCACGGCTACGCCACCCGCGGCCACCCACGCACGCACCGCGCCACCGCCCTGTTTCCCCCCACTTGGTCGCGTGCACCCGCACCGTGGCTCGCACAGCACGCCGCCCAGCCGCGAGAAGTGCGCGCCCGCACGCGCCCACTACCCCTCCTCACAGGCCTTCGCGCTCGCCGTGGCCGCCCCTCCCCGCGTGCGCCACCGCCTTCCCTGCTCCGGCCACTTTGGCCTTGGCCTCACCGCGCCGTTGCCGCGCTGCGCCCTGCCTCCGCCTACGCTCGCCCGCGCGGCCTGCTGGCCCTGGCCGTCAGCGCACCACCGGGCTGCGTCTGCTTTCGCCCGGCTGCCCTCGTCCCTTCCGCGGCTGCCTTGGCCGAAGCCCGCCGCCTCTCGGCTAGCCACTTTCGCCCGCCGCCTGTGTCGGGGCCGCGCCCATCTCCGGCTATGGCCACGCTGTGGCCACCGGCCTCCCCTATTCCGATGCCCTCCCGGGTTCGACTGCACCTGGGCGTGCGCCCATTCGCGTGGTGCGTTGCGCCCGTTGTCCGCAACCGCTAAGCCCCTAGGGCCAATGACATTGGGGCCCGCCTAGAACAAAAATATATATGTAAAAAGATTAGAAAATAAATAAATAAATAATAAAATAATTAATTAATTAACTTAATTAATCTTGGTTAATTAAACTAAACAATTAATTAAACTAATTAATCATAATTAGATTAACCAAATAACTAATTAAACTAACTACTGTTAGTTAATTAAGTAGTCAATGACAGTGGGGCCCACCCCTAATTAATCATGTTTAGGTTAATTAAAACTAGATAACTAAATGTGTCACTGACCGATGGGACCCACATGTCAGGTTGACTACTGACGTCATGCTGACGTCAGCAAACACTGTTCTGGATAATGCTGAATTAAATAATTAAATAAATTCTAAAAATGATTTAAATGTTTTAAAATCAATATAAAATAAACCGTAGCTAGGATGGAAAAACTTTGTACATGAAAGTTTGCTCAGAACGACGAGATGAATCCGGATAGGCATCCCGTTCGTCCGCCACGCATCCCTAGCATAGCGAACGCGCAACTTTCCCCCTCCGGTTCATCTGTCCGAAAATGCGAAAGCTCGGGGATAATTTCCCGGATGTTTCCCCCTTTTACCGGTACCACATCATACCGCGTTAGGGCACACCTAGCATCAACTCTGTCATGCCATGCATCGCCATGCATTTGTTTGCTTAATATTTACTGTTTCTTCCCCCTCTTCTCTCGCTAGACACCGAGACCGACGCCGCTGCTACCCAATACGACTACGGTGTTGACGACCCCTCTCTCTTGCCAGAGCAACCAGGCAAGCCCCGTTGATCACCAGATATCGCCTACTCTTCTCTCTACTGCTTGCATTAGAGTAGTGTGGCATGTTAGTACTTTCCGTTAATCCTATTCTGATGCATAGCCTGTCATTGTTGCTACAACTGTTGATACCTTACCTGCAATCCTAAATGCTTAGTATAGGATGCTAGTTTATCATCAGTGGCCCTACATTCTTGTCTGTCTGCCATGCTATACTATCGGGCCGTGATCACGTCGGGTGTTGATGACGGCTATATACTATACCTCCTACAGATGATATATGTTGTGACTAAAGTCGGGTCGGCTTATTTAGTACCCGCGGTTGATCCAAGAATTGGGGGCTGGAAGGACATACTTTCCTGACGGCCCTCTGTGTGGATCTTTGTGGCGGAGCGACAGGGCAGGTTGAGACCACCTGTCAAAGCCCTAGAATTTGATTGCAATTAGTTTCATAAGCATCTTGCATCATGTCTAAATTTCTGAAACTTGAATTGAGGAAAGTGGAAGCCTCAAAAACTTAAATAAAAAAAGGGCAAGAACCCTTAAGCTTGCATTCAGTGAAACCAAAATGGCCTTCATTAATGTTTGATAATTTTGGCAAGGGTTTGTATCCAAACCAAAAATATTGAACATTTTTAAGGAATTATTTTGGCACTGAATTTAAATCATTATTGTATTTGAATTTGGAATTATATTCATAATATATGGGATATATTTTCAATTAACTTTGAAATGTTTTATGTGCTGTTGAAAAAGTCCATCTAGCAACATAAAATTATTCAAAGGGTTTTGTCACTGTTTTGAAATTCTTTTGAATCAGTGGCAAAATGATTAAATAAAAAGAAAACAAAACGGAATTATAAAACAAAGTAGAAACTCACCTGACTTACCTGCAGCCCACCTAGCCGGCCGTTACTGTGCAGCCCAGCAGCCCACCTACCCTGCCAGTTGTCTTCCTCCTCTCGCCAGAAGGCAGAGGGGAAGCAACGCACGGCGCGAGCGCGCCACGCCGACAGCAGCTTGCCTGCCTGCCCCTCCCTGACGCGTCTGGACGAGCGCCACGCGACCCTCCCCGGCTCTCTCTCACTCTCTCTCTCGTCCCCATCCCTTCCCCTGGATTTCCCTCTCTCTCACGCCTGAGCGCGTCCATCGTCGCCGCACGCCATAGCCACGGCCACCGGCCACCCCACGCCTCGCCAATGGGCTAGGAAGCTCCGCTACTTCGTCCTTGTCCCTCCTTGCTGAGCCACGCGACGAGGAGAGCCTCGAAGCGACGCCCGCAACATCATCTCCAACCACGGCTGGCCGAGATCGCCGCCGCCGTCTCGTCGCCCCTAGGCCTTACCCAAGCACGCTGACCTTCCCTACGTCTTCGCTGTGAGCTCACGTACCGAACCCCCCTCTCCCCTTGCTCGATTGCGCCGCGTAGTCGTCGTCCCCATCGAGCCCGAGAGCCCTCCGCCTCCGGCCATGGCGCCGCCGTGGTCTGAGCCACCGCAGCCCACATCCGCGCGCGTCACCATGCTCATCAGCTCCGCAGGAACCAAAGCCACCGCCAGTTCCTTTCCCAGTGCACCGCAGCCGTGTCCCCGCACCCGGCCGAACTCCGTCCGCCGATCCGCCCGTCGCCGCCGCCGCTACCCTGCACCCCGGCAACTTCCGCTGCCTCCTTTAGATGCGCGCGTGCACCAGCAACCCATAGCCGCAAACCGCGCTCGAAACCGTCGACCGTAGCTAAAACCCGACGCCCTCCGCCGCGCGAAATGGTCGCCGCCGGCCAAACTCCGGCGAGCCGACGTGGCACTATCATTAGTGCTAATCCCTGCCAGCTAGACACCCCACAACCACTGACAGCAGGCCTGTGACGCCCGGATAATCAAGCTACAGTAACCTCTGCTAATAACGCCACATCACCTCCGTTATTGTCGCTAATCTCGCGTTAGTTTGAAACCGATTCAAATTCAAATTCAAAATAGAGGCAAACAATAAAAGTTTTCAAATAATAAAACTAAAATGTTTGGAGTAATCCAAATATTGCATAGGTAATTGTGGCAGAGAAACCAAACTTTGATAAAGTGCTTAAAGGCTCTAAAATAAATAAATAAAACAGTAGCTTAAACATTTAAATAAATGGCTTTCATAATTTATGGAGTATTAAACTATTTTAATTAGGTGTGGACTTTTTGTGGCAGTGGTAAAACTAGTCCCACTAATTTAGGTGCTTTTGTATATATTTTGTAAAACAAAATTAAATGAGCATAATGATAAAACAATAAAGTAAAATTACTAAAATAAAAGGAAAACAACCCCCCCTCCCGACTGGGCCTTGGCCTAGTTAGCCGTGCGGCCCAGCTAGCCAACCGGCCCAGCCGCCCCCTATTACCCCCTGAGCCACCCCGAAACCCTAACCGCACCCACTCCTCTCGCTCGATCCCTCACCTCCTCCCCTCGCACCGCCGCACATCGAGGCCAGAGGCGAGGCGCCTCATACCCGACCCCCCCCTCGCAGCCTCTCCTCCCTCCGTTCGATCCTGCTTCATCCTTGGACCTCCACCGCGGCAGCAAGCAGCAGGCGTCGTCCTCGCCTTCTCGGACCTCTCCCGCACCACGGCTACCGCGCCTCCGACCAACCTCGTCGATCCGGTGGCCACCGGCCTCCCCTCATCGCTCCGAGGCGTCCAGGAGCTTCGGCATAGTCGTCTCGTTCGCCTACGTGCTCTGAATCGAGCCGGGACAGCACGTACGCTCGCCATCGAGCTCATCTCCGCCGCCGTTCGTCGTGGGTTCCGATGGCTTCACTGCATCCCGCGCATCCCCGAGCCACTCCCCGTCAACGATGTGAGCCGACGCGCTTTTCCCCTCTGCCTTCCCCTTGATCTGCATCCTCTGACCGCCGTGCTCGTCGTTGTTGTCCCGCGCTAGAAGTCACCATGGTCGGCGCTCCCGTCACGTTGACTCTGCCTTGCTCCTACACACACACGCGCGCCCTGGCCGTGCCCCTGCGTCGCCTGGGCGTGCATCCACCATGGCTTGGCCGTCGCCCGAGTGCGCTCTGCCCGCTGCTACCCGCCTGACGTCGCCGCCGCCTCCGCCCGCTGCTTGCGCCGGTGGACGCGCCCCCAACCACCCTTCCCTCGTCATCCTCCGCCCGGCCCCTCCCAAGTCGCGGCCGCCCTGCTCGCCGGCGCTCTCGCTCGGGCGACGCCGCGCCCGTTCTCGCACTCGCGCCCAAACCCGCTAGGCCCCCTGGGCCAATGACAAGGGGCCCCCACCCCCCTGAACGTATTTATAAAAATAAAAATAAAAATAAAACAAAAACAATTAATTAATTCATTAATTAATTAGAGAAATAATTAACTTAGTTAATTTTGATTAATTAAACTAAACAACTAACTAAACTAATTAAACATTAAGTATCTAATTAACCTGGTTAGTTAATTAGCTATTTAATTAGTATTGCAGTGGGGCAGACCCCCCTAATTAATACTAATTAGGGTAATTAAAATGTTTAATTAAAATGTGTCACTGACCAGTGGGACCCACTGGTCAGGTTGACCAGTCAACTTTGTTGACTGCTGACGTCAGCATGACATCATGTTGATGTCATTAATCCATTTTCCGAATTAATTTAAATAATTAATTAAATTCCAGAAATTAATAAAATCTTTAGAAAATCATATCTTTTAATATGTAACTCGGATTAAATTATTTTCAACATGAAAGTTGCTTAGAACGATGAGACGAATCCGGATACGCAGCCCGTTCATCTGCCGCGCGTCCCTAGCATAGTGAACCTGCAACATTTCACTTTTGGTTCATCTGTCCGGAAACGCAAAACACCGGGGATATTTTCCCGTATGTTCCCCCCTTCACCAGTACCACCTCATACCGCGTTAGGGCACCCCTAGCACCGCTACTTGTCATGTCATGCATCGCTATGCATCTGTTTGCTTAATATTTACTGTTTCTTCCCCCCTCTTCTTCTCCGGTAGACCCCGAGACCGGCACTGATGCCACCGAGTACGACTACGTCACCGACGACCCTTCTCCTTGTACAACAGAGCTTCCAGGCAAGCCCCCCCTTGATCACCAGATATCGCCTACTCTTCTCTATACTGCTTGCACTAGAGTAGTGTAGCATGTTACTGCTTTCCCTTAATCCTATTCTGATGCATAGCCTGTCCTTGCTACTACTGTTGTTACCATTACCTGCTATCCTACTGCTTAGTATAGGATGCTAGTGTTCCATCAGTGGCCCTACACTCTTGTCCGTCTGCCATGCTATACTACTGGGCCGTGATCACTTCGGGAGGTGATCACGTGCATTTACAATATACTTTACACAGTTACATTACCTGTGATACTGTTCGGAGATGGGGGCTGAAGGGGCAGGTGGCTCCATCCCGGTAGAGGTGGGCCTGGGTTCCCGACGGCCCCCGACTGTTACTTTGTGGCGGAGCGACAGGGCAGGTTGAGACCACCTAGGAGAGAGGTGGGCCTGGCCCTGGTCGGCGTCCGTGGTTATTTCATAATAACACGTTAACGAGATCTTGGTATTTGATCTGAGTCTGGCTACTGGCCTATACGCACTAACCATCTACGCGGGGACAGTTATGGGCACTCGACGTCGTGGTATCAGCCGAAGCCTTCGTGACGTCAGCGACTGAGTGGCACGCGCCGGATTGGACCGTAAGCCTGCTCTTGTATTAAGGGGGCTAGTTCTGCTTCCGGCCGCGTACGCAACATGCAGGTGTGCAATGGGCGATGGGCCCAGACCCCTGTGCCATAGGATTTAGACCGGCGTGCTGACCTCTCTGTTGTGCCTAGGTAGGGCTGCGATGTGTTGATCTTCCGAGGCCGGGCATGACCCAGGAAAGTGTGTCCGACCAAATGGGATCGAGCGTGTTGGGTTATGTGGTGCACCCCTGCAGGGAAGTTAATCTATTCGAATAGCCGTGATCTTCGGTAACAGGACGACTTGGAGTTGTACCTTGACCTTATGACAACTAGAACTGGATACTTAATAAAACACACCCTTCCAAGTGCCAGATACAACCGGTGATCGCTCTCTCACAGGGCGACGAGGAGAGGATCACCGGGTAGGATTATGCTATGCGATGCTACTTGGAGGACTTCAGTCTACTCTCTTCTACATGCTGCAAGACGGAGGCTGCCAGAAGCGTAGTCTTCGAAAGGACTAGCTATCCCCCCTTATACTGGCTTTCTGCAGTTCAGTCCACATATAATAGCCTTATTCCAGTTGATACCAATGTATACATATGTAGTATAGCTCCTTGCTTGCGAGTACTTTGGATGAGTACTCACGGTTGCTTTCTCCCACTTTCCCCCTATCCCTTCTACCTGGTTGTCGCAACCAGATGTTGGAGCCCAGGAGCCAGACGCCACCTTCGACGACGACTCCTACTACACCGGAGGTGCCTACTACTACGTGCTGCCCGCTGACGACGACCAGGAGTAGTTAGGAGTATCCCAGGCAGGAGGCCTGCGCCTTCTTCGATCTGTATCCCAGTTTGTGCTAGCCTTCTTAAGGCAAACTTGTTTAACTTATGTCTGTACTCAGATATTGTTGCTTCCGCTGACTCGTCTATGATCGAGCTCTTGTATTCGAGCCCTCGAGGCCCCTGGCTTGTAATATGATGCTTGTATGACTTATTTTATTTGTAGAGTTATGTTGTGATATCTTCCCGTGAGTCCTTGATCTTGATCGTACACATTTGCGTGCATGATTAGTGTACGTCAAATCGGGGGCGTCACAAGGCCCCGCGGCGAGTCAACCCCCAGTCAACGCGGGATTAGACCCGGTTAACCCCTGTGTTAGTGACAAGTGGACCCCACACACCAGGTTTGACCCCGGTCAGCTCTGTTGACCTGCTGACGTCGGCATGATGTCATGCTGGCGTAGTATTGATTTTCTGGTTTTAAAATAATCCAGGAAATTTCAGAAAATACCCAAAACTCGTAAAATTCATAGAAATTCAACCGTAACTCCAAATGAAATAATTTATATATGAAAAATTATCAGAAAAATCCAATCTATCCATTTATGCTACTTTCATGCATGATCAACCAACTTGTACCCACTGTATAAGTGAAAACATGTTAATGGCATTTTAAATGCTAAATATGGAGTTTGCATATGAACCATTGGTCCATATGGACTTCATTTAAATTGTTGCTAGATGCATTAGTGCAAATCATAACATTATTGCCATGTCACATTCATGCATCATATTGTTGCATTGCATTGATTGTGTTTCCTCTCTGTTGCCGGTGTTTGTCCCCTCTCAGTAGATGACGTTCCGATAAATTGATCGATGACACCGATGAAGAACTATACTATCTTCAGAAGTGCCAGGCAAGCAAAACCCCCTTGTTCATTCCGATACAATCCCACTCTCTCGCTCCTGCTCTCTTTTACTGCATTAGGAAAACAACGATTCAACTGTTACATGCTGCGGTAGTTGAACCCCTTTCCCCTGCATGACCTGTCATTGCCACAGTAAATAGATGAAACCCACTAGCATGAGTAGGAATTGTTTGAGCCCTAATGTGCCTACTCATTCATGCTTGTTTGTCATGCCTGCTATTGCT
Organism: Triticum urartu; assembly: GCF_003073215.2. Lineage (NCBI taxonomy): Eukaryota > Viridiplantae > Streptophyta > Magnoliopsida > Poales > Poaceae > Triticum > Triticum urartu. Next base: position 583,882,296 of record NC_053026.1, read on the forward strand.
TAGAGTTGAGTCAGGTTTGATTCATCAGGAATGAATTGGAACGTGGTGAACATGTCCTACCGTTGAGAGCTAAGTGTGTGAACACGATTTGGTAAAGGTAGCGGTGAGAGTCCATGTAGGAGTACATGGTGGGCTGTCTCATTGTAGCCGTCCTCAGGAACTAAGTTCTGTGTTTGTGATCCATGAACAGTTACTACCACACATTGGGCTCCGGGCGCTCCAAGCTCTCTCGACTTATTAATCAACTCGATCTCTCTCCAGGAGTTGCAACTAGTTTTTGGTGTTTGTAGTTAGTGTTAGTAGTCTACCAAGTGGCACCCGGTACAGGTGGGCTTGGGACAGACTAGGCACAGTGGCACGGTGTACCAAGTGGCACCCGGATGGTGGGCTTGGGAACCCTGCTCACATCGTTTGGGGCCATGAGCGACACCCCGGCTGGATCTCCTTGCGGATGGAACCCGAATAGGCGATAAACCTGGACTAGAGACTTGTTGGTTAGTCAGGTCATGGCCGACTCCCTCGCCAGGCTTCCACTTGAAGGTTGCCGAGATACACGACGTGTACATGGTGGTAAGTGGCGAGAGCATGTGTGAAGAAGTACATCCCTGCAGGGTTATCATTATCTATTCGAATAGCCGGATTCCTCGGATATGGAAACTTGGACCCCTTGCATAGTTCATAGACAAGCGAAAGTGGATAGTCTAAAATGCGCAAGATAAGTATGAGTGCTATGGATGGCGTTCTCGCAAGGAGACGGGAGCGGATCCATAGTGGTGTATTGGTATGGTGAATTTGTGGACTCGTGTGCGCCACCTCAAAGAGTTACTTGCAGTCACAGTTCAGGATAACCACCGAGTCAAAGCTGGCCTGCTGCAGTTAACTCCACCACCCCCTTTGTTGATACCGATGCATATGTAGTTAGTTCTGATGTAAGTCTTGCTGGGTACATTTGTACTCACGTTTGCTTATTTTATGTTTTGTAGAGAGACTTCAGTCCCGCTAGTAGTTCCGCTTGGACTTTGACGTTTACCTCGTTACCTCAGCTACGATCTTGTACCTTGGGAGGGTCTTGTAGACAGTCAGGCTTCTCAGCCTTTTTCATTTGTAGATGTCTGTACTCAGACATGTTAAGCTTCCGCATGTGCTTTGACTTGTATGCTCTGAATGTTGGGTCATGAGACCCATGTTTGTAATATCTCGCTCTTCGGAGCCTAATGAATGAATACTTGAGTCGTAGAGTTATGTTGTGATGCCATGTTGTGTTTACACATATCGAGCATATTGTGTGTATGATTGAAATGCTTGGTATGTGTGGGATCCGACAACCTAGTTGTTTATCCTTGGTAGCCTCTCTTATGGGGAAATGTAGTCTTGTGCTTCCATGAGCCATAGTAGTCTGCTATAGCCCGGTTCACCGGAGTCCTGCTAGCCCAGCACTACTGCTCAGGACACTTGACTGGCCGGCATGTGTTTCACTTCGTTCCTGTGTCTGTCCCTTCGGGGAAATGTCATGCGGTGACATCCGGAGTCCTGCCTAGCCTGCTACAGCCCGGGTTCTCGGAGTCCTGTTAGCCCAGTGCTACAGCCCGGATTCACACGCTGCTGACCGACATGCTCGATGTGATACATGTATGCCTGTCCCCATAGGTTGGTGCCGCTTTGGGTTCACGACTAGCCATGTCGGCCCGGGTTCTCTGTCATATGGATGCTAGCGACACTATCATATACGTGAGCCAAAAGACGCAAACGGTCCCGGGCCATAGTAAGGCGACACCCGTGGGAATACCGTGCGTGAGGCCGCAAAGCGATATGAGTTGTTACATGCTAGATCGATGTGACTTGGAATCGGGGTCCTGACACCACCTAGGTGAGAGGTGGGCCTGGCCCTGGTCGGTGTTCGCGGTTACTTCAAGATAACATGCTTAACGAGATCTTGGTATTTGATCTGAGTCTGGCCACTGGCCTATACGCACTAACCAACTACGCGGGAATAGTTATGGGCACTCGACGTCATGGTATCAGCCGAAGCCTTCATGACGTCAGCGACTGAGCGGCGCGCGCCGGGTTGGACCGCGTAACGCAACTTCCTTTGTAATGGAGGTTGTTAGGTCTGCTCACCAGCCGCGTACGCAACGTGCAGGTGTGCAATCGGCGATGGGCCCAGACCCCTGTGTGCATAGGATTTAGACCGGCATGCTGACCTCTCTGTTGTGCCTAGGTGGGGTTGCGACGTGTTGATCTTCCGAGGCCGGGCATGACCCAGGAAAGTGTGTCCGGACAAAGGGGATCAAGCATGTTAGGAAATGTGGTGCACCCCTGCAGGGAAGTTAATCTATTCGAATAGCTGTGATCTTCGGTAACAGGACGACTTGGAGTTGTACCTTGACCTTATGACAACTAGAACCGGATACTTAATAAAACACACCCTTCCAAGTGCCAGATACAACCGGTGGTCGCTCTCTCACAGGGCGATGAGGGGAGGATCATCGGTTAGGATTATGCTATGCGATGTTACTTGGTGAACTTACCATCTACTCTCTTCTTCTGCTGCAATATGGAGGTTACCAGAAGCGTAGTCTTCGAAAGGACTAGCTATCCCCCTCTTATTCCGGCATTCTGTAGTTCAATCCACATATGTTACCCCCTTTTCCATTTGATACCAATGCATACATATGTAGTGTAGATCCTTGCTTGCGAGTACTTTGGATGAGTACTCATGGTTGCTTTGCTCCCTCTTTTCCCCTTTCTATACCTGTTTGCTACAACTAGACGATGGAGCCCATGAGCCAGATGCCACTGTCGATGACGACTACTACTACTCGGGAGGTGCCTACTACTACGTGCAGCTCGCTGACGACGACCAGGAGTAGTTTAGGAGGACTCCAGGCAGGAGGCCTGCGCCTCTTTCGATCTGTATCCCAGTTTGTGCTAGCCTTCTTAAGGCAAACTTGTTTAACTTATGTCTGTACTCAGATATTGTTGCTTCCGCTGACTCGTCTATGATCGAGCTCTTGTATTCGAGCCCTCGAGGCCCCTGGCTTGTAATATGATGCTTGTATGACATATTTTATGTGTAGAGTTGTGTTTTGATATCTTCCCGTGGGTCCCTGATCTTGATCATACATGTTTGCGTGTATGATTAGTGTACGGTTGAATCGGGGGCGTCACAAGTTGGTATCAGAGCCGACTGCCTGTAGGAATCCCCCTTCCACACTCCTTGGCCGAAGTCGAGTCTAGACATTACAAAACTTTTTACTAACATGGTTGTGTGCCTTACGGGCCCACGTCGCCATTTGGGTGGTATTAGAAACTTTTACTCCTCGATCCTTACTCCAGGACTCTGAACTCTCTTCTACTCGGGTTATATGATTTTACTAACTCTAACATTAGGATCTCGTGACCACGTTCACCCCAAAGTTGGATAAGCCCTAGTTGTTCCTTAGAGTAGTATTTTGAACATTATCCACACTGTCATTTGACTCCTTTGAAACACCTTTATTTTCAGATGGAGCCCACGAGACAGGTCGTGCGCCACACGACGGCCATTGGTGCCTCAGGATCACCTGCTGTGTTGGTTGAGATGATGACCTATCTGGGTTATCGCTGGCACCCTGAGTACACTGTCTACGAGGAGTACCAGGACTTTACCAGGAGCAGTATCGTGCCATCGTCCACCTCTACTCTCGGGAGTATGACTCCACTACCGTGCTGCACACTGCTCATGGTGTTGGAGTGACTATCAACATGGTGGTCCACGATGCTGCTTATGCTACTCTGACACGTCTTTATGGATAGTATCAGGAGTTGGACACCTCCCCTTTCAGGCACATTGCTATCGCCTCCGATGTTGGTGCGGGGGGATACTACGCTGCTGCCTACTCCACTGTCACCCGACAGCCCTTCTACCATCAGAACCTGGTTCTGCATGCTAATGGGCTGGATAGAGCTAACCGAGCTCTTCGCCACGAGTTGTACACCACCCGTGAGCACCTGTACCGTGCTCTGATGTTGTTTCACCCCTCTGTACGATCTGGTGATCTGTCGCGTTCTGTGATCTACCCTGCCAGGACCGTGATGCCCCAGGGTGTCGGCTGGCTAGATGTGGGAGGCTACTCTCCCGCACTTGGTCCTCTCCTGCCACCTGCGCGTCGGGTTCCGCACCAGAGTATCCGTGGACCCCAGGCTACTCACACGGAGGACTTCCCGTCGCGTCACTACCAGCTGTCAGGCTACACCTACCTCCACAGTTCCTCCTGGGACTGATGTAGGCTTGCTTGTTAGTGTTAGATGCAATCACCGCGAGCCTGCGTGCCGCCTATGATGTTTTTAGTCTATGTACTGAATTCGGTGTATCGAACTCCATGCATGATCACTTTTGTAAGATATGCCAACTACTATGTAGTATCTATCGTGTTCCTTTCATTATACATGTTTCATCATGAATGATTCTTGTCCTTGCAAATTCTCAATGCTGAACTACCCCTGTTATATATTAGCAGGATGGTTAGACCAGGTGGTCGTGGTCATGGTGGCCATCCCCCACCACCGCCTGAGTACATGGCTGGGATGATGCAATAGTTTGAGCTGAATCGCCAGTTCATGGAGAATATTATGGCTCAGTTTCCTCGCCCCAATATGAACCAGCAGCCAACCCAAGTGACTCTGCAGGATTTCATGCGCCTCAACCCAACCGTGTACCGCAGCTCAACTCAGCCTCTGGATGCTGATGACTGGCTCCGTGACATCACCTATGAGATGGAGTGTGCTGATGTAGCCCCTGCCAGCTATGTCACCTTTGCTTCCTTCTTCCTGAAAGGACCCGCTGCTCAATGGTGGGACAGTCACAGGCGTACTCTGCCAGTTGGAACAATCATCACCTGGCCAGACTTCCAAGCTGCTTTTCGTGCTTGCTTCATTCCTCAGGGAGTCATGGACCGTAAGAAGCGTGAGTTCCGCAGCCTCACCCAAGGCAACAAAACTGTGGAAGCTTATCAGTGGGAGTTTCTGGACTTGTCCCGCTATGCTGAAGAAGACATTGCAACTGATGCACTCAGACAAGAGAAGTTCCGTGATGGCCTTCAAGCTGACATCAAGCTCACACTTTTGGTGCATGACTTTGCTGATTTCACCACCTTGGTGAACAAGGCCATCAATGTCGAAACTGGCCTGCAGGAACACCAGAGCTCTCACAGGCGCAACCGTTACACGGGCTCATCTTCGGGCCCGTCCTCGCAGAAGCGTAAGATATGGATTCCCAACAGCATGTACCAGCCAACTGCACCTGCTCCAAGGCAGTCCTATGCTACACCGCGTCTGCCTCCCCCACCAACTAGGCAGCCAAGACTTCCAGCTCCACCACCCTGAGCTCCTGTTCCCACTCCCAATAATGGACTGTGCTACAAGTGTGGCCAACCAGGTAACCTCGCCAGGAACTGCTTTCAGAACCATTATCAACTAGCCCTTCCTGCATCTGGTCGTGGAAGCAACCAGCCTCGCAACAGCAATGCCAGGTCTTATGGTCGTGTTCATGCCAACCATGTTGATATTAATGAAGCTCAAGACCAGCCTGCTACTGTGATGGGTACACTCCTCATAAATTCAGTACATGCATCTATTTTATTCGATTCAGGAGCATCGCATTCATTCATGTCAGAAGATTTTGCATACAAGCACGACATTAAATGTGAGGAGATGAACACTTCGATAGTGGTAAAAAAACCGTGGGACAATGTCAAACCTCACTGGTTGGCATCGACGTCCCCGTGGAAATCGAAGGGCTGGAATTCTATGCCTCTCCCATTATCCTGAAGTCGTCTAACATTGACCTCATTCTAGGGATGGATTGGTTGAAAGCGCATACTGCTTCTATAGTTTGCGCCACTAAGACCGTCCATCTGCTACATCCTTCCGACGAAATAGTTACTTACCAGGCTCATCTAGTTCAGAATGCCGAGGCACGACTTTATGCCTTGAATGCATTGAACGTTGCACCACTTGAGGGCATTGAAAACATTCCCGTCGTTCGTGAATTCCAAGACGTCTTTCCGGAAGAACTTACAGGGATTCCCCCTGCTAGAGCTATCGAATTCATCATCGACTTGAAACCAGGCACCACTCCTATAGCCAAACGACCCTACAAGATGCCGCCGCATTAACTCATTGAGCTTAAGGAGGAAATCGACAAATCTCTTGTCAAAGGTTTCATTCGCCCTAGTTGCTCTCCTTGGGGAGTACCTTCTCTCTTTGTTAAGAAGAAGGATGGGATGAACCGATTAGTCCAAGACTACCGTCCTATAAACCAAGCTACCATTCAGAATAAATATCCTCTTCATCGGATCAATGATCTTTATGATCAACTGGCTGGCTCATCAGTGTTCTACAAACTCGACTTGAGGTTGGGTTACCACCAGATCTGTGTTCGTGAAGAGGATATCCCAAAAACCGCCTTTGTGACTCAGTATGGATCATACGAGTACACCGTCATGTCATTCGGCTTAACGAATGCTCCAACCACTTTATCTCATCTGATGAACTACATATTCATGGATTACCTCGACAAGTTCGTCGTGGTTTATCTGGATGATATCCTGGTATTTTCCAAGAACAAAGAAGAACATGCTGAACATCTTCATCTTGTGCTGGAAAAGCTTCGAGAGCATCAACTCTATGCTAAGTATTCCAAGTGTGAATTCTGGCTTCCCGAAGTAACCTATCTTGGGCATGTCATCTCCAAGGATGGTATTGCCGTCAACCCTGAACAAGTTCAGGCTATTCTCGATTGGACTCCTCCGAAGAATGTCAAGCAAGTCCAAAGTTTTCTTGGTCTCGCCAGCTATTGCCGTCGATTCATCGAGAACTTCTCCAAGATTGCCAGGCCTCTGACTAATCTGTTGCATAAGGGTCTCAAATTCGAATGGACAGACAAGTGTCAGGAAAGTTTCCAGGCGCTTAGAGACAAGTTGACTTCTGCCCTAGTGCTTGCTCCACCTGATACTAAGAAGGACTTCGTCATTTACTGCGACGCTTCCCGTCAAGGATTAGGTTGTGTCCTAATGCAAGAGCGCAGAGTGATTGCTTATGCCTCTCGTCAACTGCGCCCTCACGAAGAAAACTACCCAATTCACGACCTCGGGCTTGCTGCTGTCATTCATGCTTTGAAGCAGTGGCGATATTACATTCTCGGTAATCATTGCGAGATCTTCACCGACCATCAAAGTCTAAAGTATATGTTTACTCAACTAGACCTGAACCTCGGACAACAGAGATGGATGGAGACTGTTGCAGACTTTGACGTGGGTATATCCTATACCCCAGGCAAGGCTAATGTAATGGCTGATGCCTTGAGCCGCAAGTCTTACTGCAACCACCTCCAGGTTCACAAAGTTCAGCCCTCGCTTGTCGAAGAATTTAGAAAGTTGAACCTTCATATTGTTCCTCCTGGAGCACTCGCTCCACCTCCTGAGGAGTTTCGCAAGATGAACCTCCGTGTTGTTTCCCAGGGTTCCCTCAATACCCTGGCTGTCGAACCAGATCTCTTGGACTCCATCAAGAGAATTCAGGGATATGACTCTCAAGCCCACAAGATTAGACGCCATCTAGCTGAAGGGAAGCCATCATTCTTCACTATCGCCGATGATGGCGCCTTGTACTTCAAAGGCCGCCTAGTGGTGCCATGTTCAGAGAAAAACCATGATATGACACATGAGGTTATGAAAGAAGCTCATGATACGCCTCTATTCCTGGTAGTACCAAGATGTACCAAGATATTCGTCAGAGATTCTGGCGGTCTAATATGAAGCAAGACATTGCATGATATGTTGCTGAGTGTGACGTTTGTCGTCGTATCAAAGCTGAACATCAAAGGCCTGCTGGAACTCTGCAACCTATCTCTATTCCTGAATGGAAATGGGACCATGTTGAAATGGATTTCGTCACTGGATTTCCCAAATCGCAGAAAGGTGATGATGCTATTCTTGTCGTCATTGACCAGCTTTCTAAAGTCGCACATTTTCTGGCGGTCAAAGAAACAATCACTGCTAGTCAGCTTGCAACTCTCTACATGTCCAGAATTGTTTCACTTCACGGTATTCCACCGGTTATCAGTTCAGACCGTGGCAGCTTGTTCACTTCAAGATTCTGGGCAAGTTTCCAAGAAGCTATGGGAACTCATCTGTCGTTCAGTACTGCGTTTCATCCTCAGTCGCAAGGGCAGGTTGAACGTGTCAACCAGGTTCTCGAAGACATGGTTCGAGCTTGTGTAATTTCCTTAGGCAAGAAATGGGAGGAATCTCTTCCATATGTCGAGTTCTCTTATAATAATAACTATCAAGCTAGTCTGAAGATGTCCCCCTTCGAAGTGCTATATGTACGAAAGTGTCAAACCCCTCTGAACTGGTCAGAAACTGGGGAATGTCCACTCTTCGGTCCGGATATTATCCAACAGGCCGAAGAACAAGTCCGCATTATTCGCGAGAATCTCAAGACCGCACAGTCACGTCAGAAAATTCAGTATGACCGTCATCACAAAGACATGGTCTATCAACCTCGCGAAAAGGCTTATCTTCGAGTTACACCAATTAAGGGTGCTCACCGCTTCGGGATCAAGGGCAAGCTAGCTCCCCGCTATATCGGTCCCTTCACTATTCTCGAAAGGTGTGGAAAAGTGGCATATCAACTCGAGCTTCCGCCGAACCTTTCTCAGGTTCATGGTGTGTTCCACGTGTCACAGCTCCGCCGTTGTTTCAAGGATCCAATCCGGGCAGTGGATCATGAAGCGCTCGAATTGCAACAGGACCTCTCCTACAAAGAGCATCCGGTCTGCATTCTTGACCAAGATGAACGCCGCACACGTGAGAAGGCGATCAAATTCCTCAAAGTCCAGTGGTCGCATCACTCTGAAGATGAAGCCACTTGGGAACGCGAGGATTGCCTGCGTGATGAATCCCCGCATTGTTTCCTTCTACCTCCTAAATCTCGGGATGAGATTTCTTGTAGTGGAGGAGATTTGTAAGGCCCGGATAATTAGGCTACAGTAAAACTCTCCTAATGCTGCCATGTCATCTCTGATTACTGTTGCTAATCTCTAGTTAGTTTAAAACCCGTTCAAAAGTCAAATTCAAAATATGTCAAACAACAAAAGTTTTCGAAAGTTGAAACAAAAATGTTCGGTGGGTGCCAAATATTGCACTGGTCATTAGTGTGGAGAAAACATTTTTTTAGGAAGTGCCTAAATGTTTTAAAATGTAAATAAATAAAGAAAAGAAAATACAAAAAAACAGAAAAACCAAAACTAAAAAAAAGGAAAACAGAAACCCCCCTGGGTCGAGTGGCCCAGCTAGCAGGCCGGCCCAACTGGGCCACAACCAACCAGCCGGCCCACCCCGCCGCCATAACCTCCCCCAAACCCTAACCGACACTCTCACTTTCCCCCACTCGTTCACTCCCTCTCCCCCACCACTCTCGATCCCATCTAAATCAGGGGGGAGGGGACAGACCACGCCGCCGCCGCCGATTCCTGTCGCTGGAGCTCAACCCCGACGCCGTGCCGCCTCCCCGTGACCGTCGACGTCTTCCTCGAGCTCCTCCCCGTGCCCCACTGCCATGCTCCCTACACCTGCGGTGAGGCTCGGCCTTCACCCCCCCTCTCTCCCGCGCCTCACGCCCCGCTCCGGCCACCGCCTTGCCACGCTGCTCGTGCCGCCCGCCGTGGCCATGCTGCTTGCCATCGCGCACTGCCGGCCGCACCCGGCCGATCCTACCGTTGCTCCTCCACCGCACCGCTATGCCTCGCGCTCACCGCGGCTACGCCGCTAGCGGCCACCCATGCACGCACCGCGCCACCGCCCTGTCCCCCCCACTGGGTCACGCGCGCCCGAGCCTCGGCTCGCACAGCACGCCGCCCCGCCGTGAGAAGTGCGCGCCCGCACGCGCCCACTACCCCTCCTCGCACGCCTTCGCGCTCGCCGTGGCCACCCCTCCTCGCGTGCGCCACCGCATTCCCTGCTCCGGCCACTTCGGCCTTGGCCTCAACACGTCGTTGCCGCGCTGCGCCCTGCCTCCGCCTACGCCCGCCCGCGCGGCCTGCTGGCCCTGGCCGTCGGCGCACCATCGGGCCGCGTCTGCTTCCTCCCGGCTCCCCTCGTCCCTTCCGCGACTGCCTTGGCCGAAGCCCGCCGCCGCTCGGCCAGCCACTTCCGCTCGCCGCCTGTGTCGGGGCCACGCCCATCTCTGGCCATGGCCACGCTGTGGCCACCGGCCTTCCCTGTTCCGATGCCCTCCCGGGTCCGACTGCACCTGGGCGTGCGCCCATTCGGGTCATGTGTTGCGCCCGTTGCCCGCAACCGCTAAGCCCCTAGGGCCAATGACATTGGGGCCCCGCCTAGAACGAAAATATATATATGAAAAGATTGAAAAATAAATAAATAAATAAATAAATAAATAACTTAATTAATCTTGGTTAATTAAACTAAACAATTAATTAAACTAATTAATAATAATTAGATTAACCAAATAACTAATTAAACTAATTACTGTTAGTTAATTAAGTAGTCAATGACAGTGGGGCCCACCCATAATTAATCATGTTTAGATTAATTAAAACTGGATAACTAAATGTGTCACTGACCAGTTGGACCCACATGTCAGGTTGACCAGGTCAACTGCTGATGTCATGCTGATGTCAGCAAACACTGTTCTGGATAATGCTGATTTAAATAATTAAATGAATTCTAAAAATGATTTAAATCTTTTAAAATCAATATAAAATAAACAGTAGCTCGAATGGAAAAACTTTGTACATGAAAGTTTGCTCAGAACGACGAGACGAATCCGGATACGCAACCCGTTCGTCCGCCACGCATCCCTAGCATAGCGAACATGCAACTTTCCCCCTCCGGTTCATCTGTCTGAAAACGCGAAACCCCGGGGATATTTTCCTGGATGTTTCCCCCTTTTACCGGTACCACCTCATACCGCGTTAGGACACACCTAGCATCACGCTCTGTCATGTCATGCATCTGTTTGCTTAATATTTACTGTTTCTTCCCCCTCATCTCTCGCTAGACACCGAGACCGACGCTACTGCTACCCAGTACGACTACGGTGTTGACGACCCCTCTCTCTTGCCAGAGCAACCAGGCAAGCCCCCCCTTGATCACCAGATATCGCCTACTCTTCTCTCTACTGCTTGCATTAGAGTAGCGTAGCATGTTACTGCTTTCCATTAATCCTATTCTGATGCATAGCCTGTCATTGTTGCTACAACTGTTGATACCTTACCAGCAATCCTAAATGCTTAGTATAGGATGCTAGTTTATCATCAGTGGCCCTACATTCTTGTCTATTTGCCATGCTATACTATCGGGCCGTGATCACGTCGGGTGTTGATCATGGGTATATACTATACCTACTACACATGATATATGTTGTGACTAAAGTCGGGTCGGCTCATTGAGTACCTGCGGTTGATCCATGAATTGGGGGCAGGAAGGACATACTTTCCCGACGACCCTCTGTGTGGATCTTTGTGGTGGAGCAACCGGGCAGGTTGAGACCAACCAGATGAGAGGTGGGCCTGGCCCAGGTCGGCGTTCGTGGTTACTTCAAGATAACACGCTTAACGAGATCTTGGTATTTGATCTGAGTCTGGCCACTGGCCTATACGCACTAACCAACTACGCGGGAACAGTTATGGGCACTCGACGTCGTGGTATCAGTCGAAGCCTTCGTGACGTCAGCGACTGAGCGGCGCGCGCCGGGTTGGACCGCATAACGCAACTTCCTTTGTAATGGAGGTTGCTAGGTCTGCTCACCGGCCGCGTACGCAACATGCAGGTGTGCAATGGGCGATGGGCCCAGACCCCTGCGTGCATAGGATTTAGACCGGCGTGCTGACCTCTCTGTTGTGCCTAGGTGGGGCTGCGACATGTTGATCTTCCGAGGCCGGGCATGACCCAGGAAAGTGTGTCCGGACAAAGAGGATCAAGCGTGTTGGGAAATGTGGTGCACCCCTGCAGGGAAGTTAATCTATTCGAATAGCCATGATCTTCGGTAACAGGACGACTTGGAGTTGTACCTTGACCTTATGACAACTAGAACCGGATACTTAATAAAACACACCCTTCCAAGTGCCAGATACAACCGGTGGTCGCTCTCTCATAGGGCGACGAGGGGAGGATCATCGGTTAGGATTATGCTATGCGATGTTACTTGGTGAACTTACCATCTGCTCTCTTCTTCTGCTGCAAGATGGAGGTTACCAGAAGCATAGTCTTCGAAAGGACTAGCTATCCCCCTCTTATTCCAGCATTCTGCAGTTCAGTCCACATATGTTACCCCCTTTTCCATTTGATACCAATGCATACATATGTAGTGTAGCTCCTTGCTTGTGAGTACTTTGGATGAGTACTCACGGTTGCTTTGCTCCCTATTTTCCCCTTTCTATACCCGTTTGCTACAACCAGACGATGGAGCCCAGGAGCCAGACGCTAGTGTCGGTGACGACTACTACTACTCAGGAGGTGCCTACTACTATGTGCAGCCCGCTGACCACGACCAGGAGTAGTTTAGGAGGATCCCAGGCAGGAGGCCTGTGCCTCTTTCGATCTGTATCCCAGTTTGTGCTAGCCTTCTTAAGGCAAACTTGTTTAACTTATGTCTGTACTCAGATATTGTTGCTTCCGCTGACTCGTCTATGATCGAGCTCTTGTATTCGAGCCCTCGAGGCCTCTGGCTTGTAATATGATGCTTGTACGACTTATTTTATTTATAGAGTTGTGTTGTGATATCTTCCCATGGGTCCCTGATCTTGATAGTACATGTTTGCGCGTATGATTACTGTACGGTTGAATTGGGGGTGTCACATACACGAGATTTTCATCTAGTCACTTTCACCATGTTGGTCTGATTTGTGTTCGCTACTTTGATAATTTGGTATGTGGGTTGACTGGTGCTTAGGTACTGTTCTTACTTGAACAAACGTCCTACTTATGGTTAACCCTCACGCAAGCATCCATAACTATGAGAAAAGCCCTGTTCAAGAATTCATCCGATTGACCAGTTAACTTGCCGATTAATCCCTACTCATAGGGTCCCCGAGTAGCCGATTACCCGATAAATCATCCGATTAATTGATTAAATGGCCGATTAACTTGCCGATTAGCCTATTAATCCCCTACTCACCAGCCGACTGAGCAGCTACCAGTTAACGATTTCCTCAACAATGGAGAAAAGTATTAAGAATAAATTCTAACCATAGCATTAAAATTTTGGATCCAATTGGTCCCTTACGGAATAGTGCATAAACTGGGGTTTAAGCTTCTGTCACTCTCGCAACCCATCATCTAATTGCTACTCCACAATGCATTTCCTTAGGCCCAAATATGGTGAAGTGTCATGTAGTCGACGTTCACATGACACCACTAAAGGAATCACAACATATGTACTAGCAAAATATCGAACACATATCAAGTTCACATGATTACTTGCAACACGATTTCTCCCGTGACCTCAAGAACAAAAGTAACTACTCACAAATGATAATCATGCTCAAGATCATAGGGGTATTAAATATCATATTGGATCTGAACATATAATCTTCCACCAAATAAACCATATAGTAATCAACTACAAGATGTAATCAACACTACTAGTCACCCACAAGCACCAATCTATAGTTCCAGTAACATGATTGAACACAAGAGATGAACTAGGATTTGAGATGAGATAGTGTTGTTGAAGATGTTGATGGAGATTGCCATCCCCAAGATGGGAGAGTTGTTGGTGATGATGAGGACAATGATTTCCCCCTCCGGGAGGGAAGTTCCCCTGGCAGAATCGCTCCGCCGGAGGGCAAAAGTGCTCCTATCCAAGTTCCGCCTCGAGGTGGCGGCGCTCCGTCCCGAAAGTCCTATCCTTATTTTTTCTAGGTCAAAATGACTTATATACCAGAAGATGGGCACCGAAGGTGGGCCTGGGTGAGCACAACCCACCAGGGCGCGCCTAGGCTCCCTGGTGCGCCCAGGTGGGTTGTGCCCACCTGGTGGGCCCCCTCTGGTACTTATTTGCTCCAATATTTATCATATATTCCATAAAAATTCTCCATGAAGTTTCAACTTGTTTGGAGTTGTGCAGAATAGGTGGCCTGACGTAGCTTTTGCAGGTCCAGATTTCCAGCTGCCGGAATTCTCCCTCTTTGTGTATACCTTGCATATTATGAGAGAAAAGACATTAGAATTACTCCAAAAAAGTATTATGATGGATAAAAACATCATAAATAACAATTGGAAAACATAATGCAAAATGGACGTATCACCCTTCCGATGAAGCATGAGTAGTTTACCACATACCAACGCATCCATAGCTAGTAGCTAGATGGCTTCTTATCTCTCTTTGATTCTCAATAACATGTTCTCCTCGATGTTCTTGGAGATCTATCCGATGTAATCTTCTTTTGTGGTGTGTTTGTCGAGATCCGATGAATTGTCGATTTACGATCAGCTTATCTATGAATATTATTTGAATCTTCTCTAAATTCTTTTATGCATGATTTGATATCTTTGTAATTCTGTTCGAACTATCGGTTTGGTTTGGCCAACTAGATTGGTTTTTCTTGCAATGAGAGAAGTGCTTAGCTTTGGGTTCAATCTTGTTGTGTCCTCTCCCAGTGACAGTAGGGGCAGCGAGGCACGTATTGTACTGTTGCCATCGAAGATAAAAAGATGGGGTTTACATCATATTGCTTGAGTTTATTCCTCTACATCATGTCATCTTACTTAAAGCGTTACTCTATTCTTGAAAGCACAAGTGCTCCCTAGGTGATTTTGATAATTAATGTCAACATATCTCTTGTTGGACTAATATTTTCATCTACTATACTTCAGATAGTTCAACAAAGGCGTGGCATGGACAAGAGGACGTGGAACCCCTTCAAGAAGCTAAGGACAAAGATTGGCAAAAGCTCAAGACTCTACATTTTCATTTTAGTGATCCAAGATCACATTGAGTCCATAGGAAAAGCCAATACTATTAAAAGGGGATGAGGTGTTTCTTAATGACTTGCTTGCTCAAAGTGCTTAGTGATATGCTCCAAAGCCCTCAACCACTTTCTCATTTCCACATATGTCCTAAACCTAAAGTCAAACTTGGCCCCACCGATTTGCTCTATCTGGCGCCACTGAGTTCACTTGACATAGCCACTGCCAGAAACCCTAATCAGTTTGGTCTCACCGATGGGATCTCGGTCTCACGGAGATGGGCTTGCAAACTCTCTGTTGCCTGTTGCAATTATTTTAGTCCCACCGAGACATGCAACCACCGAGTTTGCTTGACCAACTCTCTGTTCTCTTATTACCAAAATCGGTCTCACCAAGTTTGTGTAATCGGTCAAACCGAGTTGAGGTTTCACCCTAACCCTAGCACATCGGTCCCACCGAGTTGATCATGTCAGTCCCACCAAAAACTCTAATGTTCACATTTTGAGCCATATCGGTCTGACCGAGTTTCACTATTCTGTCCCACCGAGTTTGGTAAATTGTGTGTAATGGCTAGATTTTGTATGGAGGCTATATATACCCCTCCACCCATTCTCCATCGAGGAGAGAGCCATCAGAACGTGCCTACACTTCCACTACTCATTTTCTGAGAGAGAACCACCTACTCATGTGTTGAGACCAAGACATTCCAATCCAACCACAAGAATCTTGAGCTCTAGCCTTACCCAAGTTGCTTTCCATCAAATCATCTTTCCACCATATCCAAATCTGTGAGAGAGAGTTGAGTGTTGGGGAGACTATCATTTGAAGCACAAGAGCAAGGAGTTCATCATTAACACACCATCTATTATCTTTTGGAGAGTGGTGTCTCCTAGATTGCTTAGGTGTCACTTGGGAGCCTCCGTCAAGATTGTGGAGTTGAACCAAGGAGTTTGTAAGGGCAAGGAGATCGCCTACTTCGTGAAGATCTACCCAAGTGAGGCAAGTCCTTTGTGGGCGATGACCATGGTGGGATAGACAAGGTTGCTTCTTCGTGGACCCTTCGTGGGTGGAGCCCTTCGTGGACTCGCGCAACCATTACCCTTCGTGGTTTGAAGTCTCCACCAACGTGGATGTACGATAGCACCACCTATTGGAACCACGCCAAAAATCTCCGTGTCTCCAATTGCGTTTGCACACTCCAATCCCAACCCTTTACTTTCTTGCAACTTGCATGCTTTACTTTCCGCTGCTCATATACTCTTGCCATGCTTGCTTGAAATGTATTGTGAATGTTTAAACTTGTGCTAAAACTCCACCTTAACTTAAAGTACTTAAAAACTGCTACTTTTCGTTGTTGATGGTCTAATCACCCTCCCCCTCTAGACACCTCTTCTCGATCCTTTCAGTTCTTCATGAACTTAATACTCTAGATGCAGGCAAGAGTCCGTCGATGTGTGGAGTAATAGTAGTAGATGCAGGCAAGAGTCGGTCTACTTGACACGGACGTGATGCGTATATTTCATAATCATTGCCTTAGATATTGTCATAACTTTGCGCTTTTCTATCAATTGCTCGACAGTAATTTGTTCACCCACCGAATTATTTGCTATCTTGAGAGAAGCCTCTAGTGAAACCTATGGGCCCCGGGTCTATTTTCCATCATATAAGTTTCCGATCTATTATTTTGCAATCTTTTACTTTCTGGTCTATAAACCAAAAATACCAAAAATATTTACTTTACCTTTTGCTTAGTTTCATCTATCTCTATTAGTTCTCACTTTTGCAAGTGACCGTGAAGGGATTGACAACCCTTTATCGCGTTGGGTGCAAGTTGTTTGATTGTTTGTGCAGGTATTGGTGATTTGTGCATTGTCTCCTACTGGATTGATACCTTGGTTCTCAAACTAAGGGAAATACTTATCTCTACTTTGCTGCATCACCCTTTCCTCTTCAAGGGAAAAACCAACGCAAGCTCAAGAAGTAGCAATCATCGGAGAGGCATCAATGAGGATGATGAACCCCTCTGTGATGGTGTCTAGATTGGATCTGGTGGTTCTGGAACTTGCGGCGGCTGGAATTGTGTTTCGTCGACTCCCCTCGGGTTTTGGGATTTTCGGGGTATTTTTAGAGCAAGGAGGCGGTGCGGGAGGTCACCTGATACGTCTCCAACGTATCTATAATTTTTGATTGCTCCATGCTATATTATCTTTTGTTTTGGATGTTTATGGGCTTTATTATACACCTTTATATTATTTTTGGGACTAACCTATTAACCCAGAGCCCAGTGCCAGTGCCAATTTTTGTTTTTTCCTTGTTTTAGAGTCTCGCAGAAAAGGAAAATCAAACGGAGTCCAATTGACCTGAAACTTCACGGAACTTATTTTTGGAAGGAAAGCAACCCGGGAGACTTGGAGTCCACGTCAAGGAAGCTTCGAGGAAGCCACGAGGTAGGGGGCGCGCCCACCCCCCCTGGGCGCGCCCTCCACCCTCGTGGCTCCCCTGACGTAGTTCTTCCGCCTATATATCTCCATATACCCTAAAACGATCTGGGAACACACTAGATCGGGGAGTTCCGCCGCCAGAAGCCTCCGTAGCCACCGAAAACCAATCTAGACCCGTTCCGGCACCCTGCCGGAGGGGGCAATCCCTCTCCGATGGCCATCTTCATCATCCCGGTGCTCTCCATGACGAGGAGGGAGTAGTTCTCCCTCGGGGCTGATGGTATGTACCAGTAGCTATGTGTTTGATCTCTCTCTCTCTCATGTTCTTGAGGTGATATGATCTTTATGTATCGCAAGCTTTGCTATTATAGTTGGATCTTATGATGTTTTCTCCCCCCTCTACTCTCTTGTAATGGATTGAGTTTCCCCTTTGAAGTTATCTTATCGGATTGAGTCTTTAAAGATTTGAGAACACTTGATGTATGTCTTGCCGTGCGTATCTCTGGTGACAATGCGATATCACGTGATTCACTTGATGTATGTTTTGGTGATCAACTTGCGGGTTCCGCCCATGAACCTATGCATAGGGGTTGGCACATGTTTTCGTCATGATTCTCCTGTAGAAACTTTGGGGCACTCTTTGAGGTTCTATGTGTTGGTTGAATAGATGAATCTGAGATTGTGTGATGCATATCGTATAATCATACCTACGGATACTTGAGGTGACACTGGAGTATCTAGGTGACATTAGGGTTTTGGTTGATTTGTGTCTTAAGGTGTTATTCTAGTACAAACTCTAGGGCTGTTTGTGACACTTATAGGAATAGCCCAACGGATTGATTGGAAAGAATAACTTTGAGGTGGTTTCGTACCCTACCATAATCTCTTCGTTTGCTCTCGCTGTTAGTGACTTTGGAGTGACTCTTTGTTGCATGTTGAGGGATAGTTATGTGATCCAATTATGTTATTATTGTTGAGAGGACTTGCACTAGTGAAAGTATGAACCCTAGGCCTTGTTTCCTAGCATTGCAATACCGTTTACGCTCACTTTTATCATTAGTTACCTTGTTGTTTTTATATTTTCAGATTACAAAAACCTTTATCTACCATCCATATACCACTTGTATTACCATCTCTTCGTTGAACTAGTGCACCTATACAATTTACCATTGTATTGGGTGTGTTGGGGACACAAGAGACTCTTTGTTATTTGGTTGCAGGGTTGCTTGAGAGAGACCATCTTCATCCTACGCCTCCTATGGATTGATAAACCTTAGTTCATCCACTTGAGGGAAATTTGCTACTGTCCTACAAACCTCTGCACTTGGAGGCCCAACAACGTCTACAAGAAGAAGGTTGTGTAGTAGACATCAAGCTCTTTTCTGGCGCCGTTGCCGGGGAGGTGAGTGCTTGAAGGTATATCTTTAGATCTTGCAATCGAGTCTTTTTGTTTCTTGTTTTAGCACTAGTTTAGTTTATAAAAGAAAACAATAAAAAATGGAATTGAGTTTGTCTCACCCGCTTCATCTTTTTAATATCTTTCGTGAGTATGATGGGAAGGAAAATTGTGCCAAAGTGTTAGAAGAATGCATTAAAATGTTTGGCATTAAATCTTTGAATGATGAGCATGATTGCAATGTTGTTAGTATGAACTCCTTGAATATCCATGGTACTAATGATGATTGCACTAGTTATGATGAAAATGTCTCCTATAAACATGTCAATTTTTGTGGAGTGCATTGGGTTTGTAAGTACACACCAAATAGGGAAGATAGATATTGCATGAGGCATAAGTACTTAGAAATAAATTGTTGCAAGAAAGGCTAGATGATTGTGCTGAAAATTTAAATTTTCTTGGCCGTACTTGTGGACTTTGCAATGAACAAGGTCATTTAGCTATCCGATGCAAATTGTTTCATGATCTAATCGTGTCCAAAAATTGTGATGACTTGATTTCCCTTGCACATTATAATGAACTTAGTTTGCTTATGGGCTACAAAGAAATGAAACGTATAACTAAGCATCTTCCAGAGTTTGCCCGTTATAAAATTCTTGGGTTTGATCTAGAGGAAATTTATATGTATTCTGCGGTGAATTGTATTGAAAATCCTTATATTGCCAATTACATAAAGAAAATAAAGTAAATAGAAGATGAAGAGAATACTAATGAAAGGGAAGAGACTTCCCAATATCCTCCTATTATTTCTTATGATGAATCAGGTAACGAGGAGGAGCCTTCTATTCAACCAATCTCATTAATAAGGAGCTCCAAAAAGAGGATTGAACCCACACATGATGTGGTGAAGAAGAAAAGAAAAGGAAGAGAGGTAAAAAGACATCTCTCCCAAATAATGCCACTCTTATTACTATTGTGCCTCATGAAAATATAATTGTGGAAGATAATGATAATTCTTATGATCTTGAAAATCTTTTTGGCACTTTCTTGGAAGAATATGATAATTGTTATACTATTGGTGCTATCCATACTATTAATGATGA
Organism: Triticum urartu; assembly: GCF_003073215.2. NCBI lineage: Eukaryota > Viridiplantae > Streptophyta > Magnoliopsida > Poales > Poaceae > Triticum > Triticum urartu. Next base: position 583,902,208 of record NC_053026.1, read on the forward strand.
GAGTGATTATGCTTATGATATGAAAAGTCCCAAGCTTGGGAATGCTATGTTTGATGAAGATGATGTTTTCGAGAATATATTTGCTGCAATTAATGTTTGTCCCAAGCTTGGGGATGCTACGTTTAATGAAGATGATATTTTTAGTCTCCCAAGTTTTGATATGCAAATTTATAATGATGATAGCATGCCTCCTACCTATGATTATTATTGTGATGATACTTCTGCTATAAAAAGTAGTGGTTATATTTATAAAACTTGTCATGATTATGGTTACCCCTTTTCTGAACATTACTCTTTTAATGTGGAAACAATTTATAGTATTCGAGTTTCTTATGATACTCCCACTATTCCGAATGAGAAGAATTTTGCTTATGTGGAGAGTAATAAAATTTCTATGCTTGTAGATCATGAAAAGAATGCTTTAGGTGCTGGTTATATTGTTGAATTCATTCATGATGCTACTGAAAATTATTATGAGGGAGGAATATATGCTTGTAGGAATTGCAATAATATCAAGTTTCCTCTCTATGTGCTTAAAGTTTTGAAGTTATGCTTGTTTTACCTTCCTATGCAAGTTGATTCTTGTTTCCACAAGTTGTTTGCTCACAAAATCCCTATGCATAGGAAGTGGGTTAGACTTAAATTTTCTAGTCATATTCTTCATGATGCTCTCTTTATATTTCTATTCTTATCCTTTATGTGAGCATCATTGAAATCATCATGCCTAGCTAGAGGCGTTAAACGATAGCGCTTGTTGGGAGGCAGCCCAACTTTATTTTTATTCCTTACTTTTTGCTCCTGTTTAGTAATAAATAATTAATCTATCCTCTGTTATGATTGAGTTTTTTATGTTTTAATTAGTGTTTGTGCCAAGTAGAGCCGTTGGGAAGACTTGGGGAAAGTCTTGTTGATCTTACTGTAAAAAACAGAAACTTTAGCGCTCACGAGAATTGCTGCCATTTTTATTTGGAGAGTTATATTTAGTTAATTATTTTTTCAGATGATTAATAGATAAATTCCTCACGTCCATAAATTTGTTTTAGAATTTTTGGGGTTCCAGAAGTTTGCGTTAGTTACAGATTACTACAGACTGTTCTGTTTTTGACAGATTCTGTTTTTCATGTGTTGTTTACCTATTTTGATGAATCTATGGCTAGTAAAAGAGTTTATAAACCATAGAGAAGTTGGAATACAGTAGGTTTAACACCAATATAAATAAAGAATGAGTTCATTACAGTACCTTGAAGTAATGTTTTGTATTCTTTCGCTAATGGGGCTTACGAGTTTTCTGTTAAGTTTTGTGTTGTGAAGTTTTCAAGTTTTGGGTAAAAATTCGATGGACTATGGAATAAGGAGTGGAAAGAGACTAAGCTTGGGTATGCCCAACGCACCCCAAGGTAATATTCAAGGACAAACAAGAGCCTAAGCTTGGGGATGCCCCGGAAAGCATCCCCTCTTTCGTCTACTTCTATCGGTAACTTTACTTGGAGCTATATTTTTATTCACCACATGATATGTGTTTTGCTTGGCGCGTCTTGTATGATTTGAGTCTTTGCCTTTTAGTTTACAAAAATCATCCTTGCTGTACACACCTTTTGAGAGAGTCATACATGATTTGGAATTTGTTAGAATACTCTATGTGCTTCGCTTATATCTTTTGAGTTATATAGTTTGCTCTAGTACTTGATACGTCTCCAACGTATCTATAATTTTCGATTGCGCCATGCTATATTACCTACTGTTTTGGACTATATTGGGCTTTATTTTCCACTTTTATATAATTTTTGGGACTAACCTATTAACCGGAGGCCCAGCCCAGAATTGTTGTTTTTTTTGCCTATTTCAGTGTTTCGGAGAAACAGAATATCAAACGGAGTCCAAACGGAATGAAACCTTCGGGAACGCGATTTTCTCATCAGATAAGACCCAGGAGAGTTGGACCCTCCGTCAATAAATCCACGATGCGGACACGAGGGTGGAGGGCCCCCCCCAGGGCGCGCCCCCCTGCCTCGTGGGCCCCTCGAAGCTCCACCGACGTACTTCGTCCTCCTATATATACCTACGTACCCCCAAACGATCAGATATGGAGCCAAAAACCTAATTCCACCGCCGCAACTTCCTGTATCCACGAGATCCCATCTTGGGGCCTGTTCTGGAGCTTCGCCGGAGGGGGCATCGATCACAGAGGGCTTCTACATCATCATCCAAGCCCCTCCGATGAAGTGTGAGTAGTTTACTTCAGACCTACGGGCCCATAGTTAGTAGCTAGATGGCTTCTTCTCTCTTTTTGGATCTCAATACAATGTTCTCCCCCTCTCTCGTGGAGATCTATTCGATGTAATCTTATTTTTACGGTGTGTTTGTTGAGACCGATGAATTGTGGGTTTATGATCCAGTCTATCTATGAATAATATTTGAATCTTCTCTGAATTCTTTTATGTATGATTGGTTATCTTTGCAAGTCCCTCCGAATTATCTGTTTGGTTTGGCCTACTAGATTGGTTGTTCTTGCCATGGGAGAAGTGCTTAGCTTTGGGTTCGATCTTGCGGTGTCCTTTCCCAGTGACAGAAGGGGCAGCAAGGCACGTATTGTATCGTTGCCATCGAGGATAACAAGATGGTTTTTTTTATCATATTGCATGAAACTATCCCTCTACATCATGTCATCTTGCTTAAGGTGTTACTCTATTTTTAACTTAATACTCTAGATGCATGCTGGATAGCGGTCGATGAGTGGAGTAATAGTAGTAGATGCAGGCAGGAGTCGGTCTACTTGTCTCAGACGTGATGCCTATATACATGATCATACCTAGATATTCTCATAACTATGCTCAATTCTGTCAATTGCTCAATAGTAATTTGTTCACCCACCGTAGAATACTTATGCTCTTGAGAGAAGCCACTAGTGAAACCTATGGCCCCCGGGTCTCTTTCTCATCATATCAATCTCCATCACTTTATTATTGCTTTGCTTTTTACTTTGCCTTTACTTTTCACTTTGCATCTCTATACCAAAAATACCAAAAATATTATTTATCATCTCTATCAGATGTCACTTTTGTAAGTGACCGTGAAGGGATTGACAACCCCTAAGCGCGTTGGTTGCGTTGAGCTATTGTTTTTGTGTAGGTACGAGGGACTCGCACGTAGCCTCCTACTGGATTGATACCTTGGTTCTCAAAAACTGAGGGAAATACTTACGCTACTTTGCTGCATCATCCTCTCCTCTTCGGGGAAATCCAACGCAGTGCTCAAGAGGTAGCAAGAAGAATTTCTGGCGCCGTTGCCGGGGAGTCTGCGCAAAAGTCAACATACCAAGTACCCATCACAATCCCTATCTCCCGCATTACATTATTTGCCATTTGCCTCTCGTTTTCCTCTCCCCCCAATTCACCCTTGCCGTTTTATTCACCCTCTCTCTCTATCATCCCTCTCTTTCTCTATTTGCCTCTTTTTGCCCGTTTGCCTTTTTGTTTGCTTGTGTATTAGTTTGCTCGCTTGTCGTCATGGCTAGTCTCATATCTTCTCCGTTGTCTCCCAAGAATGAAGTTCTAAATTTTAAACAAAGGGAGGTAGAAAATCTAAAATATGCTTGGTATAGAATTTGCAATGCTCAAAATAGATCTACGAGGAAGCAATCTACTTCAGTTCTTTTCCGCAATTTTTATGTAGGTGCTAGTCCTTGGTATAGATATATCCTTGATACTATTACCGGAGGGAATTTCTTGGGTAGCCATACTTTTGATTCTTATAATGTTATGTTAGATTTATTTGGCTCACCACCTCTTTTGGTTAATGGAACTATGTTAACTTTGGAGCATGTTATGCAAAGACTTGAAATTATTGAAAATAAAGTTGCTACCATTGAATTAATTGAAAATCTAGATAAAAAGATCCACAATCAAATTACCCAATATGGATCTAAGGTAGGAATGACTTTGAAAAATATTAAGGAAAAGGAACCCATAGTTAATGAGAAAATAAATCTAGATTCCACTAGAATCGATAACTTGAGGGTATCATTACAAACTTGGGAACCGCTTTTTCTTCCGTAAATAATACTCCAAGTCCTCCTACTAAAATTGCCAAGCTTATGTATGTTCCTAAAAATAAGGGTGAATCATCTAGTAAGGAAACTGCGGATCTTAAATCTATAAGTATTCGTCCCAATCTTTTTGCTATCATTAAGGAACCAATTGCTACAAATGAAATTTTCGATCTTGTGCCTAAGAGTTTGATAATCACTAGAAAGAAAGAAATTCTTAAGGGAGATAGATGCCTCATTGAAGAATTGCCTACCAAAGATGGCAATACCTAGATCTATTCTTGCTTGTTATGCCTAGCTAGGGGCGTTAAACGATAGCGCTTGTTGGGAGGCAACCCAATTTTATTTTTATTCCTTGCTTTTTTCTCCTGTTTAGTAATAAATAAATTATCTAGCCTACGTTTTGGTTGTGTTTTTTGTGTTTAATTAGTGTTTGTGCCAAGTAGAACCGTTGGGAAGACTTGGGGAAAGTCTTGTTGAACTTGCTGTAAAAAACAGAAACTTTAGCGCTCACGAGAACTACTGTCATTTTTATTTTAAGAGTGCTATTTAGTTAATTATTTTTTGCAGATGATTAATAGATAAATTACTCATGTCCAGCAATTTATTTTAGAATTTTCGGGGTTCCATATCTTGCGCTAGCTACAGATTACTACAGACTGTTCTGTTTTTGACAGATTCTATTTTTCGTGTGTTGTTTGCTTATTTTGATGAATCTATGGCTAGTAAAATAGTTTATGAACCATAGAGAATTTGGAATACAGTAGTTTTAACACCAATATAAATAAAGAATGAGTTCATTACAGTACCTTGAAGTGGTCTTTTGTTTTCTTTCGCTAACGGAGCTCACGAGTTTTCTACTTTAAGTTTTGTGTTGTGAAGTTTTCAAGTTTTGGGTACAGATTCGATGGATTATGGAACAAGGAGTGGCAACAGCCTAATCTTGGGGATGCCCATTGCACCCCCAATATAATCTAAGGACACCTAAAATCCAAAGCTTGGGGATGCCCCGGAAGGCATCCCCTCTTTCATCTACTTCTATCGGTAACTTTACTTGGAGCTATATTTTTATTCACCACATGATATGTGTTTTGCTTGGAGTGTCTTTTATGATTTGAGTCTTTGCTTTTTAGTCCACCACAATCATCCTTGCTGTACACACCTTTTGAGAGAGCCATACATAATTTTGAATTTGATAGAATACTCTATGTGCTTCCCTTATATCTTTTGAGCTCTATAGTTTTACTCTAGTGCTTCACTTATATCTTTTGAGTTATATAATTTTGCTCTAGTGCTTCACTTATATCTTTTAGAGCACGGTGGTGGATTTGTTTTATAGAAACTATTGATCTCTCATGCTTCACTTAGATTATTTTGAGAGTCTTAATAGCATGGTAAATTGCTTAATAATAATATGCTCGGTATTCAAGATTTGTAAAACTTTCTTTTGAGTGCGTTGAATACTAAGAAAAAAAATTGATGCTTGATAATTGTTTTGAGATATGAGGATGGTGATATTAGAGTCATGCTAGTTGAGTAGTTGTGAATTTGAGAAATGCTTGTGTTAAAGTTTGTGATTCCCGTAGCATGCACGTATGATGAACCGTTATGTGATGAAGTCGGAGCATGATTTATTTATTGATTGTCTTCCTTATGAGTGGCGGTCGGGGACGAGCGATGGTATTTTCCTACCAATCTATCCCCCTAGGAGCATGCGCTTAATACTTTGCTTTGATAACTTCTAGATTTTTGCAATAAGTATATGAGTTCTTTATGACTAATGTTGAGTCCATGGATTATACGCACTTTCCTTCGTTCCACCATTGCTAGCCTCTCTAATACCCCACACTTTTCACCGGTATCATACACCCACCAAATACCTTCCTCATAACAGCCACCATACCTACCTATCATGGCATTTCCATAGCCATTACGAGATATATTGCCATGCAACTTTCCACCGTTCCGTTCGTTATGACACGCTCCATCATTGTCATATTGCTAGCATGATCATGTAGTTGACATCGTATTTGTGGCAAAGCCACCATTCATAATTCTTTCATACATGTCACTTTTGATTCATTGTATATCCTAGTACACCGCCGGAGGCATTCATATAGAGTCATATTTTGTAGTATTGAGTTGTAATTGTTGAGTTGTTAGAAAAATAAAAAGTGTGATGATCATCACTTTTAGAGCATTGTCCCAAGTGAGGAAAGGATGATGGAGACTATGATTCCCCCACAAGTCGGGATGAGACTCCGGACGAAAAAAAAGAGGCTATAAAAAAAGAAGAGAAGGCCCAAACAAAAAAATGAGAGAAAAAGAGAGAAGGGACAATGTTACTATCCTTTTACCACACTTGTGCTTCAAAGTAGCACCATCATCTTCATGATAGAGAGTCTCTCATTATGTCACTTTCATATACTAGTGGGAATTTTTCATTATTGAACTTGGCTTGTATATTCCAATGATGGGCTTCCTCAAAATGCCCTAGGTCTTCGTGAGCAAGCGAGTTGGATGCACACCCACTTAGTTTCTTTTATTGAGCTTTCATATACTTATAGCTCTAGTGCATCTGTTGCATGGCAATCCCTACTTACTCACATTGATATCTATTGATGGGCATCTCCATAGCTCGTTGATACGCCTAGTTGATGTGAGACTATCTTCCCCTCTTTTTGTCTTCTCCACAACCACCATTCTATTCCACATATACTGCTATATCCATGGCTCACGCTCATGTATTGCATGAAGATCGAAAAAGTTTTGAAAATGTCAAAAGTATGAAACAATTGCTTGGCTTGTCATCGGGGTTGTGCATGATTTAAATACTTTGTGTGGTGAAGATAGAGCATAGCCAGACTATATGATTTTGTAGGGATAGCTTTCTTTGGCCATGTTATTTTGAGAAGACATAATTGCTTTGTTAGTATGCTTGAAGTATTATTATTTTTATGTCAATATGAACTTTTGTCTTGAATCTTTTGAATCTGAATATTCATACCACAATTAAGAAGAATGACATTGAAATTATGCCAAGTAGCACTCCGCATCAAAAATTCTGTTTTTATCATTTACCTACTCGAGGACGAGCAGGAATTAAGCTTGGGGATGCTTGATACGTCTCCAACGTATCTATAATTTTTGATTGCTCCATGCTATATTACCTACTGTTTTGGACTATATTGGGTTTTATTTTCGACTTTTATATTATTTTTGGGACTAACCTATTAACCGGAGGCCCAACCCAGAATTGTTGTTTTTTTTGCCTATTTCAGTGTTACGAAGAAATAGAATATCAAACGGAGTCCAAACGGAATGAAACCTTCGGGAACGCGATTTTCTCATCAGATAAGACCCATGAGACTTGGACCCTCCGTCAAGAAAGCCACGAGGCGGTCACGACGATGGAGGGCACGCCCCCTGCCTCGTGGGCCCCTCGAAGCTCCACCGACGTACTTCTTCCTCCTATATATACATACGTACCCCCAAACGATCAGATACGGAGCCAAAAACCTAATTCCACCGCCGCAACTTTTTGTATCCACGAGATCCCATCTTGGGGTCTGTTCCGGAGCTCCGCCGGAGGGGGCTTCGTTCACAGAGGGCTTCTACATCATCATCCAAGCCCCTCCGATGAAGTGTGAGTAGTTTACTTCAGACCTATGGGTCCATAGTTAGTAGCTAGATGGCTTCTTGTCTCTTTTTGGATCTCAATACAATGTTCTCCCCCTCTCTCATGGAGATCTATTCGATGTAATCTTCTTTTTGCGGTGTGTTTGTTGAGACCGATGAATTGTGGGTTTATGATCCAGTCTATCTATGAATAATATTTGAATCTTCTCTGAATTATTTTATGTATGATTGGTTATCTTTGCAAGTCTCTTCGAATTATCAGTTTGGTTTGGCCTACTAGATTGGTTGTTCTTGCCATGGGAGAAGTTCTTAGCTATGGGTTCGATCTTGTGGTGTCCTTTCCCAGTGACAGAAGGGGCAGCAAGGCACGTATTGTATCATTGCCATCGAGGATAACAATATGGGTTTTTTTTATCATATTGCATGAAACTATCCCTCTGCATCATGTCATTTTGCTTAAGGCATTACTCTGTTTTTAACTTAATACTCTAGATGCATGCTGGATAGCGGTCGATGAGTGGAGTAATGGTAGTAGATGCAGGCAGGAGTCAGTCTACTTGTCTCGGACGTGATGCCTATATACATGATCATACCTAGAATACTTATGCTCTTGATAGAAGCCACTAGTGAAACCTATGGCCCCCGGGTCTCTTTCTCATCATATCAATCTCCATCACTTTATTATTGCTTTGCTTTTTTACTTTGCCTTTTACTTTTCACTTTGCATCTCTATACCAAAAATACCAAAAATATTATTTATCATCTCTATCAGATATCACTTTCGTAAGTGACCGTGAAGGGGTTGACAACCCCTAAGCGCGTTGGTTGCGTTGAGCTATTGTTTTTGTGTAGGTACAAGGGACTCGCGTGTAGCCTCCTACTGGATTGATACCTTGGTTCTCAAAAACTGAGGGAAATACTTACGCTACTTTGCTGCATCATCCTCTCCTCTTCGGGGAAATCCAACGCAGTGCTCAAGAGGTAGTAGTACTTCACTTATATCTTTTAGAGCACGGTGGTGGATTTTTTTTATAGAAACTATTGATCTCTCATGCTTCACTTAGATTATTTTGAGAGTCTTAAATATCATGGTAATTTGCTTAAATAATTCTAATATGCTAGGTATTCAAGATTAGTAAAAAAATTCCTATGAGTGTTTTTAATACTAAGAGAAGTTTGATGCTTGATGATTGTTTTGAGATATGGAGGTAATAATATCAAAGTCGTGCTAGTTGAGTAGTTGTGAATTTGAGAAGTGCTTGTGTTGAAGTTTGCAAGTCCCGTAGCATGCACGTATGGTAAACGTTATTTAACAAATTTGAAACATGAGGTGTTTTTGATTGTCTTCCTTATGAGTGGCGGTCGGGGACGAGCGATGGTCTTTTCCTACCAATCTATCCCCCTAGGAGCATGCGCGTAGTGCTTGGTTTTTGATGACTTGTAGATTTTTTCAATAAGTATGTGAGTTCTTTATGACTAATGTTGAGTCCATGGGTTATACGCACTCTCACCCTTCCATCATTGCTAGCCTCTTCGGTACCGTGCATTGCCCTTTCTCACATTGAGAGTTGGTGCAAACTTCGCCAGTGCATCCAAACCCCATGATATGATACGCTCTTTCACACATAAACCTCCTTATATCTTCCTCAAAACAGCCACCATACCTACCTATTATGGCATCTCCATAGCCATTCTGAGATATATTGCCATGCAACTTTCCACCGTTCCATTTATTATGACACACTCCATCATTGTCATATTGCTTTGCATGATCATATAGTTGACATTGTATTTGTGGCAAAGCCACCGTTCATAATTCTTTCATACATGTCACTCATGCATCATTGCACATCCTGGTACACCGCCGGAGGCATTCATATAGAGTCATACTTTGTTCTAATATCGAGTTGTAATCTTTGAGTTGTAAATAAATAGAAGTGTGATGATCATAATTAATAGAGCATTGTCCCCCAAAAAGGGAAAGGCCAAATAAATAAAGAAAGGCCAAATAAAAAAATAAAATAAAAAGGGACAATGCTACTATCCTTTGCCACACTTGTGCTTCAAAGTAACACCATAATCTTCATGATAGAGAGTCTTTTGTTTTGTCACTTTCATATACTAGTGGGAATTTTTTTATTGTAGAACTTGGCTTGTATATTCCAACAATGGGCCTCCTCAAGTGCCCTAGGTCTTCATGAGCAAGCAAGTTGGATGCACACCCACTTAGTTTCTTTTGTTGAGCTTTCATACATTTATAGCTCTAGTGCATCCATTGCATGGCAATCCCTACTCCTTGCATTAACATCAATCGATGGGCATCTCCATAGCTCATTGATTAGCCTCGTTGATGTGAGACTTTCTCCTTTTTGTCTTCTCCACATAACCCCCATCATCATATTCTATTCCACCCATAGTGCTATATCCATGGCTCGCGCTCATGTATTGCGTGAAGGTTTATAAAGTTTGAGATTACTAAAGTATGAAACAATTGCTTGGCTTGTCATCGGGGTTGTGCATGATGAGAGCATTCTTGTGTGACGAAAATGGAGCATGGCTAAACTATATGATTTTGTAGGGATGAACTTTCTTTGGCCATGTTATTTTGAGAAGACATAATTGCTTTGTTAGTATGCTTGAAGTATTATTATTTTTATGTCAATATGAACTTTTATCTTGAATCTTTCGGGTCTGAATATTCATACCACAATTAAGAAAAATTACATTGAAATTATGCCAAGTAGCACTCCGCATCAAAAATTATGTTTTTATTATTTACCTACTCGAGGACGAGCAGGAATTAAGCTTGGGGATGCTGATACGTCTCCAACATATCTATAATTTTTTATTGCTCCATGCTATATTATCTTCTGTTTTGGATGTTTATGGGCTTTATTATACACTTTTATATTATTTTTGGGACTAACCTATTAACCCAGAGCCCAGTGCCAGATTCTGTTTTTTCCTTGTTTTAGAGTATCACAGAAAAGTAAAATCAAACGGAGTCCAATTGACCTGAAACTTCAGGAACTTATTTTTGGAAGGAAAGCAACCCGGGAGACTTGGAGTCCACGTCAAGGAAGATTCGAGGAAGCCACGAGGTAGGGGGGCGCGCCCTCCACCCTCGTGGGCCCCTCATGGCTCCCCTAACATACTTCTTCCGTCTATATATCTCCATATACCCTAAAACGATCGGGGAACACAATAGATCGGGAGTTCCGTCGCCAGAAGCCTCCGTGGCCACCGAAAACCAATCTAGACCCATTCCGGCACCCTGCCGGAGCGGGCAATCCCTCTCCGGTGGCCATCTTCATCATCCTGGTGCTCTCCATGACGAGGAGGGAGTAGTTCTCCCTCGTGGCTGATGGTATGTACCAGTAGCTATGTGTTTGATCTCTCTCTCTCTCGTGTTCTTGAGGTGATATGATCTTGATGTATCGTGAGCTTTGCTATTATAGTTGGATCTTATGATGTTTTCTCCCCCCTCTACTCTCTTGTAATGGATTGAGTTTCCCCTTTGAAGTTATCTTATCGGATGAGTCTTTAAAGATTTGAGAACACTTGATGTATGTCTTGCCATGCGTATCTGTGGTGACAATGTGATATCACGTGATTCACTTGATGTATGTTTTGGTGATCAACTTGCGGGTTCCGCCCATGAACCTATGCATAGGGGTTGGCACACGTTTTCGTCGTGATTCTCCTGTAGAAACTTTGGGGCACTCTTTGAGGTTCTATGTGTTGGTTGAATAGATGAATCTGAGATTGTGTGATGCATATCGTATAATCATACCTACGGATACTTGAGGTGACATTAGGGTTTTGGTTGATTTGTGTCTTAAGGTGTTATTCTAGTACGAACTCTAGGGCTGCTTGTGACACTTATAGGAATAGCCCAATGGATTGATTGGAAAGAATAACTTTGAGGTGGTTTCGTACCCTACCATAATCTCTTCGTTTGCTCTCCGCTATTAGTGACTTTGGAGTGACTCTTTCTTGCATGTTGAGGGATAGTTATGTGATCCAATCATGTTATTATTGTTGAGAGGACTTGCACTAGTGAAAGTATGAACCCTAGGCCTTGTTTCCTAGCATTGCAATATTGTTTACGCTCACTTTTATCATTAGTTACCTTGCTGTTTTTATATTTTCATATTACAAAACCTTTATCTACCATCCATATACCACTTGTATTACCATCTCTTCGCCAAACTAGTGCACCTATACAATTTACCATTGTATTGGGTGTGTTGGGGACACAAGAGACTCTTTGTTATTTGGATGCGGGGTTGCTTGAGAGAGACCATCTTCATCCTACGCTTCCTACGGATTGATAAACCTCAGGTCATCCACTTGAGGGAAATTTGCTATTTTCCTACAAACATCTGCACTTGGAGGCCCAACAACGTCTGCAACAAGAAGGTTGTGTAGTAGACATCATCACCGAGGTGGGCACAACCCACCAGGGCATGCCTGGGCCCCCAGGCGCGCCCAGGTGGGTTGTGCCCCCCTTGGGGCACTCCTTTGATACTTCTTTGGCCCAAGTTGTTCCTTCTGGTCCAGAAAAATTCTCCAAAAAGTTCTGTTGCGTTTGGACTGTGTTTGGTATTAATTTTCTGCGAAGTAAAAAACAAGCAAAAAATAGCAAGTCGCACTGGGCACTATGTCAATAGGTTATTCCCAAAAAATGATATAAAGTTGCTATAAAATGATTGTAAAACATCCAAGAATGATAATATAACAACATGGAACAAGCAAAAATTATAGATACGTTGGAGACGTATCAATACTCTCCCCTCTCGGAGCTATACGTCTCCATGGATAGATCTTGCAGCGTTACCCAACAAAAAATTACCTTGCTACCAAACTATATGTTACCAACAATTTCAGTGCTTGCTGAAAACACCTTGCTTAAAAGCACTTGTCATTTCCTTCTGCTCCTCGTTGGGTTCGACATTCTTACTTATCGAAAGGACTACGATTGATCCCCTACACCTATGGGTCATCACTGGCCACGCCCAAGTGCCTTGTGGGTAGCTGGGGGGTCCCCTCTGGTACTTCTTTGCTCTAGTATTTTTTATATATTCCATAAAAAATCTCCATGAAATTTTAGCTCATTTGGAGTTGTGCAGAATAGGTATCTCTGATATAGCTTTTTCAGGTCAGAATTCTAGCTGTCGGCAATCTCCCTCTTTTATGTAAATCTTACAAATTAAAAGAGAAAATACATTAGAATTGCATCACAAAGTGTAATAATGATAAAAACATTATAAATAATAGTAGGAAAACATGACGCAAAATGGACATATCTGCTCCCCCAAGCTTAGACCTCGCTTGTCCTGAAGCGAAAGCTGATATCAATAATCATGACCACATGTTTAGAGAGAGAGAGAGAGAGGTTGATAAAACTAAAATACGGACATAATAGCATCATGACCATTATCATAGCAACAATATATGTATTATCATAAAACTTCTCATGATCAAGTAACAATTCATCACAATAACGAAGTATAAAGCATAAACCTCCTTGAAAACTAACAAACTCTATTCTCAGTCAACAAAGCAATTACAATTCATCATATTCCCAGGAAGGGTTTCATGTAAGAGCTTTTGTTTAAAAATTCCATATACTCAACTATCATTTAATCTTCTACGATTGCTGACAGTCATGACATATATATGGAGTAAAAGTTTCAGTCAGACACATAGAAAGATAGGGGCTTATAGTTTCACCTCCCAACTTATTTACCTCAAGGGTAATGTCAACTATAATAACTCATGATCACCCATATCCAACTATATATATGTGCCTAGATCTTTCCCCACCACATGATGCTTGCAAAGAGAAAAAATGAAAAAGAAATAGATAATTACACTATTGACTCTTGTGTGAAAAGTAAATACATAAAAGTAAAAGATAGGCCCTTCACAGAGGGAAGCAGAGGTTGTCGTGCACTTTGCATTTTTGGATGTGCAAGCTCTTAATGTAAAGGAACGTCACTTTATATTGCCCCTTATGATAGCAACCTTTATTATGCAGTCTGTCATTTTTATTTCTTTCCGATCACAAGATTGTACAAAGCTTATTATCCCTTACAATAAAAGATCACACATATTTAGGAGCAATTTTTATTGCTTTATGCACCAATGACAACTTACTTGAAGTATCTTATTCAATCCATAGGTAGATATAGTGGACTCTAATGGCATGAAACTGGGTTTAAGGGTTTTGGATCCACGAGTAGTATCTCTACTTGGTGCGGACTTTTGGCTAGCAAAAGATATTGAGCAAGCACCACATGTTGGAGGATCCATGACAATATAACTTCTGTGTGAATATAAGCAAACGTAACTCATTATGTTGTCTTCCTTGTCCAACGTCAACAAATTGATATAGAATACTTAATGGGGGCTCACAATCATAAACGATGTCCAGGATAGTATATTTACATGTGAGTCTTCTCTTCCCTTATTAATCTTTCATGAATTGCATCATTGACCAGTACTATGTTTGTTAACTTCCAACAAATTTATCACTTATACTTTTCTTTATGTAAAGTCATTACTTCCCATGTAGTTAGCATATGATCTTTTTATTATTTTCATTGCTAAGATTGAAACATAAAAGTAAAGAAGCAAAACTCAAACTAATCTTTACTATATAAATCTCAACTCGATTACAGAGATAGATAGATCACAAAACTAACACTCGAAAGTAGATCATACTAAACTTCTATTCTTCTAAATGACGAAATAACTAAGGATCAAACTATAGATAAATATGATAAAAGTGATGGTGATACGATACCGTGGCACCTCCCCCAAGCTTGGCATAAGCCTAGGGTGGAGCCCATACCTGTGTACTCAAGTGTATTTCTTTGGTGATGGTGGTGATGATGAGGTAGTGAGCTTGTCCTTTAGCTTGAATAGGTCCTCCGTATTCCTATTGATGTTCCGAAGGGCATGATTTTTCTCCTCCAGCAGAATAACTTCACGAGTGAGAGATGTATTCTGAGCAGAGATGGTTTCAAAGACCCTTAAGGTATCAATTTCGGACGGGGAAAGATGATACTAAAGGGGTTGCAGAATATCTCCCTTCTCTGTACTCTCTTCCATAGGTATGGCTTGATCTCCCTCATTAATCTGGCTTCCCACGACTTCTTCAGCTTTATCCTCCTTGCTGATATTCTCCTCTCCTGATGCCCACTCAGAGTATACCTCGCTATATGGGCGTTTGCCCAGCGAAGGTTGCACGATCAGGTGCTTGGTGTGGAGCCTTTGAGGAGCCATGGGAGTCTGGATATGGTAGAAAAACAACATGAAACAAGAATAGAGGAGAATCTTGCGATACGGTGGTCAAAACATCCGGGAGTATATATAAAGAATTTTATCTTGCGAAACAAGTACTCCAGAAGAAAACGGAGTTGGGAAGGAACACAAGGGGCCAATAAGGCACGTGGGCGCGCCCAAGGGGTGGTTGTGCCCTGGTGCCTTGTGACCTCCTTATGGGTCCTCTCGGTTGTTTCTTATTTTTGTATTTTTTTTCTAATATTCCAAAACGGACAAAAATATTTTTATGGAATTTTTAGAGTCAATTTACTTACTTTATCACATACCTACTCCTTTTTAGGATTCCGGAGTACTCCGGAAGGTCTCTCTTATGTGTTCTCTGGTGTCATATTTGAACAATGTTAGTTTCAACATTAATAGGTGTACCTGAGATATAATGTTTAATCCTTTGCCCATTGACCACTCTCGGATTAGTGCCTATTGATCTCGATAGCTCCAGAGTGATAAACTTCTTCGATGATATACGACCCTTCCCATTTGGAGAGAAGTTTTGCTGCAAAGAATCTGAAATAAGAGTTGTATAACAGAACATGCTCACCTACTTTGAATCCCCGTTTTTGAAATCTTTTGTCTTGCCATCTTTTAACTTTCTCTTTAAACAACTTGGCATTTTCATAAGCTTGGGTTCTCCATTCATTAAGCCGAGCTCTCGGCATATCAAGAAGGTTTGAACCTTGCTATGCAATGGTCGTCACTCCAGGTTGATATTGAGATTGACTGCCTAAGTGCGACGGATTCGATCCGGTCATGGATGGTGGATAGATCACAATATGTGATGCTGATCAATGAAGTCTATTTACTTTTAGGTGAAAGGGATAGTTCTATTGCTCATATTAGTAGGTACCAAATGTTGTCAGTCATAGATTAGCTATCTTTGGTCGCATAGAAGTTTGGCTATGTTCAGGCCCTGCTAATGTACCTGAACTTTGTATGGAAGATCTTCTTCCAGCTTGAGCAATGAAATCCCTTTTAACCCCACAAGAAATCCTTTTATACTCTCTATCTATTGTGCTTGTGTGGCAAGCCTGATGCACCGTTCCGAACATTGCTCCTGTACTGCCCTGTCCTAGTATTTTCTCAGTGAACCACTATTCATATTTTTCGATAAAAGGCACTTTATTACTTAAAAGGTTTCAGTATTACATCCGACCTCTACATAACTAAGATGCACAAAGCTAAACCAGGTCCAGTCTCAAAAAGTAAAAAAGACAAAATAGAAGTAGTCATGAAAAGATTGTATGACGTCTAAAATGTGCGAGGGCCAATCCTAAGATCATGCTGCCATTCATGCCGGGTAAAAGTATCCCTTGTGTGTTCTCCAAGCATGTACACACCTCCATAAGCAGGTCTCGATTCTCCACACATTGCAGAGGCAACCATAAACGAAGTGTACCGATACATCTATAGATAACATGCATAAGAGAAGAACTTTCAACACTAAAAACCTTATAATTTTGACATAGCCAAAGCGACCAAGTAACGGCAAGCGCTCCCACCCTAAGAAGAATTTTAAACATGTAATCAATCCCATGTAATCAGTTGCTAAATATATTAGAAACACTACATGGAGGATACAAGCCAGAAGCTACTTGGATGCCTGACCATATAGAACGGGCCAATTTGCATTGGAAAAATAAGTATTTTGTTGTTTCATCATGATGACAAAAAATATATTGGTTACTTCCATGCCAGTTCTCTTAATATGGTTATCCTGGCAAGAATGACTCCTCGACGAAGATACCATGCAAATATTTTATTCTTAAGCGGTATCTTCATCTTCAAATCTTCTTATTATCATCAACTGGCACCTCTGACTGGATCAGAGCACTATACACAGAGCCCACCATGAATTTACTATTCATGTGTAGGTTCCAACGAAATGCATCAACTCCTTGTGAAAGTTGTACCATGGATAGTCTCAGTAACAAAGTGTTCCATGATTCAAGTCTGAGACATTTAAATCTAGTCTGAACGTCACATTTGACGGAAAGGGTTCCAGAACCGTGGCAATAGTATCACCCATGTGACACACAATATTGTATAGAGCTGGATATTATTCTTGGAGTATATCATTTCCTAGCCACTTACCGTCCCAGAATCTAATTTCCAATTCGTCTTTAGTAGCTAAGGATCCATAGCAGAAGAAGTATTTCTTTGTAGCCATTAGACCAACCCAAAAGTGTGAGTGCCCGGGCTTTCAATATACTTGGGGCACTGACTTTGAGCCCACATATTTCCTCCTTAGGAGGGCTTGCTATACACCATTTTCTGTCGTGCTAGCGCTCTCTCGGAGAGAAAAAGTGCTCTGTCTCAGTTCCACCTTGCAAACAGCGGTATAAAGTCCCGATAATTTTCTGTGTTTTTTCTAGGGAATTTCTAAATTTAGGGCCAAAGAGGACCGGGAAAGGAGGTCTTCCAGGCCTCCAGACGGCTACCTCATGCGTCCAGACCATCTCATGCCCCTGTGGCACCAGTGTGTCCCATCTTCGGTCTCTCCAATTTTCATATGTCATAGAAACAATTCACCAAACTCCCTGGTATTTTTGGAGCTTCGGGAAATTATTTTTTTCTTCCATTGTAAATTAGGTGCAGATTTCCAGCTATCCCGCGGTTTCCTTCTCTGTGTATTCCTTGCACTTAGAAGGAAAAAGACATTAAAATTTCATCATAATGTGAATTACATCCGTGAAATAGGATAAATTATAAAGAAAATAGTGATGAAAAATGGATATATTAGCCAAATATGGAGGGCTCTCCATAAATTATAGAGCTCGGAAGGCATATAGCAACTCTGCTAGAGTGCCATTTAGCCCAAAATCAACATTGACATTTATTATGGCGACTCCGCTGGAGATGCTCTTACGCGCTTACCGTGGTATTATGCCTTTTAAGAAAAAAAACTTGCATTCTTTTCTTTATAAATACATGTAACTTTATTCTGGAATTCAAAAGGGCAATCGTGAGCCAAATCTCTGATTTGAGAAAGCAAGCGATTCTTGAACTAGAATACAAATGAAAAGGATAGATATAGAGAGTCAATGGAAGTTGTTCTAATGAATTGAGGTAATTACATTGTGTTGTTAGTATAATCCCCTAAAACGTCATGACCAAAGTTCGACAGATAAATACGTGGGACTAACGCCCTCGTTGGCGTAGGGAAATGTCATTGTTTTAAAGCTTTCAATCAAAAAAATTTGTTCACCATTTTAGGATCGGCAGACTAACATTAGATCCATCATCCCTACTTACACTAGTCACCATTGTTGCCTACACAAGACGAAACAGATAAAGACTAGATACATTTTGACCAAATAAGCCCATGCTCTCCGGTAAAGAGGAATTACACAATCGTGTGATGTTTTCTCGTAAGATATCAATAAAATAGAGCCATGCTAGGGGTTGTTTGTAATATTACAGGTACAATGCTTTGAATCCAAGATATAAGAAACTACAAGGTAACTCCTACAAATAAGAATCACAATAAAATATTTTGAAGATATCTTATTCTCTGATATCAATATTGCAAGATAAAATACTGTGAAGACTGCCAAGACTTCCGCTAATTGATTGCAATTGAACTAGAGCAACGATGCTTCAATTCTTTTACCCAAACAAGGTTGATTACTAGTAAAGGTTATCGAAAGCCCATTGAGTCACCCATCAAAAGAAGATGGGAAACCATAAGTGATGTACATACTTAGATTGGGGATGGTCCCCTAGAAGTGCATGTTCTCGAACCACAAGATCGTCACTATGGTGTTGAGGAAAGATTCCAACTCTACAAAGAGTCAAACCAAGAGGTTACAATAACATAAACTAATCATATACGAATAATCGACTCTGCATGGACAAAAACCTCCGTGGCTCTATGGCACCGCCAAAGAAAGAACCGGAGTAACTTTATTCACAAAAGACCTACAAGAACCACTAGATGTTGACGAAGATCATAAAATTCTTGATGATGTGAGGTCCCCTCATCTCTTAGCGCCAAGATGACAGCCGAAGGCAAAGGGATCGAAGGTTTCCTGGCGGCGGTCGCTGTTTGTCGAAGCCTAGAGGAAACCAGATAACTCTTCCAAGAACGGATAACACTCCAAGGTAGACTATGAGCTTCCATGTTCGATCCTCTTCTTTCGTGCTTGAAGCTAGTTTCCTCAAATGCATTATTACAAGCCGATTTTTCATGTACAAATTGAGTATATGATCCTCTAGTACCATCTTGAATTGAGGTGATTGCTCCGAGGCAATCACTAGCCACGCATGCTCGGCTCACAGGAAGGTCGTTTGCAAGTGACAGTGCCTCTCCGTAGACAAGTGACTCCAGTGTTTTAGGATCCATGATGCCTTCAAATGTAATTGTGGAGGCTACTTCAAGATCTTGTTGCTACTGCAAGTAACGTCTGTCATGGCCTTTTTTATCATCGTTCTTCCCAGTCGCAACATCCACATTGCATTTTACTCAGCCTGTAGGTGGCAGGATCCAGGAAAATCCATGACCGCTAGCGGATAGGAGTATTGATACTATTCATATTAAAGAACCTATATAAGCCCCGAGTAAACAGAATCCTTTGATGCCCGTGACAGTGCCTCTCCGTAGACAAGTGACTCCAGTGTTTTAGGATCCATGATGCCTTCAAATGTAATTGTGGAGGCTACTTCAAGATCTTGTTGCTACTGCAAGTAACGTCTGTCATGGCCTTTTTTATTATCGTTCTTCCCAGTCGCAACATCCACATTGCATTTTACTCAGCCTGTAGGTGGCAGGATCCAGGAAAATCCATGACCGCTAGCGGATAGGAGTATTGATACTATTCATATTAAAGAACCTATATAAGCCCCGAGTAAACAGAATCCTTTGATGCCCGTGACCGCCAGTGTATGAACGTTTGGCTTGACCACCGTTTATCAATCTCGTTAATTTCTTGAGCAAACGCACATCTCACTCTCCCTTGGGCCAGCCGTTAATCGATCAACCGGTTTTTCCTTCTATACCGGTTGATGTTTTTTCCTCTAAATATGTCCACGAAATTTTACAAATGTTCCAATTTTTTCAAGAAATGTTCAAAATAAAAGAATGTTAATAACCTTTGGGAAATATTAATAAATTTTTAAAAAGTTCCATTTTTTAGAAATTCATGATTTTAAATCTATTCATGAAAAAGTTCCATTTTTTTAGTTTTGTGAATTTGAAGATTCTTCACAAAAAAATAAAATTAAAATAATAAGAAAACAAATTATAAAATTAACCCTGAAGGAAAATGATAAGAGAAAATAATACATACTGGAACATTTTTATTTTATTTTTGAGTGATCAGACCGGAGCGTTCTAAAACTAGAAGATGAAACAAATAAAATCCTCATGTGGGCTGGCCCATTATGCGCAGTGGGGAATTGGTTGAGTGGGAGCCTCTTTGGAGAGCGCCTACTCTTTTTTTTAGACAATGGAGAGAGCCTACTCGGCGCCGAAGCACCCTGGTGGGACGGCCCACGAACACACATCACTGCAATGTATTTATATAGCGCGAGAAATATTACAGTGAAATATTGTCCTGGTGTGGAATCGAACTCGCGCCCCTTACATCCTGCGGCAAGATATCTTTCCCTCTCTTTCCCTAATCTTCCCCTAATAATAAAGCAAATAATGCTTCTGGTCGTCCGTCATAACATTGCCCTCGAAGTTGGTCAAATTTACCCACCAATGCCACCCGTAAGTAGGAAAACATTTCGTTTTTTAAAACAGCCGCCGGTAGCGATTGGTTCAGGTAGGGAGATGCCCACACAAAACACAAGTACACATGCCACTGTGCTGGCTAAAGCGTCTGTCTCAGCCTTTTTTTTCATGAATTTCGATTGGCGTAACACATAGAGCTATCTCACCGGGTGTAGCTTAGCAGGCCTGCATAGTACAATTTTTGCCGAACTATTCTCTTCTACTTTCTTTTCAAATTCAAGTTTTTTAAAATATTCATATCTTTCAAGCCCCAACTCCAAATTTTGCATGTTATATATGCAAAATTTTGTACATTCTCAATAACTTGCATGTTAATTATTTTTTAAATTATTTTATGTTATACCCTTAATTAGTACTTTTCTTACATACAATTAAAGGTCGGAACGTTTCTTACTCTTTTTTTTGTACCTCGCTTATTACCAGATTTTTGACATGTGGTTTGGTCCATCCATTTGTATATAAAATAAAAACAAAAAAATAAAAAATTATCCGTCATTTGACTTTGATTTTTGTGGCTCATCGGTCCCAGCTTGCACATGGGAAATGAGCCTGGTCCTCCACCCCAGTGCGATTGTGTATTTTCCTGTAGGGGCCGACCCAAGGTTATTGTGCGACAAAGAATTCTGCCGTAGAAAAAATTAATTTATTCATGTGGTCTTGATCCAGAGTCATCCACCACCGTTTAGAAGGTGGCAACCAATGGAGCTGGGCTATGCTTTCGGGTTCACTACCCAATAAAATAGTCCCACCTCGATTTTCTGCATTATGTACATGCATAAGTTGTCAGGAAAATAAGCAAACCGGTCCTCCAAAAAAACACCTCGAGAATAAGGAAACAAAGGCGGGCTTACATGTGGCTTATATTTCATGGGATGTTGTGGCGCTAAATTAAGTATGAAATACCGGTTTCGAATGGCATATGTAATAAAAATACGAGAGAATAAAGGGTGTGATCAATGGACATAAAAAAAGGGGAGATTAAAAAAATATGAAGGAGAGGATAACATAAAGGAATTGGTACTAATACCAAAGGCGTGGCATACATAAAATGACAAAAAGGAATTGATATCGAGAGATGTGAAAGGGGCAGACATATAAGTGTTGCTGCGGAGCGTGCGACCGTGATGTGCAACAAAAATAATGCAACTAGGAAGGTGAGAAGCACTACGTAAGCGTCGAGTTGAATGCAACAAACTAGGTCTGTTTCCCTCATACACAAACATTTCTTTTAATTAATCTTCAAGTGTTTGCAGAGATGGCCTAAAACGCATTTACAATAACCATTTTATTGTTATTTTTTCATGATTTGATGCAGATTTCAAACATGGCTTCAACCTCCAAATAATGCCTTGGTATAAAACATTTGAAAATTAGGCTCTTTAGGATTAGAATCGTCATAGAAAACCCATACCAAATATACCAAATGCTAGACCTTAGTGTGCAGCTCTCTGTCGTGGGCGGGTGGCACCATTCGAATGTTGTTGGGCTGTGGTGATGAATATTTTGACGGACATATCAGTTATCTCTCCCGTTGCAACGCACGGGCATATGTGCTAGTAATAATAAAGCACGGATTGACTTCGTCGAGTTCACCATCATACTATTTTATAAAAAAGACCCGGCTATTTTATGTAATTAACCCTCAGGTTATGTTTATAAGTCGGCCCCAATAATAAGCTCGCAAACCAACTAAGCCTGCTAAGGATCATGCATAGATATAGATTCTACGTAATTTAAGCGGGGCATGGATCTGTGTTTGACAGGACTTGGGCCAAAAGCACTGCCCCTTTTCAACAGAAAATACAGCCGAAATGACACGCCGTTGGAGGCCTGCCTGTCCGATCGAATTGGGCCAGCTAAATAATCCAAAAAATGATTTGTACTGTGAAGGAATCGATCATGATCAGTGCCCTAACTTGCAAGGGCCACAACCAACTGCGGTAACATATACCCCTAAAAAACTGAGGTAACATATAACTTCACGAGAAGTTCTGGTTCATTTTGCACTTAAATAGTCTCACCTCGTTTTTTTACATTGAATTTCATCAATTCATATACGTTCCAAGTTGCTCTGGATCCACGAGCGGAATCGGGAGTCAACAAATAAAGAATGAGAACGGATCTTTAAAAAACACATGAAGAAATTAAAGGAAATATGATATATTCCCGGGATTGAGGGGCTGCCATGCATTCCTAAAGAAGAAAGCTGCACCCGATTGATTGGGCACTGATCACACGAAAAAATTAAAGGAAATATGAATCGCACTAATCGCATAGGAGGACCTAACTAAAGGAGGAGACAAAAATTTGAGGATTAATTAACCCCAACAGTGTGGGGCTGCATGGATTTTTAGCAGCAGCGGGCATGGATTTTAATTGTGCCATTTTTTCCTCATTGTATATGCATATTCAGTTCTTACAAAACTAGCCCTAATTTTCTCTTGAGTTACAACGGATGACAAGTGATGTGTTGCTTGCACTTACTGTCCTTACCAAATTTGGGTCAATTTTAATTTCTCTCATTGTAACACACTAGACGTTATGTTTACACATACAATCCTTACTAAATTCACATTAATTTTTTTCGCCCGTTGCAACGCACAGGTATTTTTGCTAATATAAAATAAATATAGGTATGACATGTCAAGGACTCCTAGTAACAAAATAAAAATGTTGGCACGCTATTTATTTCGCGTACATTGTCATGTAGATTTTTTATTTATCTGAAAACATTTTACGAAAACGTGATTTCTTTTGCAAAAACATGAACAAAATTTGAAGTCAACAAATTTAAAAAAGAATCACGAATTAGAAAAACAGTTCATGTATTCAAAAAAGTTCACAAATTCAAAAAGTTAATGAAAACTGAAAAAGATCATCTATTATTAAAAATATTCATAAAATAAGAAAAAAACCATCAATTTTGAAAATAAGTTCATCGATTCTAAAAGAAAGTCCATCGTCCCTCAAAAGTTCAACGAATTTCAACATAGTTCACCATTTTTTTAAAAAAATCAATTTTTTTGGAAAAGATTATCAATTTTGGAAAAAAAGTTCATCAATTCTCAAAGAAAGTTCATCATTTTTTGCTTTCTTATTTTCTCCCATTTTTGTATTCGTTTTTTGCACTATTTCCTTACTTTTCTTTATACTTTCCGTTACTATAAAAATATATATTACATAAAAAACTTCACATAAAAATGTCAATCAAGCATTCGAAAAATGTTAGATGTGTATAGAGAAAATGTTTGTTATGCATACAAAAAAAATATAATGTGAAATTTGAGCTTGTATTTTGAAAATTTTACTTAAGCATATAAAAAAAGTTAAACAAGTATTTGATAAAAGATAAATATGTATAGAAAAAATATTGACTATGTATTAAAAACATGTCAATCTTGTGTCTGGAAATAATGTAAATCAAGCATTTGAAAGTTAAATGTGTATAAAAAACTATTCACTACCTACTAAAAAATTAACATTATTGTTGGGGATATTACTATTAAGTATAATCCGGCCATGAGGGGCCGGGTTATGTTCACAATGAGTTAGTCATGTTTGAAGCCCATGAAGACAAGAAGTATGGCGCTTTACGGAAGAGGTCTAACATGAAGGCCCAGGGCCCAAAGGCGGATTAAGACCCGTAGACATAAACTGCCGTATGATATGTAACTTATGTTGTAAGACAAGGAAAGGTAGAAATCGAGTCGGGCACGTTTGTGAGTCGGCCTCGGGATTTTGTAAACCGCCGGGCGTCAACCTGTGCATATAAAGGGATTACCCGGCGGCGGTTTAGGGACAATAGACAATAACTCGAGAGCCAGGCAAAGCGGATTCGCTCCCTGGTCATCGAAACCCTAGCAATTCCATCACAACTGGAGCAGGCTTTTACCTTCACCGTAAGGGGCCGAACCAGTATAATTCCTTGCGTCCCTTGTTTCGCTTTAACCCCTTCAAGCTAACCCGTCGCGATGGCTCCACGACTAAGTCCTTTCACTAGGACATCTGCCGTGACAAAACCACGACAATTATACTTCAAAATTTTTAATAAAGCATTTGTAAAAAAGTTAATTTCTTATAGAGAAAATGTTGACCATGTAATCAAAAGATGTTAATCTTGTATTTGAAAAATATGAATCAAGCGTTTGATTTTTTTAAAAGTGTATAGGAAAAATGGCGACCATGTATTAAAAATGTTTAACTTGTACATGAAAAATTATAATGTGTATTAGATATATTCCAAAAATGTAAAACATTGATGAACAAAGTAGAGATATATAAATCAGATTTCAATGAAATATTAATCATGCATTGCAAAGAGTTAAACGTGTATATGAAAAATGTTTCTAATGTTTACGATAAATGATGAATTTGTACTGAAAACAGAAAAAACCCGGAAAAGGAAACATAAAAACATGAAAAAACCAAAGAAACTTGGGAAAGAACCAAAAAACTGAAGAAAAGAAGAAATAATAGAAAAAACGTATTGAAAATCAAGGAAAAAAACAAAGAAGACAAAAAACAAACCAATCCTTGAACAAACAAATAAAACCATAAGACCCATGATTTTTTTAGAGAAATGTTCGAGAAACAAAGAAAACAGAAAACCAAAGAAAAATCGTAAAGAAAGACAAAAGAAAAAATCAGGGGGAAACCAAACCAGCGAAGACAATCGAAATCAGCGAACAAAAAAAACAGCAAATATGGCCGAACCCACTTTGCTACAGATGGGAGGGAATTATTAAACGAGACGGAAGGAGCACTTGCATTAAGCGAGATATAGTCACCGCGCTGATGAAGAGACAGGTGATGGTGAACACACGGAGGACCTGATATTCAGCGCGTTCAGCACCGCTTAACCAAATGCGTCGCTGCTTTGCAGTACGCAGTTCGCTTACCACTAGAGCCGCATCATAACACTGATCAATAATAATACCGTCAACTGTTTAAGGATAATTGCAGCCGCGCTGTTCCAAAATTTACATGTTCATAGATTAAAAAAAGGTTCACAAATTTGTTTCAAAAAGAAAAGGTTCACATATTGAAGAAAGCTAACGATTTTTTTTTTAAAAAAGTTGCTATTTAGAGAAAAAAAATTCATAGAATTTGAAAAGGTTCACTAATTCCAGAAATATAGCGAAATTTAAAAAGGTTCACTAATTACCGTGGTATTATGCCTTTTAAGAAAAAAACTTGCATTCTTTTCTTTATAAATACATGTAACTTTATTCTGGAATTAAAAAAGGGCAATCGTGAGCCAAATCTCTGATTTGAGAAAGCAAGCGATTCTTGAACTAGAATACAAATGAAAAGGATAGATATAGAGAGTCAATGGAAGTTGTTCTAATGAATTGAGGTAATTACATTGTGTTGTTAGTATAATCCCCTAAAACGTCATGACCAAAGTTCGACAGATAAATACAGCCCGCGCGTGTTTTTGGACTGGGCCACGTGTGGGCGGGACTCCCCTGTTTGTTCATTTCGTTTTTTCTTGCTTTTAAATTCTGTTTTTGTTTTTTCTTTAAAGTATTTTAAGATTTCAAAAAGTTTCAAAATTCAAACAAATTACGATTTTTTTCAAGAAATCATAAAATGTTGGAAAATCATAAAAAGCCCGCAAATAATGTCCCCACATGTTTTAAAAAACAATTAAGATCTAGAAAAAAATGTTCAGGGAATCAAAAAATATTTGCTTATTCAGAAAATTTTCGTGAATTTGGAAAAATGTACGCGAATTGAAGATATTTTCATGAAATTTTTGAGATATTTTCACAAAAATAAAAAAAAATCATGAATTTAAAAAAATACTCCCAAATGCCAAAAAACAGTTCATCAATTTGAAAATTGTTCGCTGAGTAAAAAACGTCCATGGATTTGGAAAATGTTTTTTTAAAAAAATCCATGAGTTTCTATGATTGTGAAAAATGTTTTCCCAGTCAAAAAAATGGTCACAAGTTTCCAAAAAAAAATTATGAATTTTTGAAAAATGTTCATGAATTTGTAAAATATGTTCATTATTTCAAACAATGTTCATGAATTTGGAAGATGTTTGCAATGTGAAAAAGAAAAGAAAAGAAAAAACTTAATGGCAAAAGAAAAATAAATGAGGAAATGGAAAAAGAAAAATAAGATGAAAAAAAGGAAAAGCAAAAAAGAGAAGGAAAAAGGAAAATAAATAAACCACCAGGCAAGAAAAAGGATAACTGGTTCAAGGAAGGTTCGAACCTTGCCAAAACAAGGGGGGAGGGTGGGGGGGGGGGGGCGGGGGGGGGCAACAACGGCTAGGTTACTACACAGGGACCTATGCGCCAAATAGGGGCCACAGGGGCGGGGGCATGGTGATAGTACAAATCATCTCAAGTAGCGTAGTGCCTCCGGCAAAAAGTAATGAAAAAAGTACATACATTGGCAGTGAGGTAAAGAGGATGACACAAAGCGGCAAGGCAGCTGTGTTTCAGCAGTATACCAATATCGACACATTGGATGTATCTAGCACCAAATTAGTGCTAGATATATTCATTTGAGGGACAAATTTGAGACAAGTTTTTTCAGACGGAGGGAGTATAAGCCATGGCTATGGACATTCGAAAGGTGCACCTTTAGGGGCCTACATGAAGAGAACATAGGTGGTGAAGTTACAGAGCAGAGTGCAAGCTTGTGCAGGCACAACCGCACAAGGCAACTCTGTTCCGGCAGCATCCTATAAACCGAGCACGATTGGGTAAATGTAAACCCTTTGTGTTTTCAAGCTACCAACTACTCCCTCTGATAAAGAAATATAAGCGCATTTAGATCACTACTTTAGTGATATAAACGCTCTTATATTATTGATGGAGCGAGTATAAGCTAATATCAAATCTTCTCTACATAAGATACCTCGACCACTCCATGCTCCTTTTCCTTATTGGTCATAAAAGCTATGGTTTGTTCCATAAGATATGATCACGCGCAGGAATAGTCTTTTACATATTATGCATAGCTATCCTGGATTGGAAAGGATCAAAGGAACCATCTGGCTCCTGCATGCTAAGAACATAACACTGCTACATAAATAACTAACAACGCCAAGTTGATGTTTCAGCGATGCAGTTAGCTCCCAAACTCTTTTTATAAAATCGAAAAGAAATTCTACGCTTTGAAATCCTACAACAGAAAGCATCCTTTGCCTGAAGAGTTGCATGCTTACATTTACATACTTACATTACTTGGCTGATGTCGTATGCTACTGCAACAACACAAATACAGGATGCAACTCACCAGATCATACACAGAATCACGGTCACCTGTTAAAAATGGTGAAACAAACATTTAGAGCTGCAATCAAACCTTCTAAACGCTCCAACTTTTCTAGAGCCACACCAATCAACTTCTTAAACAGTAAGATGAAATTCTTTGCTCAAACAACCGGCACCAGAAGGGTATTGCATTCACCATCAAAATATCTGTGACAACGGCACTCACAAGGCAAGAGGGTTTAAGAAGAATCACGTTACAGATAACATCAAGGGTTTTCTCTGGAAGCAGAAAAATACAGTGTCAAAACTGGACTGTGGGAGCCCTAAGCGTTCTGATAGTGGTGCAGCTTGTAGAGCAAAACTTTTCCGCCGGCGTGCCCGACGGAGAGGAACCCGCTCCCAGGGCTGAAGTCCAGGCACCTCGGGTACTGAAGGCTGAACCGTGGCCCTGGCCAGTTTTGGTACACGGTGAAGGATGGGACGTGTACGAGCCTCATCCCATTCCTATCCTTGCCCGAGCTTATCGCCAGGATCTGGGCGTCATGGTTGAACTTCATCTGGCCCGTCTCGGTCGTGAGGTTCTCGATCGTCTTCAGCGGCTTCCTCTTCCCCCCGAGGAACTCGTCCCTCTTGTACACGTTCACGATGCCGCTGCTGGAGCCTGTGGCGAAGTAAGAGCTGTCCTGCGAGGTGCAGAGGGAAAGGCCTGACAGGGAGCCCTCGTCGACAGACTTGTGCATACACTTCCTTGTTCTGAGATCCCAGTGGTAAACATGGCCATCCCCGCCGCTGCTCAGTAGCTGGTTCCCACCATCCGCAAAGGCCAGCGAACGCACGTTACCATTCATCTTGAGGGTTCCAATGAGCTGCTTGGTTTTGGAAGATATCAGGAGGATGTACCCCTCGTTACCGATAAACGCAATGGTTCTCGAATCAGGTGATATCTCAAAGCTCTCCAGGCTTTTCTCTTCACGCCCAGTCAAGGGTCCAATCTTACTAACAGCAGCTTTCACCAGATCAAATGAGTAGAAGAACTTCCTCCTGCCGGAAAGGATCACCTCAGAGCCATCAGGTAGAAAGGCTGCCTTCTGAATTGGACAGTCCTCGACAAATATGCTCTGGATCTTGGGGTTTCTCTTGCCATCAATCTGGAAAAACCTCAGATGTTTGTCCAGGCCAGCAACAAGCATCAGCTGACCATTCCTATGAAACTGCACTGAATTGATAGGACCACTGGAAGGATCCTGGGCATTCGCATCAACAAGCCTCGAGTAGTCCAGCATGCCAGGCAGGAGCTTAGCAGTACCCTTGACGACAAGCTCATCATTGTTCCGAAGCATATTGTCGACTCCACCTTCTTCCTCATCGGAGTCACCATCACGGAGAGGAGCCTTCCGGTCCATATCCGCCCAGCCAGTGAAAGGGTTCAGCTTGGCGTGGTGACCGCGCAGCCTAGCCTCATACTCCTTGCCCGAGATCACGCGCTCATCAGCCTCCTTCCTCAGCTTCCTCAGCCTCGCAACCTTGAGGATGTCCACCTGGGTGCTATCCTCCTCCTCATCCACCCAGGCGGGCTTCCTCCCCTTATCAAGCACCTCATCCTCACTGCCCAGGTCCTCCTCATAAACAGGCAGGTCGTCGTCGGCAGACCGGTCCACGGAGAACAACTTAGCATCATCCTGGCCACGAGCCGGCACAGCCTCGGTGCCGAACTCGAGCGGGGTGTAGATGTTGCCGAACAGAGAGCTCTCCAGCCGCCTCATCTCATCGGCCTCCTGGCCCTGCCTGGCCTCCAGCGCCTTCTTCTTCTTCCTCCGGTCCTTCCTGCGATCCTCCGGCCTGGGCTTCTTCCCAGCCTCTGCATCCGAGGCGACGGGGGAATCCATGGTCTCTTCATCGCTGCTGCTGCTGTCGTCCTTCTCCAGCCGGCGCTTCGGGAGCGCGTTCTGGGATATCAGGCTCGTCATGGCGCGGGGAACCCTGCGGAGAACACCGGCGGATTAGACGGCGCTACCAATCCCAGCGACAAATGCGCAGTTTTGAACCAGGGGCGGATCCGCGAGCTGTGAAGGCCAGCGGGATTGGACGAATCGCTGGAAGAAAACAGGATAGCGAGCTTCGTACCTCGGAAGTCAGCGGCCAAAGACTGCGGACGGGGTGGCGGCGGCGGCGGCGGCGGCGGGAGAGGCCGTGGTGATTGGGGAGGGGAGTGGGGGGTTGGGGTGTCGACGGTGACGGCGGCGGTGGCACAGCGGGGGGTTTGGAGAGATTTTAGGGCTATCGACTGCGACCTGGCAGGCCGCTTGCCCAGATTGGGCCCCAAACAAGCCCGCCACCTGCGAACGCAGCCCAGCCCATCAGGGCCTAAAAAAAACTGCTCCTAAAAAAAAGAATAATTAAGCAATACCCCAGAAAGAAAAGCCCTGAAGTCTGCCTAAATTTCAGTACTGTAATAGGGAGGAAAAAAAAAGGAACTGTCACCTTGCGCTCTCGCCGCCTCGCCCAGCGCCGCCGCCCGCCCGCCGCCTCTCCCGCCGGCCACCGCTTCAATCCCGCCGTCCGCCGCCCGTGCCTGCCTCCACCGCGCCCTTTCCCGAAACTTCACCGGCGTTCCCCAACCTCCGCCGAGCGCCTTCGCCCTGCCCTAGCCCTTCCCGAACCCGGACGACTGACGGCGGCGCTCCGGTCAGGCGCCGGGAGATATGGTGAGTCCCCTATCATCTGTTGCTTCACATCATGCTTCTCCTTGCCAATTTAGGGCCGCACGTCGGGGGAAGGGGGGAGTTGCGGCGTTATATGATCCAATGCCCAAGTGCTAGATCGCATTTCATCAAATTCCCCAGATAATAATCCTGTCAAGATCATCGTTCCTTTTGCAATTGTACTGTTGTTTCGTTGTTATGTGCAAATTACCTGTTGGAAGTTGGAACCTTGGAGTATTTTGGACATGTTTTCTTCACTGACCTCTTGTGGATTGCAGTACTGTACTTGTTTAGGATGTGATTGGTTTGTTTTTAAGACAGTAAAGTTAGCACTAGGGTTCAATGTACAAAAGACAGGCCTTTCTTGCAATGGATTAGTTTCCCTTTCACTTGGGTATGTTTCCCTGAACCCGGGGATTAGCCCAGTTTGTGCCTTTGTAGGGTTTGTTTACATGGCTTACATACGGGCATGGAGCACTATGAGTAAAGCAGATAATTCCCTGACCTCCCTTTGCTCTGGTTGACGGGGTTAGTACCCCGTTCTTGTCAAGCGAAGCTACAACAACCTTTGAATCCAATCTGCTTTACTCATAGTTATTATTGCAAGGAATTACATTGTTATTATTTTCAATGACTAGGAACTCTGCTAGTATTTACTCAATTCAATGGGGGGTTGTGCCATGACCATGACTTTTTTTTTGCACTCACAAATTCCTGAAAGGTTTATTGAGAATACCTCCAGGAACATCAGAGAGGTAGATTGAGAATGACCTTAGATATGCATCTTAGAGACCTATAAAATATTGTGAAGTCTTGCTGCTGTATCATTGTTTTCACTTCTCATTTGAATCCCATTTTACAGGGTTTACGTACCAGACGGCCGACTGTTGCAATGCGTAGTGGTGACGAAGAAGATTTTGACGATGATGGTGATGATGATTACAGTGATCAAAACGATTATGATTATATCTGCAAATATGACGCTAGCCACAATCATGGTAGTGGTGATGACAAGAGCAGTGATGATTACAGCTGCACTGATGATGATAGCAACGATGATGGTGATGATATTGACAATGATGATGGTGGTGGTGGTGATGCTACTGATAATTTATGTGCAATATGTGACAATGGAGGGAAATTGCTATGGTAAGTTGTGCTTCCTAATCAGTCGTTGACCGCAAACACTACTGAATTGAATTTGTGATTTCTCTTTTTTTCTGTAAAAGAATTGAATTTGCAAACATCACCAATATAGTCAAATATTTCAAATACAACATTGAGTAATCTTTGTAATGCCATAAACTCCGTCCATGTTTCAGACAAAAATTAATATGGTTTTGTATTTGTGAAGTATTTGAAAGAATGTGAATGTAGAACCTTGAAAGCCAAATTCGGGAATTTCTTTAGAAAACAATTTAAAGCTTTTGATTTGTCTTAGTCAAGTGGTATTAATTAGTGTTAGTTTTCCAACTAACCAAAAATGAAGAGAGGAGTGTTAGTCAACCGGTGGGGGGGGGGGGGGTAACATTGTTTTATTTGGCTAGTTCAAAAGTCTTGAAGACATGTCATTCAGTCGGGCTATGCATATGGGATGATTGTGGCACTTCGTCCAAAATAAATAATACTGTAGGAGTGAGTGAGCTACAGATTCATAGGACAAGATTTCATGTGGACGCAAAGGAAATGTTATGTATACTGATCTCTGAGATGTCATGTTAAAGACACTAGAAGATATCATTTCTGTTGGCAATTGTAAACGTAAATTGCTCTACTATTTTCCTTGAAGAAAACTGGCCACTGATAGCTTGAGGGCTATCAATTTCTATTTGTTGACATTTCACAATGGATCATTTTTTGTTGACATTTCACAATAGATCATATACCTACTCTCATGGTTTAGCCTTCATTCTTTGCTTTGATCATCTGATGATTTCAAGAACAAGCTCTGTGCTATGGTATCTTTGGAGCAATTTTTGTTTCATGCCGGTTACTACTGTCGTAACCAATTGTAACCAGCTTCCCAGATGTCCTGGTAGTGGTAGGTACCGGCATTTGTAATACCAGCCTTTTTTTAAACTTGTTTTGGAAACTCTTTCAAAAGAATTCAAGAACTAATGTTTGCTTGCGTGGTTGGGGGAGGTTAAGAACTTGAGATTAACATGAAAGAGAAAGCAAAAGGAAAAAAAAAGTCTTCTTACTGGAATTCAACGTGCTGTGTTTTGGGGATTTGCCAAAAATCCAGTAAATTGAACAAATAAGACATTCTCCAGTATTTTCACAGAGAATCCATTTCGGGCCAGTTATAAACTTCTGGCACATAGGTAGATTTATTATTGAGTTAATAATTTGATCCTGTCTTATTTTATGTAGCTGTGAAGGACAATGTAAAAGGTCCTTCCATCCCAGAGAAAAAGATGGAAGGGAATCTAATTGTGAAACTCTTGGTTTAACTTCTGCACAACTACAGGTAGTTACAAAGTTCTCATTGACTGGTCCAGCAGCATTATAATTTTCCTGGCTCAAATTTGTGATTTGTTTTGTTTTGCATATTTACAGGAAATTGATCATTATCTATGCAAGAACTGTGAATATAAGCAACACCAATGTTTCAGTTGTGGAGATCTTGAGCCATCTGATGGACCAAATGCTAAGGTAACTTGTTATATCTTTCTTACAAGAATGTGGCATGTGGTTTGTTGAGATAATGGTGCCCTTTGTAGTTCTGCGGTTCCCATTCAATGATAATTATTCACTTCCTCCAATGAGTATGCTTGTTGCTTATTTCTTGTTTATGTAGCACCTTTCATGCATCATCATACTCTAAACTTGCTTGTGTCCATCCTGTGTCTTACTAAGTGACAACATTTAAATCCAGTTCCTTGATGTCTTCATTCACATGTATTTTGAATTGTGGGCAACTGAGGCCTGTTGATATTTCGTGCATGTGATTGATGCTCGTGGCTATGATCCTCGAGTATGTTTAGATATGATTCGAAGTGCCCTCTCACCATCTCTGTCCTTTTTAATATTAATATCTTCGTGATTCTAGTTCTTCCATTTTAAAGTGTGCATTCTTTTAGGTGTTCCAATGCTACAAAGCATCTTGTGGGCACTTCTACCACCCCAGTTGTATTGCCAAATTACTTGAGCCTGATGATACTGATGGAGCTTGCGAGTTGGAGAGGAGGATTGCTGCTGGGATGTCATTTACATGTCCTGCACATTGGTGCTCAGAATGTAGAACGATGGAAGACAGTACTCAATTGAGAGAAAGCGTGGCACAAGTGTACGCGCTTGGCACCTGGGTGATAGAATTATCATTTACTGTGGGTATGTTAGTTCTTACTCGTTTGTTTCCCAAAGTTTCTCTGTACTTCCTTCTCAGAGCAACTAACTTCTGTTGAAATCTTGCAGAAGCCATAAACTAGAAGCTGAGCTTGGAGCACCTAGCAGAGACCATATAAAGTTACCATCTAGTACAGAAATGGATACTGTTGGAACACATTGCATTGACCAAATAAAGTCAACTCCCGTTCGAAAAATTTATAGAACAAGAAATCTTGCTAAGAAGAAAACAAAAGTGACTGGTGGAAGGAAAATGAACACTGATCAGGGTTCAACAGGAACTGCGGAGCTGTCAAACAAGGTATGTCGAGAAGAAGCCGACCAGATAAAGTTAACTCCTGTTCCAAAAATTTATAGGACAAGAAATCTTGCTAAGAAAACAAAAGTGACTGGTAAAAGGAATATGAACACCGATCAAGGTTCATCAGGAACTGTGGAGCTGTCAAACAAGGTATGTCGAGAAGAAGCCGACCAGATCCAAACAGTAGATATGAATGACTTAACAGAAGATAAGATTCCAAAAGGGAGAGGTGTCCTTGAGAAAGAGACCATCCGTTTGAATCAAGCACACAATGATGAGCTAGAAAAACTTATTGGGGAGGAAAAGGCTGAAGAGGATGAAAGCAACACCAAATCTGGAGAAGAGAGAGAAACTCGTAGGAGAGAAAATACATATGGGGAAAAGGAGAAGACTCCTGGGAACAACAGTAATAAATTTGGATTACCTGACGGGCGGTTAACCTCCGGATCTGATGGTGACCGAGAAGTTGATGGAAGCCATGCCTGCCAGCAGGAGCTGAAGAGCCCTCACTGCAATGATAATAACAAAGCAACAGAAATTGATACTTCAAGTGACAAGTCAGAAAAGAGACAGAGACAGGAGGAACAGGCAACTGATGGTAACATGTTGGACTTGGAAAGGAACAATAAGAAGTTTCACATGGAAACTGGAAGAGATGCTCATCAAAGTCCTCAGCATCTTCATAATCACAAAAAAACAGATGCTCGTCAAAGTTCTTGTTCCTCATCAAAAGATCATCCTCGGTGTAATGATGATCAGAGATCTTCAATGACTTCCGAATACAAATCCAGAGAGGGAAGAGGATCAAGTAGAGAAGAGTGGAGAAATAATATGAGGGAAAATTCTTATAGGGGTGGGTCACCCTCGGGGAGAAGAAATTCTCAAAATAGATCAAGCAGACATTCTCCGGAAGGGCGAAGGGCGGAGTATCGTAACAGTCATCATAGAAGCAACAACCAACACAGATATGAGCAACATCGACACGATGATTATTTCAAATGTCGTGATGATTATTCCAAACGCCGTGATGTTGATACTGGTGGAAGGAGGTCGAGTCGTCATGAGGATCATTCTAGAGATGGTGGTAGGAGGAGGTCGAGTCATCGTGAGGATCATTCCACTGATGGTGGTAGGAGGAGGTCGAGTCATCGTGAGGATTATTCCAGTGATGGTGATAGGAGGAGGTCGAGTCACCGTGAGGATCATTCCAGTGATGGTGGTAGGAGGAGGTCGAGTCATCGTGAGGATCATTCCAGTGATGGTGGTAGGAGGAGGTCGAGCCATCGTGAGGATCATTCCAGTGATGGTGGTAGGAGGAGGTCGAGTCATCGTGAGGATCATTCCAGTGATGGTGGTAGGAGGAGGTCGAGTCATCGTGAGGATCATTCCAGTGATGGTGATATTGGTGGAAGGAGGTTGAGTCCCCAGCAGTCAGCACTTCCTTCTGGTAATTTTGGTACTAGTCTCAGCCCCCCTTCACATCCGACCACTGAATATGGTGCTAGCAGAAGGCATGGTTCCCCTCCATATCAGAGATCTGAACATGCTGCTAGTGGAAGCCGTGGCCCCTATATGAACCCACGAGGATCAGGCCCTGCAGACTATGAAATGGAAAAGAGAAGTGTTCCCCTTCACCATGATGCGCCCAATGTCGAGGAGTACACCGGTCGACCACTGAATATGGTGCTACCAGAAGGCATTGCTCCCGTTAATACGTACTCTCTCCGAGGGGAATCTCCTGGTGCATATGGTCCTGGAACAGATGCCGGCATGGGCGAAGAAACCACATTCCGTGGTGGGCGTTTCGGTGATCATGGAGTGAGGTCAGATTATCCACGAAGCAGCAGCATGAATGCAGAGGATAGGGCTTTTGCTGCAGGTTCCGTTACGGATAGGTATGTCCCGCGCCTCGACCGAACGAACCACCCAATAAGAGTTGACGGTTATCTGCCGGATTATCCCGTATGGTAGGTTGCTGCTGTTGTGATCCTCGTGTTGCCAGTCCCAGCCAGCCTATGAAAAGCCCTGCAGGAAACCAACAGTTCAACCTCAATTAGCCGCGAAGCGAATCGGGTGTCAAACCTTAGTTTGTCAGAGTGGTTGGACGGTAACCTTCAACCCGAGGTGGTGCCAGCGTACCTTAACGAGTGTGTTTGATGTTGGCCTCGGATCTTGCTACTTGTCGATTGACAGAAATGATCTGCTTAGTTTGCGGTTTGGTTGCTGGAGTGTGCTTATTTTATAATCTGGTGTGGAAACTTACCCACAGAAGTAAGCAGAAGTGGTTCAGACAAAAACGGGCCAAGCAAATGGAAGCGCTATATAATGCAGTGAATGCCAATCGCAGCTAAGTCTTTGGTGGTCTTTTTCTATTGCTCCAAATTTGTATGTGGTAATCTGCAGTTGTTCCAAATATGTTGTATGCCAGACTCGGAAGGTTTCTTCAGTTGTGCTCGACTTGTAGTTCCAAATATGTGTTGATGTTTGTAAAAAATAGTGAATGGTCGATTCGTTGTTACCTCTTTTCTCAGGATGCTTGATGTGATGAAGAACAAGTTTTGTGGATCATTTGAGGCGTCGAGGGCATGTATGTAGTTTTGTCTCGTAGA
Organism: Triticum urartu; assembly: GCF_003073215.2. Lineage (NCBI taxonomy): Eukaryota > Viridiplantae > Streptophyta > Magnoliopsida > Poales > Poaceae > Triticum > Triticum urartu. The sequence goes on from NC_053026.1 coordinate 583,939,171, forward strand.
ATTCTTAGGCGTTGAGATTCCTGTACTGGGTGGGTTGACGAACAGGGCCGAAGATTGAGCTTTGTGTCGAACTAAAGATCTCACGCTACTTTGTTAGAGCGATCGTAGCTTTCTACCGGAATACTCTTCCCATTAGTACTTGAATGAAATGATCTTAAGAGTATTTTGTACAAATAATCTTTACGCCGCGTTTGGCTACAAAGCACATAAACCCTGGAATTTGAAGTTGTTTGGCATTCGAATCCAGTTCCAACAAGACACTTTACGGACCCAGGAAGTGGAACTGCGCTGTTTCCATGCTCGAAAAATGTATAATAATGTATTATGCATTTCAGGGTTTTCACCATTTTGTTATGGAATACAATACATAGAAAACATTGAAAATAACATTTTTGTTATGCATTTTAGGTTTTTCACCATTTTGTTTTTCACTATTGAAAATAATACTATATAATACTGTATTATGCATTTTAGGTTTTTCACCATTTTAGGTTTTAGGTTTTCCACCTTCTCCAAGCCAACTATGGACTACAGTATTATGCATTTTAGGTTTTTCACCATTTTGTTATGAAATACAGTACATAGATAAACACTCGCTAAATTCTCAATCTAAACTAAGAAAGTACATCCTACATGTGTCATAGCTTGTATTATGCATCGCTTCAATATTTTGATGACGACATAAGTGTATACTCTCATTCGGTCATATCAGTCGCTCTGTATCAATCACAGTGTATGAAAATAACATTTTAGGACTTGGTTTGGAGAAGGTGGCGTCACTCGAGCCAAACATATTTGAGACACAATCGATACCGAAATATCAGTCGGTACCTCGATAGCGCCAGATAGTATTTAAAGAAAAAACAGAAATACTATATCCATACTGATAGGTTCTTTTGTAGGCAATATCCATACTGATAGTTTTTTTAGGCAATATCCATAGTGATAGAGTGATAGGTAGATATGTAAATTAGTTTCTGTGATCCAGGTGGATTAGAGCATGGTTAATAATATAGCCAACAACCGACTATATGATGTTGTCGTGTCACGTCTAGTCAACCTTATAGGCAACATGTATAGTAGCTATGCATGACCCATCATACACTTTCACAATGTTTCTTGGAGTCTGTGCTGCAGCCGGATGTTAATCTACAGCCCGCTTCCCTTTTCTCTCCTCTTCTCTCTCATCCGACTCATCACATATATAATTGTTTAATCCTTATAGCCTGCTGACTGTATTTTATTATACTTGCTCAGGAACTAGTGCTACAAAGTTTGGGCCTGACTAGGAACAAGTATTAATGCTACATCCATGGATCATTAGGGCATCTTCAATGGTCGTAAGATGGTTGTTGGTAGAGTTTGCCACAGAGGATTTTTGATGATGTGTCATACAATAAATGAGGAAAGAGAGGAAGGTTGTATGTACATGAACCAACACCCATTGCACAAGCTCCAATGTAGAATGAGAGAGCACCCCATTTATTATCTCACATCCTATTGGCCAAACTAGATACAACCCATTGGAGTTGTTGTATGTTAAGGTGTTGATTGATGACATGGCATATTTTACCAACAAGCTAACATACAAACTATTGGAGATGCCCTTATGGGGTGGTTTACACTTGCAGGTTTTGATTGGATTAAAGGAGAGGGAGGGCCCCCACCCGCTGAAATCTAAGGAGGTGGGTGGGGGGGGATGTTGTCAAGAGAATTAGGGCATGTACAATGGTGCTATCTTAAGAGTGCCACGCAAGATAAATAATGAGATGGAGAAAAGAGAACTTACAAGAAAAAGGTTTGTCTTCTCTTATTTAAGAGAAGACAAGAGATGATCTCTTAGCACAATATGTTTCACCACGTATATAAGAATAGCTAATTATTAAAGATAAAGCTAAGAGATGGCCCATTGTAGACATCTTTTTTTGTTTTTTGTCAAATCTAAATTACATGCAAGATTTAAGATAAGACATCTTATCAACCATTGTACATGCCCTTAGAGGAAGGACCCTGTAAAATGGCTACGACTGGCTCGTGCATTTAGCATTTTCGAGGAACAAAGTTGCCTGAAAAACGGATTTGGGTCGATCGAATTTTCCAGAACCGTTAGATTCTGAATTACTTTGTTCCACCTCACACAAATCATCGTAATCGTCTTCCCCAACGATCTGAACCTGCCACGACCACCGGCCGATCTGCGTGCCTCCATCACCCGTGGGCAGTGGCGCTCCACGCCAGCCTCTCCGCCCCGCCCTCCCCTCATCTCCGCCTACCGCCATGCATCCGCCGCCCCCGGTCCATCCTTATAAACCTCCCAAGCACCAGATTTCTTCGCCGGGCCCGTACGTCAACCACCTAGTAGCCTCCACTTACGGCTCATTCTCGGCCGAGGCCTTGCCGGCATCCCTGGTCCTTGCTATGCTTGCCTCGGCACGGCCATCTGCAGCCTTGGTGATGCGCCTCATTTCCCCTTCTTTTTGCCACACATTGACTGACACAAAATCAAAATTCAAACAACTTACATTTAACTATTGCGACAAAGTTTATAACACTCAACTAGAGAAGGTTTATAAGTTATAACAGACATGCTAACTTGCGTCAAGAGTCCCACTGCCATAGCACACAGCCAGTGCACGCACTTTTTTTACCCGGGCTAATCCCCTTTCCATTAAAAATATAACGGAAATACAGCCAGTTCCGAGTTCAAACAAGGGAAAGGGAAAAAGCGAGATCAAGCACTTCAGTGAAACCCGCTGTGAGCGCTCGCAATCGAAATGCCCACTACGAGGCGAAAACCCTGAAGCACCATCAACACGCCGCGAACCAAACTAAAGTTCAGATCACATTACAATCCCGCACCAAAGCATCATAGTTATGCAGAATATAAGAAACAAAGCTCCACAAAACGCTCTCCAAAGTCTTGGTGTCTCGACCCATGCACTCCAAAAGGTTTTCCAAAATGACTCAGCATCCCAGCAGCTGATCACTCCACGGCATCGCCCGCGTGTGCAGTCGCGCAGATTCTCATCATCTCTTTAGCATTCTCCTTCAGAATCATCGCACCATGCTCTAGCTCCACTCGCCTTTCGCCCTTCAGGAGACCTGCCCAATAAGATAAGTGCATACAAGCGTTGAAGACAATCTCGAAAGAAGACGCCATTTTCTTGAATTCAAAGGTAGTCTGGTTTCTACGATTCCAAATGGCCCAACATATAGCCGCCAGCCCCATAGTGAAGCACCATTCCCCTTGAGGAAGAAAAGCATAGCACCAAGAATAAAATTGACATAGATTATTGGGACATAAATCAGTCCCAAACATCGCCCCAACCGTGCGCCAGACAACCCTTGCCACTGGGCAAAGAAAGAACAGATGTAAATAGGTTTCTCTGCAATCACAGAAAGAACACCTGAGATTGCCGGCCCAGTTTCGACGCTTCATAACATTCCTAGTCAGAACAGCATCCTGGAAGAGTTGCCAAAGGAAAATCTGGATTTTGGTAGGTAATCTAGCCCTCCAAATCCATCTATAGTCACAACCAGTAAGATCTTTCTCCAGGTAAGAATACATGGATTTAGTGGTATATTTGCCGTTGAGCCCAGCACCCCACACAATCTTATCTGGACCAGCCGAGGTGTCAATGCCATCAATAATTTTCTTAACCTCATTAAACTGACAGCTCAGGTCTGCATTCAGCCTGCGTCTGAATATATCTCCACTAGCACGCTTGATAAATTGAGCAATAGTATCGTCCTGATAATTAGTGATACTGAACAGGGTCGGATAAGTGACACCCAAAGGCTGGTGAGTGCCAATGGGATCATGCCACAACCTGGCAACATTGCCATTATTGACAATCACCTTCCTTCAAGCCATATACATCTCTTTTATTTTAAGCAGTGCTTTCCATACAGGGGAATCATGAAATTTCGCTTTCACAGCAGCTAGTGAATTGTTCTTAAGGTATTTTGCCCTCACCACATCTTGCCACAGCCTCTCCCCTGTATCTAACTTCCACAACCATTTTGCTAATAGTGAGATATTCTGTTTGTGAAGATCTTTCACACCCAGCCCACCCTTATTCTTAGATCGGCACACCCTGGTCCATTTAACCAGATAATAACGCTTTTTACCCCTCCCTCCACACCAAAAAAACTTACGACGATATTTATCGAGTCTCTCGATAAATGTCTTAGAAAGTAGGAACATTGACATACAATAATAAGCAATGCTCGAGAGGGATGAATTCAACAAAGTTAATCTCCCACCAGACGAGGCAGAATTACCAATCCATGAGTCACAACATTTAAGATATCGAATTGCTATATACTCCCAGTCAGAATTTCTCAAGGAAGAATAACCGGTACGCCCAGATATTTCATAGGAAAATGCCCTATTTGACACCCAAACAAATCAGCATACTTTTGGAGAGTCATATCCCCCCCCCCCCCCCTACACAACACTTCACTTTTAAGAAAATTGATTTTCAAGCCAGACATAAGTTCAAACAAGTATATCTATATCATCCTCAATGCAGAGAACAGTATCATCTGCGTACTGCAAGACAGCAACTCCATTTGGAATGAGGTCTGCTGCCAGCCCTTTAAACAAATTATTTTTCTGGGCATTGAAAATCATTTTCAAAAGGAATTCAGCCGCTAGATTAAAGAGAAAGGGAGATATGGAATCTCCTTGCCTCACCCCCTTACTACTTTGGAAATAGGGGCCTACAGTGTTATTGATCTTGACACTAATAGTGCCATTTCGTAGAACTTGGCTAATCCAGCCGCACCACTTCTCATTGAAGCCTCTCATTCTATGACATTCTAAGAGGAAATCCCAATTCACTTTGTCATATGCCTTTTCAAAATCAAGTTTTAGGACTATCCCACATTTCTTTTTTATATGTGTGTGGTGTAACACTTCATGCAAAGTAAGTATTCCATCCATAATGTTACGTTTTTTGATAAAAGCGTTTTGGTGCCGGCTGATGAGCTTATCAGCAAACATCGCCACTCGATTATCCAACACTTTGGTAATGAGTTTGTAAGGGCACCGCAACAAACAGATAGGCCGAAATTCTTGGATTTTTTTGGCCCCATTGACTTTAGGAATTAGGGTGATCACCCCATAATTCAGTCTTTCAACGTCTAGGGAGCCTTCATGAAATGCAGCAAACAGATTCATAATGCCAGTACACGCACTTGTAATCATCGAGTATTGAATATGCTCATGGCTTCCATTACAACCAGAACGCCACAGGATCCCGCAACTCGTGGATCTCTGACGGCGCAGGCAGCTGGTAGCATCCAACCCGGCGTGGTGTGACTGGTGTCTCAGCCCGCAGGTCTCCTTTCTTGTCATACAGGAGAGAGAACGCCGTCAATCGAAGCCTATAGCGAGGAGACGACGGTGGCATGGCCTCCTCCATCTCCGGCTCGTCATTACCAGAGCTGCTGGCGGCATCGTCTTCAACAACGGAGAAGTACTGCACAAGGCAGAAGCGTGCGACTCCCACGTAGACGAGGCTGGCTCCGACGTGTTGCTCGGCTGGGTCCTCGCAGAAGAGCTTCTCCTTGCTAAGCTTCCACGCCGGCGGGGACTCCATGTTGCTGCTGGGGTCGGTGGGCACGACGTCGCAGGAGCAGAGGTAGCCGAGCGTGTCCGGGGAGTCGCCGGAGAGCCCGACCCAGGCGTCGAGCCTGGGGTCAAAGTGCGCACGGCCAGCGAAGGGCAGCTTCCACTCGCCATGGCGCCTCCACGCAGCACCCCTAGACGCTGTGTCGAGGGAGAAAGTGGCGGCCTTGGAGCTGACGAAGACGGTCCGGCCGTCCGGGTGCGCGCAGTGGGCGGTCATGTCCTCCAGATCAAACGGAGGGTTCGGGAGCCTATCCTGGGTCCCCCATCCCCACAGACACGGACGGAGCAGCTCCGAGGAGTCGTCGTCAAGGGCGGCGAGCTTCCCGCCGACGGGCAGATACATGGGCCAGGTGGGTCGCGAGCCGTTGCGAGGGACGAGGGCGATGCACCGCGTGCGGACGCCGAAGACGGGGACGATGCGCTCGCACTGGCTGGTATCCATGACCATGATCTTGTTGCCTTTAGCCGCGAAGAACCTGCTCGCCGGAGCCTCAAGGCGGACGACGGCCCTCGGAAGGCGCTGCGCCGTCGCGTGGCCGTCGTCATCGGCGGAGGACGGAGGGTCCGACGGTAGATCGAACTTGCGGATGCCGTATATCGCCTCCCCGTCGTTCGTGACGAGGTATAGGCGCCGGCGGCGGCGCTTCTGGCCGACGCGCCCGTCCGATCGAGGGTCGCTTTGGCATCCTCCCCTGTTGTTCCAACTTCTGTAGTGTCGCTTCGACGATCTCGAAGACGGCGAGTCCGGCCGATGTCCGATGTCAATGCCAAGGCGGCGGAGATGGAGTAGCGATGCCGCACGTCGAGGTGGCTCTATCTTTCCGCCACGGATATTTCTCCCCTGTTGCGCCACGGTCTCTTCTACCTCGGCGCTCCACAAACGGGCCGGCCCAATACTACAGTAGTAGTTGAAACAACAGCTTGTCTAATTCACGTCTAGATGTTTTTTTAAGGATGTCACATCTAAACTCCCACAAATATATAATGCGACAATAAGAAACAAAAAAAAACTAAGAAAAAAAATAGACCACGAACAGAGTGGACATCAGCTTAGATATGACATAACTATATCACATCTAGATGTGTCCTAAACAGACTTTTGAAACAAACCAATCAGACCGGTCTGATCAGTTTTATAATCTGTTGGGACCGGTATGATCAGTTTTAGAATCTTTTGTGTGGTTTTTCTTCTTTCGGTTCTATGCATTTTTATCGATTTCTATTTTTAAAATCTTTTTTATTTCAATACATGTCTACTTTTTCAACAGCTGTTGTACATTTTTTACAGCTTAAACATATTTTACCCACATTGAGTTCTTTACATGATTAAAATTTCTTTTGAAATACATGTTTTGAACATTTTTTCAATACATGTTAAATATATTATCAAATTATACGAAAAATATTTTAAAATTATGCAAATATGCCCGTGCGTTGCAACGGAAAAAAAGATACATCAAGGTAGCCCAGTAGCAAATATGTCCATGCGTTGCAACGGAAAAAAAAAGATACATCGTACCACAATAAGCATGGTCTAAACCGCGTAGAGGGCGTCAAGGTAGCCCAGCCGGAGACACCGTGCCGGCATCTAGGGGAACACAACTCCTGAAAACCTGAGCGGATAGAGTTAGTCACAAGGCCGCATACAGCGAAGGCGAGAGGATTCTCCGTAAAATAAAATGACGGATTTACACCAGTGGAGAGCTTTGTGGAGGACAAACGGCGTCGGTCGGGAATGTCGGTCGACATCAGGGTTTACTCAGAGAGAGGCAAAGAGAGACAACGGCGTAAGAAGAAATTTGAGATAGAAAGAGCATGCATGTTGTGTATGTGAAATGCTTGTGTTTGTGCCATGCTCAAATAATGCAAAATAGCCATTTGCAGAATAATACGTGTGTTGCAAAGGATAAAAAAAATAGAGATTAGTCATAGTTATTGCTCCGTGAGTTTTCTACTGCTTCGCCTGGTTGACAACGTGATGCAACTGGACATGGGTATGATAGCACAGTAATGCACACCAAGATGGTCGTCCTTGGCATCGTCGTTCTTGGATGTCCCGACATCTGGGCTCCTCGGCCACTCCATCTACCAGCCCATATCAAGGTGAGCCGACGCCGGAACGCCATTGAAACATCTCTACTTTGCTAGATCGCGTCACCTCCTTAGGTATATTGGTGTGCACTACACGACAATAGCCGTGTGTGCCATCTCCTAGCTACTCGGACGTGCACTACACGACAATATCATACTCATCCTACTTGATGCCAGAAATATACAGTCTAGCCCTCTCTTTTTTGTACTTCTATAGCAATAAAAATACCGGAATTCCTTTTATGCACATCTTCAAGTTCATCATCTTCTGTCTTGCTTTGCTCAACCAATAGTACATTCACACAAAAAAAATGGGACACACTCCTGGAAGAATACCATGTTCAAATGCAGCTTCACCAAATTTTGAAAGAATATCACGTCACAGTTTTCATGATGGACTAATGCAAGGGGTAGAGCAATGGGAGGGAGAGCTTCTGGATTTCCTCAACGCAATGGCTAAAGGACAACAACGTTTGCACCATATGTACTCACATTGAAAATTTTAGCTAGTTCCTTCCTACCTCCATGTCCACTTCATCAGAACAGCACCATATGTAAGAACCACCTCAAGCATCAACCATCTGAGCCAAGTGTGCATGTACGTCTTGGCTTCATGCTCCTGTTCCCATCATCCGCTATCTCATCGACCCCATCGACCTCTACCTGGCTACCCACTGCCGCCGGCATCCTTCGCTGGTGCTTCGCGCGGCTCACCTCATCTTGCGCCTCCTGCAGCCTCTTGTGAAGGCCTCGCCAGGGCAGGCCTGTTGCGCAATGTCATCAGCCATGTTCTTCTAAGCCTTCTTGGCGTCTCGCTCGACGAGCTGAGAAAAGTGGATGAGCCGGATTGGGCCAGCTGCTACTCCTAGCCGGTGGTGTCCCTGCGGTTGGCAAATCCTACAGTCTCACCAAAAGTTCACGATGAATTGAATGGAGAAGATTGGACGTACGCCAACCCATCTGATTGTCGCGTGTATCTGCATAGGAAGAAAAATATTGCACTCGGCTTCGCCAAGTTGAGGAGACGAAAGCAATCAAGAGACGAAAGCTTTCTCTGTGTCGCCGCGTCATCACCATGGCAGCTTGGCGTCTCTCCTCGACGTGGCGGCGACGGTGTTGGTCACGCTCCTTTTTCTTAAGCCACTCTTACACAACAGCCCCAACGTGATCCTCTCCGGCATCAACTTCACCGCCATGGCCAGGCTAATCGACGTCTGTGGCGCTGCCAACCTGTGGAAGGTAGACAAGATGATTTGCTGGCGTTCATCGCCGCATTATTCGGCGTGCTCCTCGTTTCCATCAAGATCTGTCTGCCGTGGCCGTTGGGGTCTCGCTATTCAAGATCCTGTCCACGTGAGATGGGAGAGAACAAACAGGGAAAACAACTTGGAAATTATAGTATGTAGGGAAAGAAGACTCCTATGGCGATCGGCTTGGCTCTACGGTTTGAATTCTAGATCGTTTCGTGGGAGTTCCTTTTCGTGCCCTAGTGGGTTTCCTGTTCGTGTGCCAGTTTTTTTTTGAGACAATGTTCCTACGCCAGCTATTGGCAAAAGCTTAAAGAAGAAACAACATAGGCTAAGGCCCAGGTGCCAATAGGCCCAATCAGCGCCCCTAAAAAAAAATAGGCCCAATCAGCGTGCGACATAAGGCACGATTGATCGAACACGAGGGTGGCACGATCGAGCGAACGTCAGGGGTGGAGTGCGGGTTGATCGTTATAAATTTCAGGGACTTTTTGGTAAAAGCTCCGTGACGGTGAACCCGGAGACTCAATCCGTACTTTATTATTAGGGAGAGATTTCTATTTTTAAAATCTTTTTTATTTCAATACATGTCTACTTTTTCAACAGCTGTTGTACATTTTTTACAGCTTAAACATATTTTACCCACATTGAGTTCTTTACATGATTAAAATTTCTTTTGAAATACATGTTTTGAACATTTTTTCAATATGTGTTAAATATATTTTCAAATTATACGAAAATTTATTTTTAAATTATGCAATTCTTTTTTACATTGTACTCCCTCCGTTCCTAAATACTTGTCTTTCTAGGCATTTTAACAAGTGACTACATACGGAGCAAAATGAGTGAATCTACACTCTAAAATATGTCTACATGCATCCATATGTAGTAGTCATTTGAAATGTCTAGAAAGACAAATATTTAGGAACGGAGGGAGTATATAATAATTTTTTAAATGGCACGGATATTTTTATGAAAATCATGAACATTTTTAATGTAAGTAATTTTTTTGAATTGTATGATTTGTTTGTTGAATTATTCAAATATATTTTTACATTGTAAAACATTTTTAATAATGGCACGTTCATATTTTTTTGAAACGCCTGAACATTTTACAAAGGTCAGAAACATTTTAGTTGAATTCTATCAGCATTTTTTTAAAGGTCACAAACATAAGTTTGCTTTTAAAGGAGCAGATGACGCATGATCTGTCAAGTGGTTCGGTTTCCATTTTAGTGTAAGGTTGTCGCTTCGGCTCCGCACACCATGTGTACTGTTGATACGATAAGGTGGAGTGGGAGTTTAAGCGGGCGCCAAAACAATTGTAGTGTTGGTCGTGGTAAGACGCAGTCAACGACACTGGTTTGAACATGAGCTATTTCAGTTAGCACACTTTGAGACCACAAACAGAGTGGATATCAACTTAGTTATATCACATCTAGATGTGTCCTAGACAGACCCTTCAAACAAACCAATCAGACCGGTCTGATCGGTTTTATAATCTGTTGGGACCGGTATGATCAGTTTTGGAATCTTTTGTGTGTTTTCTTCTTCTTTCGGTTCTATGTATTTTTTATCGTTTTTAGTTTTAAAATATTTTTTCTGTCAATACATGTCTACTTTTTCAACAGCTGTTGTACATTTTTTACAGCTTAAACATATTTTACCCACATTGAGTTTTTTACATGATTAAAATTTCTTTTGAAATACATGTTTTGAACATTTTTTCAATAAATGTTAAATATATTTTCAAATTATACGGAAAATTATTTTTAAATTATGGAATTTTTTTACATTGTATATAATACTTTTTTTAAATGGCACGGATATTTTTATGAAAAGCATGAACATTTTTTAATGTAAGTAATTTTGTTGAATGGTATGATTTGTTTTTTGAATTATTCAAATATATTTTTACATTGTAATTTTTTTTAATAATGGCACATTCATATTTTTTGAAATGCCTGAACAATTTACAAAGGTCACAAACACTTTATTTGAATTCTATCAACATTTTTTTAAAGGTCACAAACATAAGTTTGCTTTTAAAGGAGCAGATGACGCATGATCTGTCAAGTGTTTCGGTTTTCATTTTGGTGTAAGGTTGTCGCTTCGGCTCCGCACACCACGTGTACTGTTGATACGATAAGGTGGAGTGGGAGTTTAAGCCGGTGCCAAAACAATTTTAGTGTTGGTCGTGGTAAGACGCAGTCAACGACACTTGTTTGAACATGAGCTGTTTCAGTTAGCACACTTTGCGGAGACTTATAGTAGATTGGATGTGAAGAAGAATAGAGGGTCCGAAGCAATACTCAAAAGAAAAACCAAACATAAGAGATAACAATGAGTGAATACAATAGAGGACAAACATCATATCAATCTAAAGCAGTTGAAACAAACGAGTAAAAGCCAATTTGAGGTGGAGTTACCAAAATACTGGTGCCAAAAAAACTGAAAACCACATGAAATATGACCTTTCGATGGCTGCACGGCGTATCCGATGGCAAGGACGAGCTCGACGGGGACACCAATGGTGATGGCAGAATCCAATGGCGGGAAAGTTCGGAAACAGTGGCAAGAGCTCAGGAGCTGTAGCGAGGTGCTCAAGGACGACGACATGAGCTAGGGGATGTCAGTGGGATGGGGCAACCGCGTTGCGAGCTCGGTGGGGAAGGGTTCGTGACAAACAACGCTTAGGACGTCGCAGGGACGGGGTGTCCATTTAGCGAGCGCCACACGGTTGGGGAAGTCGGGTTGGAGGTCATCGAGGGGCGGGATGAGACGACAAGGTTCACGATGGTCGGCGGGGTGGTGGTGACTATAGCCGGTGGCCGGAATCGACCGACACGTAGGACTGTGAAGTGGGGTGGCGGCTATGAAAGTTTACACTAGCGGCTGGGTTCACGGTGACAGCCATTTTTGTTTTTCGGCAACAATCAGGCAGCTGGACTTGGGCCCAAAATGCCCCAAACAATAATTTTTTGGGCACGATCGTTGTTTTGCGTCATATGTTGCAGATGCTCTAACCGACAATCCTCCTCTGTTAGTCAAGGGCTCGTAGACGGTACGTGATGAGGTTATCCGGTACACTTTTTTCCCTATGGACACTGCAACTATGTTGAGTATCCCTCCGTAGCATCCCGGATTTTTGGTTGTGGAATTTTGAAGGAAAAGGGAATTTTACAGGGCAATGATCTGTGCCGGCGCGTCGGCCCAAATTTGGGCCGGTCGGCCCACAGCCACACAATTGCGCGCAGTACCATCATTGGATCTTCCTCCCGCAGGTACATCGTCTTCCTCCACCGCGTTCGCATCCCTCCACCCCCTCCCCCCCTCACCTGCATCTCCCCCACAGCCCCTACCTCTTGGCGACTGGTCCTCCGCTCCTCGCAGCCCGGTGGACGGTGCTCTCGTTGTCGCCAGTTGTAGTTCGATGTCGCCCGTCGCCGCTAGCATGCAGCTCCCGTGGCCACCTGTTGCAGCTTTGTTTTCCTTGGTTGTAGCAAAACCAAACGCCAGTTGTAGCATCCCGACCACCGTGCGCGGATACAGCTCTGCCGTCGCCGCTCGTCGTAGCTTCGCAGTTGAAGCTTTTAGCAAGGCCAGCTGAAGCTTTCTACACCACCGGGGTTGCAACTTTTAACTCTGCGATTGTAGCAAAAAAAACGGAGAGACGCCATGGCCGTCGTCGAGGAAGATTTCTCAATCTCTTGTTGCAGCTTTTTCATTTGCGGGGTGAAGCTTTTTGTCAAACGGTTGTAACTTTACTTGTATTCCGTTGTCTGATTGAAGCTTTTTTATCTACTGGATGTAACTTTTTGTGTCCATGGTTGTAACACGGGAAAACTCTCCCCATGGTTGTAGCACGGGCATGGGTACCATGGTTGTAGCATGGGCACCTCGGTCGCCCTGGCGTTTGGCCTGTCGGCGGTCGCAGCAAAAAAGGAAGAGAGGAGGAGGAGGAAAAAAAAGAGAGGAAAGGGAAAAAAAAGGGAGGTGGGAAGATGAGCGGGGCTGCAACGTACATCCATGGCTGACGGCGAGCTGCGCCACGCGCTGCAATTGAGAAGATCTGCGCGAGAGGGGGAGGGGTGGTAGAGATGCTACGTCAAGGGGCCGAGATCCGCGCGAAGTTGAAGGCAGCGTGTGGGTGGCCCCGTGTCCTACGTGTCGTTTGGTGTATGGCTGGGGCGAAGTGCGCGTGGACACGTCCGGCCTAAAGTTCGCCGGCGCGCCCAAACAGTTTTCGTTTTACATTGCGTTCTGCTTATCTCATGCTCGTCGGGACAAAAGTGCGATGTGAAAGCTGGCGTTTCGGGACGGTTGGTTCTTGTAACATAGCCGAGGAGAAGGGGTGGTCAAATTTGTGGCGGATGTTGCTCGAAAAAATTTGTGGCGGATTGAGGTCCCTGCTAAGCTGAAAGTTTTTCCCCACCTACGGTCTCAACATCGCAGATGTGGGTCCCACTCCAAACTGCTCACAGCTCTGTCAAAGGAGGAAGTGGTCGAGCACATGATCCAAAAAAGAAGAAAAAGAATGTAGGGGCATATTTTGCCTGGCCTGGCTGGCGCACGTCTCATATATATACCATATGCAATCAGACCTCGGGAAGCTTCTAATCTTACGGCGATGGATCGCTTGGAATCAGTAATCTGATCCCTATATAATAGTGGTTCCCGGTAACAAAATACTCTGACGGTTCCCGGAGTATGTGACATTACATAAATCTTCACTCTGGCAGTTCAATACTGAATCCTGGAACAGTTACTACTACGGAGTAAATAGAATGCCATCACTCACGCTCTGTTTCTTGAAAATCTGAAGGAAAATTGACCCAATTCTCTGATCACAGATTCACAGGTTCACAACCAAACCAACACAACTACCAAATCATTTTCTACCTCAATGGGTCAATGCTCCGCTCTCATTTCCATCAATCGTTTCTCTTGTCTTCCCCTGCTCCCCGCGTAGAGTCATCGCGCCGCCAGCGAGACGACCCCCCGGACTTGTCCTCGACGTCGCCACTCCACCCATCCCCGGGCGCGAAAAGTGAGAAGAGCCTCGCCACGGCGCTCCGTACCGAATTCCCGCCGGCAGATGGGTCGTGGGCGCTCCCCTCCCTCACGCGCACGGACGCAACCGCGCTCGTCACGTGCCTCAGCCTGTGCGACATGAGGATCTCGAGGCGCACGTGCTCCGGCAGCCGCAGCGCGAAGCGCTCCATCCGGCCGGCGCGCTCGTGCCCCGTCGAGTTCGACCGCGGCAGCGCCTCACGCCCGGCCTCGCGCCGCGTCCTCGCGAGGATCCTGGCACTGTCCTCCTCCTCCTCGCTGCGGCTGGGGTCGTCTTCGATTAGCACCACCGTATGGTGATCGTGAACAGGCGGCGAGCCGGGTGGCGCCGGCGTTTCCAGCTCCTGATCTGGCCCTAGTGGCGGCGGCGGGTCGAGGACGCTGGCGCGGCAGAGCGGGCACGTGACGTGCTTCCCGAGCCAGAGGCCGATGCACTGCGGGTGAAACGCGTGCGGGCACGTCGGGAGGAGGCGCAGGCTGTCGTCGTCATCGAACTCCAGGAGGCAAACCGCGCACTCCAGCGGGTCGATCCGGCCGTCGCTGATCCGGTGCTGCTTGACGTCGCGGTAGGACACTAGCGGCAGCGCCGCGATCTCGGCGGCGTCTAGGCCCTCCTTGTGGTGCGAGTGTGGCCACTCCGACGAAGAGTTCTCGGTGGCCGGGGGTTCGTCTGGCGGCCGGTACAGGCGGAGGCAGGCAAACGCGAGGAGGACGACGAAGACGGGGAAGAAAATGGCCATGAAGAAGGAGATGGCCATCACGTCCGAGAAATCCATAGAGTTGTCCGATCCCGGGCCTCCCGGCGTCTGCGCTGCTGCGCAGGAAGCGATCGCCGTGAAAACGACGGAGGCGAAGGCACGATTGCGGGAGGCGGCCATTGCGCTGCGCCCCGGCGGCTAGGGTTGGTTCTGGCGGAGCTGGGCGTGGGCGTGCTGGGTCTCCGGAGTCTAGGAGTTTGTAAACCCTACCAAAATTTCCGTTAAGATTCGTGCGCTTTGCATTTGCCCCGGCGTGACATTTTCTTTTTAATTCAAGGATACGTCAAGGGCGCCAAGAAGGAAGAGATACGCGATGCCGCAATGGACGAGGCTTGCCTGCTCAGTTCCGAGCTTCGATACGTACGTGCTTCGCGCCAGTCTTTGGCACCGGACGGTTATAGCAATTGGGTTATAGAGGTAATCTTCAAACAGCATTACATCACTTAATAAGAGATGGTTGAACTCGCTAGGAGACTAGGAGGCTCAGCAAAAAAAAAAGAGAAGAGGCTAAAGAGGCCCTGAGCCAAATTTTCTAATTCATGAGCAACAAAATTAGTCTCTCTCTCTAGGACAACTAGTAATAATGGACGTGCAATGCACGTTTATATTAGATAGGATATTAGTTGCATGTAATATTAGGTAAGATATATTTGTTGTATGTTGGTATTTGGTAAGATATCAATTACTTTTTCGCGGGAATGGTAGGATATTAATTACATGACAGATTTTAAGGGATAGCGTTGAGTCAAAATGTGTTTATAACCAATAGTAGTGTTGGGTAATTAGAGCGTTAAACATGTTTGCTGCTCAACATTGGAGCGATTTGAACCGCTAGGTAACATAATTTTGACGGTTGAGATGATTTGGATATGACTATTTGGGTCTTTTTATATTGGTATAGATATAAATGCACAAATGAGATACAACTGTATAAAAATACAGAGACATTATTGTACAAATGAGGTACACTCTAAAATATGTCACCGTGAGAAGCGGTCCTTTTGTCTTGGGCCTTGCTGAGCAAAACGTTGATTTCAGAGGGATGTATATGAAGGAAAATAAAGGAACAGACGCTGGGCCATGAAAACAATGTATGTGACATCTAAAAAATTATTATACAATTTATTTATTATTTCAATTCGAAATAATTATATTTTACCATTCAAAAATATATGTTACATTTTAAAAAATGTTCATGCATTTCAAAAATATGTTCATGACATATAAAACATGTTTATACAATCTACAATAATGTCCGTGTAGTTTTAAAAAATGTTTCATATCATTCAAAACTGTTTCAATGTGTATTTGAAAAACTTATAACACATATTCAAAAAATGTGTTTGAAAAATGTTAATCATGTATTTTAAAAATGTTAAACGTGTATAAAAAATGTTTTAGATGTATATACCGAAAGTATACAATGTGTATGAAAAAATAGACATCAAAACATATATTTGAAAAATGTTAATCAATATTGAAAAAATGTTAAACATGTAGAAGAAAATGTTCTTGCTGTATACAAAAAATGTACAATATTTACGAAAATGTAGACATGTGTAGAGAGAAGTAAATAAAATAAGGAAAATAGGAAAAAATGTCGCATAGTTTTCAAAAATGTATATTGCCATTAAAATTGTTCAAACGTGTATATGATTTTTTTACCATGTATTCAAAAAAAAGTTTAAAACATGCATTAAAAAATATACATCATGTATTTAAAAAATTGTTAATGTGTATACAAAATGTTCAAAACATGCATTTAATAATACCTTCCATTTCTAAATATAAGCCCTTTTAGAAATTTCAAAATGGACTACATAAGTATGTATATAGACATATTTTAGAGTGTAGATTCACTCATTTTGCTCCATATGTAGTCCATATTGGAATCTCTAAAAGGTCTTATATTTAGGAACGGAGGGAGTGCATCATGTATTTGAAAAATTGTCAACGTGTATCAAGAAAATGTTGTACGTGTACACTTAATTGTGCATTGTATAGAAGCAAACATGTGTAGAGAAAAAGAAAAAAAACAAGAAAAAGAGAAGGAAAGAAAAAAAACCATGAAGAAACATTCTAGTGGTAACCATGAAGAAACGAAGAAAAACAGGAAACAAAAAAACCATGGAAAACCAATGAAGAAACGAAGAAATACAAAGGAAAAAAGTAAGATGAAAAATAACCCGAAGAAAGCTGCACAAAACAATGGAAACATAAAAAGTCATGGTACAGTGTTGGGTCGGTCCACGTCCTAGGGCTATATCTCACTTATAGCCCCTGTTCACGAATTCGCCCGATTAACCAGTTAACTTGCCGATTAATCCCTACTCGTAGGGTCACCGATTAGTTGATAAACTAATAAATCATTAGATTAACTGATTAAATGACCGATTAACTTGCCAGTTATCCTATTAGTCCCCTACCCGCCAGCCAACAGAGCAGCTACCAGTCAACGATTTCCTCAATGCTTATAGCTCTGGCGACAACGTGGCCTCGGGACTCTTCTTCATGACTCATTTGGGGCTTCATTACCCCTAAAAAAATTAGGGATTCATTGTTGCTTCATGTAGGTACAAGCATTCAAAGGTTGGATGTTCCATCGATAGAGGCTGAAGATTTATTGAGGGTCTACAGCTAATAGCAGAATTGGGTATTCACTGCCCTTGTGATGGTGAATGACTTGATGAAAATTGTTCAAGCCTGGAAGAACCCGTTGGAGTACTGCCCTTCGGGGGCGATTGTCACTGATAATTGTCAAAGTTTAATGACAAGCTTCAGCTGGGCGACAATTATACACCGCCGGTGAAAAGCAAATGTAGCTTCACATGAACTTGCTCATTTTGGTTTTATTAAGATGGCATGTGAGGTCTGGAGAGACCATCGCTTGATTTCTTGGCTCCAATTGTTCTAAAGGATATGACAATGATTTAATAAAGTCTCTAAACTATAAAGGAAAAGAAATCCTCCCTTCAGGGCTTCTTTGATTCGTAGTTTTGTAAAAAGCAGAAATAGGGAAATCATAGAATTGAAATGTCATGCTCATTTGAATTCTACCGAATTTTAGTTTGTTTGATTTCATCACAGGAAAAACAAAGTTTTTTTCTAAGAGGTTGGAGTGGTTGTTAGATTTCTTATGGAATGTAGTACAAGTGATTCCTTTGGAAAAATACGAATCAAACGACCAATGTAGAAAAAATTCCTAAGAATTTTAATTCTCCACAAATCCTATAAAATTCCTATGAATCAAAGTCTTCCTAGGTCCCTCTTTCTAATATTAGGTAAAGATTCGTTTAGCCACTCACAATTTTAGGTCTTCTTTTCTATGGACTTGCTAAATCTCAGCTGACTCAAACTCTATATGAGATCATACAAAGACATCAACGCTATTTTTAGTTTATTTTTATATGTTATTTGTACGTAAATATGATAACGTTATTCAACTCGATTAAGACTTGGCTAAATCTCAGTCAACTGAAATCTAGCTAGTACCGATCATACTATGTACCAACCAAGCCCAAGTACTTACGTCACAACTGAGAAGGCCTGACCTGATCTCGTACAATGAAGGCGACATGTACATATGTACCATAAAATCGAATGGCGAAGATGCATGTGAACTGAGCGTAGCTTGGTTAGTTAGGTTTCTTGTCATATAACTATCCCCAGGGTTTAAGTTTTAGATTTAACACTGGTGCTTGTATTTTTCTAAATATATTTTAGCCTTTCTGGTAATGTTCGTTCAATGGGAGGAGACGTTCCTGTCGACTACGAACAGGCAAATTCGTCAATCTCAAAATGTTATGCCGGCTCAATATCTCAATGATGCTAATAAGGAAGTATGCATATGTGTTCATAAGGTTAAGTGTATGCGCATGCGTGTGAACACCTACAATTGTTATGAAAAAAAATGATGAAGATACGTCGTACTACACCATCTGCGCGCAGAGGTAATCTCAGAAGAAATAATACATTACACTTTTTTCCACCGGACAACGAGCAAGACAAGTCGAAGATTACTACACATCGGCACACAGAGGTAATCTTGGAAAGATGACATGACTAATTGACGCAACGATCCGGACAACGCACCTTTTTCCACAGTTTGCACTTGCGTTTCCAGAGCACCTACTCCAACACGTACTTTGGATGGCAATATTACTCCGGTAATCACGGGCAAACAAGTGATCTAGAACGTCAGGACTCGATTGAGAACCACAAGAATTGAAAAGCCTTCATTATACTATTCCACAATATCGTACTAATTCCTTTTCAATTTTCATTCTAGTCGTACTAGAGTTTACCCTCAGCGCAGGTGCATGGAATTCCTGCTGTCTCATGAAAAATATTACGTACTTGGATTGAATTTCTCGAATTTGACCAGTCAAGATTTTTTTTGTTAAACTTCCTTTTAAGAAACACGGTGCAAGGAACATAACCTTCCTCAACTTTCCAAGCTTCCCTACTTACCATGGAACTTATGCAGTATAAATACACTACTCATGGTCGCAGCACCCTATCTCATCATCACAGATACATTCACAGATAGTGCATATTTCCTTTCCCTCAAAAAGGAAAAAAGATTGTACATATTCCCTCACTTTTGTAAGCCTTAGCGATGGAGTACTCGCCGAAGCTGGCAGTAGTACTGCTCTTAGCTCTCGCGTCCGCCATGGCGGTCGCGGCCCAGAACTCGCCGCAGGACTTCGTGGACCCCCACAACGCGGCGCGCGCCGACGTCGGCGTCGGGCCGGTGACCTGGGACGACAACGTGGCGGCGTACGCGCAGAACTACGCGGAGCAGCGCCGCGGCGACTGCCAGCTGATACATACTCCCGATGGCCGGCCGTACGGGGAGAACCTCTTCGGAGGCAGCGGGACCCAGTGGACGGCGGCGGACGCCGTGAACTCGTGGGTGTCGGAGAAGCAGTACTACGACCACGGCAGCAACAGCTGCTCGGCCCCGGAGGGCGACTCGTGCGGGCACTACACGCAGGTGGTGTGGCGTGACTCGACGGCCATCGGCTGCGCCCGCGTCGTCTGCGACAGCAGCGACGACGTGTTCATCATCTGCAGCTACAACCCGCCGGGCAACTACGTGGGGCAGAGCCCATACTAGGGTATGCATGCATGCGTGCATGTACGTAGCAGCGCGTATATTGCATAAAGAATAAAGTTGAGATCACAGTCGTGATAAGACGTGTGACTATAGCAGGAGAGATTCAAGGTATGTGTTGCGATTCATGGAAGTTGTATTATAGGTGCTTGCTATGCAGTGCTTATGAATGAAAATAAAGTTTTATTACCAGGGGTGAAGCTAGAGAGAAAAATAACTTAGGTGTATAACTTTAACATAAACATAATGATTAATGTATTTTGTAACTAAACGTCACTAGTTGGATGGGATCTGATTGGATGCGTTCTCTCAACTTCGGAGCGATACGGGACGCCTTGAGCCAAAATGCCATATAGCATCCCTTAGGTGGATCGCCTAAGCGCAACGGGCATGTATTTGTGCGGAGGCCACCACGGCCATCCCCCCTGGGTGCTCGAAGAGGAACTTGTGGACGACAGGAACCGCCGGTGCTGGCATGGCCGCCT
This sequence comes from Triticum urartu, assembly GCF_003073215.2. Taxonomy (NCBI): domain Eukaryota; kingdom Viridiplantae; phylum Streptophyta; class Magnoliopsida; order Poales; family Poaceae; genus Triticum; species Triticum urartu. The sequence continues at coordinate 583,959,579 of NC_053026.1, forward strand.
CCATGCTAACCCTAGGCGGAGCCTGAGTCTGCAGGGGGACGGGAGAGGGAAAAACCGCCCGAACCCCTGAAGGATTAGGGGGCGGCGCAACCCTAGGAGAGGACAGGGGGGAGGCGGCGGGGCCCTCACCACTTGGGGCTGGTACTAAACTAAGCGCACTCATCTCTAGCCGAGTACGGTGGACGGGGCGGAGGAAGGTGGAAGAAAGAGGGGCGGAGTTGCGAGGAGAAGGACGATGCCGGAACATGGCGACAACATAAACAATGGGAGGGGGGATGGCGATGGTTATGGAGGTAGTGGAGCCCGTATCCGCCCCGGGAAGCGCCTTTTATCGCCTAAAGGAGAAGGGAGATCACGGGTAAGAGCAGCAAAAACCCCGAGGCCTCCATTTAATGAGACCTCCTTGGGCCTCGGGGTAGTCAACCTTGGAATAAGAATCAAAACTATAGTCATTAGTAGCTACCGAATGGTCACATCAAAACCTCCCCCCAAGCACAGAGTCGTATTTCTTAGGCTGCTGTCAATGCATGGGTGCTTAGATGAGGTGCTAAGCACATTAAATAGCTTAGCAACTATACTCCCCAATGCATAGGTGCTTAGCTTTGGTAGCTAAGCTTGCTTCATTTAATGTTTTAGCAACTAAAGCTCTTCATGTATTGGTGGGCTTCCTTCATTTAAATGTTTTGCCTAGGTTCACGTGCTTAGCATTGTTTCTTTCTAGGGTCACCACACATATCTCTCTCCTTTTAAATAACTTACCATATCAGAATTTTTGCCTACGTGGAAGGCTTAGCACCTGTACACGGTGGAGCATTGGGAGAGGCCTTATGTCCATGCAGAAGCTACTTCCTTTTCCCACTAGTAGCAAGGCATTTTGGAACTACAAGGCCAGCGCAGTTATTCGGCTCTAGGCCCCACCCGCATAATGATAAGAGCGCACGCTCGCCTCTTTGACCATCACCAGACTGTTGCAGGCGGGCCCGGAGGCTATTGACGAAACAATGGATACCAGGGTATACACAAAAGTTAGGTATCCAAGTTTCCTCGGAAATATCTAACGCTGGGAAAAGAATAACCATGAAAAAAATATACCTTGGTACATTTACTTTGTGCAGGAACTGCAAATTGTGGGTCACACGTCGTAAAATAAGTCACAGAAGACCCCCGAAGAGGCCCATGATGCCAGCCATGACGCACACGGGGGCTGAGCCCCCGAGCAGACGGGACACGCATCAACCAGGAAGGGTGGCCTTGTAGAGCACTCCACCGACCAGACATTTAATGACCGGTCAGCCTACCGTGTGTAGCCCGTCGCAGGGCTACAGGTAGGCCATCATCATGACAACACAGAGAGAGGGATGACAAAAACGGACGCTGGCGCGGCGTAAAGTGGAGGAAATATGCCCTAGAGGCAATAATAAAGTTGTTATTTATATTTCCTTATATCATGATAAATGTTTATTATTCATGCTAGAATTGTATTAACCGGAAACTTAGTACATGTGTGAATACATAGACAAACAGAGTGTCACTAGTTTGCCTCTACTTGACTAGCTCGTTGAATCAATGATGGTTATGTTTCCTGACCATAGACATGAGTTGTCATTTGATTAATGGGATCACATCATTAGAGAATGATGTGATTGACTTGACCGATCCGTTAGCTTAACATGATGATCGTTTAGTTTGTTGCTATTGCTTTCTCCATAACTATACATGTTCCTATGACTATGAGATCATGCAACTCACGAATACCGAAGGAACACTTTGTGTGCTACCAAACGTCACAACATAACTGGGTGATTATAAAGGTGCTCTACAGGTGTCTCTGATGGTGTTTGTTGAGTTGGCATGGATCAAGATTAGGATTTGTCACTCCGATTGTTGGAGAGGTATCTCTGGGCCCTCACAGTAATGTACATCACAATAAGCCTTGCAAGCAATGTAGCTAATGAGTTAGTTATGGGATGTATCATTACGGAACGAGTAAAGAGACTTGCCGGTAACGAGATTGAACTAGGTATTGAGATACCAACGATCGAATCTCGGGCAAGTAACATACCGATGACAAAAGGGAACAACGTATACCGTTACGCGGTTTGACCGATAAAGATCTTCGTAGAATATGTAGGAACCAATATGAGCATCTAGGTTCCGCTATTGGTTATTGACCGGAGACATGTCTCAGTCATATCTACATAGTTCTCGGACCCGTAGGGTCCGCATGCTTAACGTTCGGTGACGATCGGTATTACGAGTTTATGTGTTTTGATGTACCGAAGGTAGTTCGGAGTCCCGGATTTGATCACGGACATGACGAGGAGTCTTGAAATGGTCGAGTTGTAAATATTGATATATTGGAAGCCTATGTTTGGACATCGGAATGGTTCCGGGTGAAATCGAGAGTATACCGGAGCACCGGGAGGTTACCGGAACCCCCCGGGAGGTATATCGGCCTTATTGGGCCTTAGTGGGAGAGAGGGGGCCGGCCCCCCTTTCCTTCCTTCTTCCTCCTCCTTCCTTCTCTCCTAGAACCAACATAGGGAAGGGGGGGGGGGAATCCTACTCCCGGTGGGAGTAGGACTCCCTTGGGGCGCGCCTAGAGAGGCCCCCCTCCTCCACTCCTTTATATACGAGGGAGGGGGGCACCCCATAGAGACACAAGTTGATCATTGATCTTTTAGCCGTGTGCGGTGCCACCCTCCACCATAATCCACCTCGGTAATATTGTAGCGGTGCTTAGGCGAAGCCCTGTTCCGGTAGCAACATCATCACCGTCATCACGCTGTCATGCTGACGAAGCTCTCCCTCGAAGCTCTACTGGATCGTGAGTTCGCGGGACGTCACCGAGCCGAACGTGTGCAGATCGCGGAGGTGCCGTACCTTCGGTGCTATATCGGTCGATCGTGAAGACGTACGACTACATCAACCGCGCTGTCATAACGCTTCCACTTACGGTCTACAAGGGTACGTAGACGATACTCTCCCCTCTCGTTGCTATGCATCACCATGATCTTGCGTGTGCGTAGGATTTTTTTTTGAAATTACTGTGTTCCCCAACAGTGGCATTAGAGCGAAGTCTATGCGTAGATGCTATATGCACGAGTAGAACACAAAGGAGTTGTGGGCGTGGGTATATACATATTGCTTGCCGTCACTAGTCGATTCTTGATTCAGCGGCATTTTTGGATGAAGCGGCCCAGACCAACATTACGCGTACGCTTACGCGAGACTGGTTCTACCGACGTGCTTCGCACACAGGTGGCTAGTGGGTGTCTGTTTCTCCAACTTTAGTTGAATCGGATTCAATGAACATGATTCTTTCTGAAGATCAAAAAGCAATCACTATACCGCGTTGTGGTTTTTGATGCGTAGGTAAGAACGGTTCTTGCTCAGCCTGTAGCAGCCACGTAAAACTTGCAACAACAAAGTAGAGGACGTCTAACTTGTTTTCGCAGGGCATGTTGTGATGTGATATGGTCAAGACATGATGCTAAATTTTATTTTATGAGATGATCATGTTTTGTAACACAGTTATCGGCAACTGGCAGGAGCCATATGGTTGTCGCTTTATTGTATGAAATGCAATCGCCATGTAATTGCTTTACTTTATCACTAAGCGGTAGCGATAGTCGTAGAAGCAATAGTTGGCGAGACGACAATGATGCTTCGATGGAGATCAATGTGTCAAGCCGGTGACGATGGTGATCATGACGGTGCTTTGAAGATGGAGATCAAAGGCACAAGATGATGATGGCCATATCATATCACTTATATTGATTGCATGTGATGTTTATCCTTTATGCATCTTATTTTGCTTAGCTCGGCGGTAGCATTATAAGATGATCTCTCACTAAATTTCAAGGTATAAGTGTTCTCCCTGAGTATGCACTGTTGCTACAGTTCGTCGTGCCGAGACACCACGTGATGATTGATAAGCTCTACGTTCACATACAACGGGTGCAAGCCAGTTTTGCACACGCACAATACTCGGGTTAAACTTGATGAGCCTAGCATATGCAGATATGGCCTCGGAACACTGAGACCAAAAGGTCGAGCGTGAATCATATAGTAGATATGATCAACATAGTGATGTTCACCATTTAAAACTACTCCATCTCACGTGATGATCGGACATGGTTTAGTTGATATGGATCACGTGATCACTTAGATGATTAGAGAGATGTCTATTTAAGTGGGAGTTCTTAAATAATTTGATTAATTGAACTCTAATTTATCATGAACTTAGTATTTGATAGTATTTTGCATGTCTATGTTGTTGTAGATAGATGGCCCGTGCTGTTGTTCCGTTGAATTTTAATGCGTTCTGATACGTCTCCAACATATCTACTTTTCCAAACACTTTTGCCCTTGTTTTGGACTCTAACTTGCATGATTTGAATGGAACTAACCCGGACTGACGCTGTTTTCAGCAGAATTACCATGGTGTTATTTATGTGCAGGAGCAAACATTCTCAGAATGACCTGAAACTTCACGGAGACACTTTTCAGAAAATAAGAAAAATACCTGCCAAAGATGAAGGCCAGGGGGCCCACCGTCTCTCCATGAGGGTGGGGGGCGCGCCCCCTACCTCGCGGGCCCCCTGTTGCCTCTCCGACTCCAACTCCACCTCCATATATTGAGTTTCGGGGAGAAAAAAATCAGAGAGAAGAAATCATCGCGTTTTACGATACGAAGCCGCCGCCAAGCCCTAAAACCTCCCAAGAGGGCTGATCTGGAGTCCGTTCGGGGCTCCGGAGAGGGGAATCCGTCGCCATCGTCATCACCAACCATCCTCCATCACCAATTTCATGATGCTCACCGCCGCGCATGAGTAATTCCATCGTAGGCTTGCTGGACGGTGATGGGTTGGATGGGATCTATCATGTAATTGTTGGGGAACGTAGTAATTTCAAAATTTTCCTACGCACACGCAAGATCATGGTGATGCATAGCAACGAGAGGGGAGAGTGTGATCTACGTACCCTTGTAGACCGACAACGGAAGCGTTAGCACAACGTGGTTGATGTAGTCGTACGTCTTCACGGCCCGACCGATCAAGCACCGAAACTACGGCACCTTCGAGTTTTAGCACATGTTCAGCTCGATGACGATCCCCGGACTCCGATCCAGTAAAGTGTCGGGGTAGAGTTCCGTCAGCACGACGGTGTGGTGACGATCTTGATGTACTACCGTCGCAGGGCTTCGCCTAAGCACCGCTACAATATTATCAAGGATTATGGTGGAAGGGGGCACCGCACACGGCTAAGAATATGATCACGTGGATCAACTTGTGTGTCTAGGGGTGCCCCCTGCCCCCGTATATAAAGGAGCAAGGGGAGGAGGCCGGCCGGCCCCTATTGGCGCGCCAGGAGGAGTCCTCCTCCTAGTAGGAGTAGGACTCCTACTAGGAGGGGGAAGGAAGTGGGGAGGGAGAAGGAAAGGGGGGCGCCGCCCCCCTCTCCTAGTCCAATTCGGACCAAGGGGGGAGCAGGCGCGCGGTCCACCCTGGCTGCCCCTCTCTCTCTCCACTAAGGCCCATATGGCCCATTACTTCTCCCGGTAGGGTTCCGGTAACCCTCCGGCTCTCCGGTTTTCTCCAAAATCACCCGGAACACTTCCGGTGTCCGAATATAGCCGTCTAATATATCAATCTTTATGTCTCGACCATTTCGAGACTCCTCGTTATGTCCGTGATCACATCCGGGACTCCGAACTAACTTCGGTACATCAAAACTCATAAACTCATAATATAACTGTCATCGAAACCTTAAGCGTGCGGACCCTACGGGTTCGAGAACAATGTAGACATGACCGAGACACGTCTCCGGTCAATAACCAATAGCGGAACCTGGATGCTCATATTGGCTCCTACATATTCTACGAAGATCTTTATTGGTCAGACCGCATAACAACATACATTGTTCCCTTTGTCATCGGTATTTTACTTGCCCGAGATTCGATCGTCGGTATCTCAATACCTAGTTCAATCTCGTTACCGGCAAGTCTCTTTACTCGTTTCGTAATACATCATCTCGCAACTAACTCATTTAGTTGAAATGCTTGCAAGGCTTATGTGATGTGCATTACTGAGAGGGCCCAGAGATACCTCTCCGACAATCGGAGTGACAAATCCTAATCTCGAAATACGCCAACCCAACATGTACCTTTGGAGACACCTGTAGAGCTCCTTTATAATCACCCAGTTACGTTGTGACGTTTGGTAGCACACAAAGTGTTCCTCCGGTAAACGGGCATAATCTCATAGTCATAGGAACATGTATAAGTCATGAAGAAAGCAATAGCAACATACTAAACGATCGGGTGCTAAGCTGATTAATGAGCTAGTTCAAGTAGAGGCATACTAGTGACGTTTGGTTTGTCTATGTATTCACACAAGTATTATGTTTCCGGATAATACAATTCTAGCATGAATAATAAACATTTATCATGATATAAGGAAATAAAATAATAACATTATTATTGCCTCTAGGGCATATTTCCCTCCCACTTGCACTAGAGTCAATAATCTAGTTCACATCGCCATGTGATCTAACATCAATAGTTCACATCTTTATGTGGTTAACACCCATAGTTCACATCGATATGTGACCAACACCCAAAGGGTTTACTAGAGTCAGTAATCTAGTTCACATCGCTATGTGATTAACACCCAAAGAGTACTAAGGTGTGATCATGTTTTGCTTGTGAGATAATTTTAGTCAACGGGTCTGTCATATTTAGATCCGTAAGTATTTTGCAAATATCTATGTCAACAATGCTCTGCACGGAGCTACTCTAGCTAATTGCTCCCACTTTCAATATGTATCTAGATCGAGACTTAGAGTCATCCAGATCCGTGTCAAAGCTTGCATCGACGTAACTCTTTACGACGAACCTTTTGTCACCACCATAATTGAGAAATATTTCCTTATTCCACTAAGGATAATTTTGACCGCTGTCCAGTGGTCTACTCCTAGATCACTATTGTACTCCCTTGCCAAAAAACAGTGTAGGGTATACAATAGGTACACAACATGGCATACTTTATAGAACCTATGATTGAGGCATAGGGAATGACTTTCACTCTCTTTCTATCTTCTGCCGTGGTCGGGCTTTGAGTCTTACTCAATTTCACACCTTGTTACACAGGCAAGAACTCTTTCTTTGACTGTTCCATTTTGAACTACTTCAAAATCTTGTCAAGGTATGTACTCATTGAAAAAACTTATCAAGCGTCTTGATCTATCTCTATAGATCTTGATGCTCAATATGTGCCGGGGGTGCTGATCCACGGGCACCTATGGGACCGGCGGACCGGGTCCCTTTCGGTTCGGCGGGGGCGGAGGTCGCGCAAAGAGCAGATCGAGGCGAAGCACGCGAGCGATTTACCCAGGTTCGGGCCGCACGGATGCGTAAAACCCTACTCCTGCTTTGTGGATTTGTATTGATTTCTAGCTCGGGAGCGCGGAGTGCTACAGTACACACCGACGGCTAGCAAGACCGAGCGTGGGTGGTCGAACTGGCCTCTCCCCTCCCCCCGTTGCACACGGGCCTCCTTTTATATGCAAGGGGTTACCCACAGGTTGCAACGGAGGTAAAGGGCAAAAATGGAAAGGTGGTATGGTAGGCACAGCTACCTGTTACAGTGTTATCATACCTAACCCTGGCGGCAGGGGACAAGGGCATTAATTGCCCGTCTGTGTCGCCTAAACAGTACCGAAAGGGACCGCTAGGGACGCCACCGTTTGCCATGATGGTTATCTTGTCAGCGCCTGCTTGCCACCTCGCACCCCTAGCTGCACGGCCTCCCGCCACGTGTGCTTGGGAGGGTCCTAGAGCGACACGTCGGCGGGTGTGCTGGAGCGCGGGCACGAAGTGAGGGTTTCCCGCGGCAAGCTCCTTGCCGCGGTCGTCGTCTTGTCGTGTTCGGGAGCTTGTCGCTCACCGGGCTTTGCCGGGACGCGTGGCGCGTCGCGGCAAGTTTTCTGAAATGCCTTGAGTGGCCTTCCCGGCAAGCCCCTCTTGCCGGGGTCTTGGGATGCTTTTGTTAGCCTTCCCGGCAAGCTCCTCTTGCCGGGGTCTTGTCTTCTTGGCTTGGACACTTTGTTCTTGAATGGCTCCAAGGGAACCACGGAGGATTTTGGCGGTCACCCGGCAAGCCTTGCCGCGGGACGCTACAACTGTCCGTGCACAAGTTCGGGATACTAGGGTACCCCTACTCTAGTACACCGACAGGAGCCCCCGGGCCTGGGCCAGACACGGTGCCGAGCGCTGTTGGGCCAGGCCCAAAACAGTGCACGGGCACGCGCGGCCTAGGTCACGCCGCATCTCACTCCGTATCCACCGCGCACGCCCAGAACGGCACGCGTCAGACGCGGCGTCGTGGGTGACGTGGGCGGCGTGCGCGGGGCTAAGCCCCGCGAGCATGCGTCAGGCCATGATGAAGGGGACGGTTCACGCCCTCCTCCCTAAACGGAGGTAGGCGTGGGGGCGTGGTGCATTTTATGAACGGGGCCGGTGCGCGGTTTTTCGAGGCGTCCACTCCCCGCGATCACTAGGTGGGGCGAGGCCGCCTCATCCGTCGCCTTGGTTCTGCATCCCCGCCACGCGGCTCCCATGCGCTTGGGGTCGCGGACGGTGGAAGCGGGAAACGGGGCCATTGCGAGCAGAGGCAGCGGGTTGGCCCCGACCCCCTGCTCTTCCCGTGCCTTGATTCGCTGAGCGGGGCGGCCGAGCCCCCACCTCGCTCCTTTATAAAGAGCGGGAGGGGAGCACAGAAGCCCGCACTCTCTTATCTCCTCCTTTCTTCAGCTTCCGCTCCCCTTTCTCTCATTCGCCATGGAGAAAGGGAACCCTGGCCCTTCATCGGTGGCGGCGAGGGTCGCCGCCAGACAGCGCACCCCTCCCTCTCTCGCGCCCGTGGTGGCAGAGCCAGCCATAAGGGGAAGAGGGAGGAGGCGAGGTCGTGGACGAGGTCGAGGCGCTCGGGGAAGAGGCGGACGGGGCGGCGCGCCAGCTTCGCCTCCGCCGGCGGTTCCTCTCCCCACGGAGGTCCATATAGGGGACGACCCTTGCGAGTTCTTCGTCAGGCTGCGCCGGGCGCCTCGTCGTCGTCTCCGGCTTCCAGCTCCGTTTGCGAGCGCGATGGAGTCGGACCCGCCCGAGACACTGAGACTGCACATGAGGGGCTGTGGGATCAGCGGCACGCGAGTCCACGTTGTATTCCCAGCCCCTAATGTGATGTATCTTGATCGAGGGTGGAAGACGTTCGCCCGCATCCACAGCCTGATGGAGGGGTTTACCCTCCATTTTAAGTTGATGGAGGGCGATCTCCTCTCCGTTAAGGTCTTCGGGTGCTTCGGCACTCGGGCGAAGTGCTGCGTGGACAGCTCCTCCGATAGTGAAGGCTCCCCCTTGAGCGAGAGTGACGAGGAGGAGAGCGACAACGATGATGAGGGTAGCGGGCGGCGGGATGGTGGGCCCGACTAGGTGTCGGGCGCCGCTTTGTGCGGCACCGGTGACCCCATCATCCGTGTCGCCGGCTCCTTGAACTCCCCGGGGTCGTCCCCTTGGGCGGCTGGCGTAGGGAGGCTGCGGAAGGGGAAGAGGGCTGGCGACAAGGCCGTCAGGTCGGAGTACGAGGGCATGGTGCCCTCGACAGCGTGCTGACGTCCTGCCGCCCCGTCTTCGAGCCCCTCTTCCGGCGCCGCCATCACCGTCCAGCCTTCGGACGGCCCCCGGGATGTTCTCTTGGTGTCTTCTGGCACCCGTAGCTTGCTTAGGCGCCCCTTTTGCCCTTTTCGCCTCCTTGACCTACCTCCTGAAGAGAGGGACAGGAAAGGGATTACGGGCATCTTATCTTTTCAATTTGTAAGCCTTCGGGCCTTAGCTGCATCTAAAACTTGTAATCCTCTCTTTCATGTTTTTCATCCTCTATGGACTGTACCTGAGTGGGATGTTTTTTAATGAAAAAGGGGATGCTTGCCGGGTTACTTGTCTCGTGGGTTGAACCCACGCCAAGGAGCAAATCCTTGGTATCCCTCGGACAGACATTTCATCTCCCGGCAACAGGCCCTGCCGCCTTCCCACGTCGCTCGACCTTTCTCACGCCTTTGACGGAGGCGGGAACGAGGCGAGTGCGGCCTCCTCGTTTCATCCCTTTGCTGCCGCGACTACGACCAAACTTGGCCCCGGGAACGAGCCCCAGGGCCTAGAGTTGAGGGAGCACGGCAGTTTTCGGGAAGAAACGCGGTTTCGCATTCCCCAGTCCATAAGAGGATGCATGATGAGGGACGAAAGACTTATCTGATATCGCAGTCCCCGACAACTCTGGCTTGCCGGGGCCCAGGTGCCGGCGCGCCCTTCTTCTCCTTTTCGTCCTCAAGCGGTCTGGCCAGGATATGTGAGCCCTGCGAACGAAAGAGAAGCAAAGGGACGGACACTCGACCTCTAAGCTAGGGGTTAGCCGCTGTTAGGCACTATCAACCCTAACCAAGGACGAGACTCGACCTAGCATGCATGCTATAACCCCGGGGTGTCAGCGCTTCATTTACTTGTGCTCAGGGTCTGCGCCTGGCTTTGTACAAAGGATTACATGCAACAGCGGCAAGACTTGTACAAAAGGGTGGTTGCCGGACAGGGTCCGACAACCGCGCCTTACAGGTAAAACTTATGAAGATGCTCGATGTTCCAGGAGTTGCTCACTGGCACGCCATCTTCGGTCTCAAGGCGGACAGCGCCGGGCCTTTGTGACACCCCAAAAATTTGGCCTTGTTTTAATGCATTAAATTTTTTGCCAGGAATTAAAACTTTGAATTTCTGAGCTCCATTTTGATTTTTAAAATCATTTCCTTCCCTGTTATGATGAGTTCTTCCCAAAGAGAAAAATTTTCAAATATGTCATTGGACATATTTAATCTCTCAAGAGAAACTTTCCCTTATTTAATATAACTAATTAAATAATTAAGTTGCTTGATCTTTACTTTCTTGAAAATGGTTTTCCAAGGTTATATGGCCATTTTTGAACTACAACCATTTGATAAATTCACTTAAAATTCTCACAAAAATTTGGAGATGTCATGTGATGTTATTCAATAACTTTTATGCAAAAATATCTTTTATTTATGTAATATTTTGAGCTCTGCAACAATTTTTCCTTCTCTGGTCCAGAGTGCTATTTGCACTACAACCCTTTTAAATAATTCTTTCTAGCCTCCACCAAAATTATGGGATATTGGTAGTAACACATGATTCAACTTTATGCAAAAACCCTGTGTTGTTATTTGAAAAATTTGAGTGAATCAACCTCTTTTCCATTCTGGTCCAGCCTTGTGATTTCTACTACAACCCTATTAAATTTTGCTCCAATAATCTTGTGCTTTCTCCTACTTGTAGACAGCCCTACCAAACCCCTAAGTCCAGGAGCATGCCCCCATTGGCATATTTTTGGTTCATGAAATAATGTCATTTATTTCCTGTCCAGAATTGAAGTTTTGTAAAACTTGCACTAACAAGTTGCTGCATTTGACCAACTAACCCCACCACCCTCTTTTACATCCAAAGAGACCCCAATCTGGAAGTTTTGGCCACCCCAAGAGTTGCCTAGGTGCATGTGGCATTCTATCGAGCACCCTGTAGGCATGACCAGTTTTGACATGAGTTTTGGCATTTCACTGTGAGCTTGCACCTCTGATCAAACTAGCATGTCCACTAGACTCCCAGTTGCTCCTAACCTCGATCTGGTAAACCCCAACCTCACTTGCGACCTGTAGCATGCCGCGGCATTGTGTCGAACATCTCCCGTGCGTGCACTGGACGCGCCCAGAGCGCGCGTATTGCACGATGCCGCGCCCGAGCCGACACGCTGGCCCCCCTGGCTTTGGCCCACACGGCAGCACCTCGCCACGCACTCCCCGCCTCGCAGCATCGCGCCAAACCACCCTGGCACGCTACAGCGCCGCCGCCAGGGCATTCTTGGCGGCACTCCGGCGTCCGTAGTGGCTCCAGCCACGGGCAGCGCCGCCCAAACCCCTCCCGCTCGCCACCTGGCCCCTGGAGCAGCGCGAGCTCATCCGCAGCCATGTCCTCTAGCGCTCGTCGCCGCCACGATGCCCTGCTGCTACAGAACGTCGGTTCGCCGGAAGCTTATCCACGGCCGCCGCGGAACCGCCTTGCCTCGCTTATAAATGGACGCGCCGGGCCGTTCCCGCACACTGGCAACCTCAGGCCACCCCAATGACGCTTCCCCAGCTCGCCAATCGACCCAGGAGAGCTTTCTTCCCCATCTCCGGTAACTCCTGCCGCCGCCACTGCCCCGGCCATTCCGGCACCACCAGGGCCTCCCCCTCTCCATTCTCTTCGCCAGAAACTTCCTCATCCTCCCGTGAACCCATCCCCCTACTCAATTTTGATCGGGAACCACCGTAGCCCCAAATCCATCTTGCTCCCGAAGCTTCCCTCCGCCGTGGAGCTCGCCGCCGGCGATATCCTCCACCTCCGACGACCCTACGACTACCGGAGTAACCACCTCGGCCCCCTGAATCCACTGGTGGCCTCAGCTTTCCGAACGGAGCCACCGTTCGCCGGCGATGATCGCCGGAGCCCCGCTCCACTCGGGCAGAGGAGGGAGACGACGCGGGCGACTGGTCAAACCTGACCAGTGGGCCAGGCGGGCCCACCGTCAGAGACCCAGCGCCAGTCCACGTGGTTAAGTGGAGGCGTATAGCCTCAAGTACGCCTCCTCTGCACCGAAAGCGTAATCTCGTTTGAAACGTTTTCTTTTTCTATTTTTTTTAAAAACAAATTTGACCAAATCTTTGACTGGCTATAACTTTTTAAATATAACTCCAAATGAGTTGATTCTTTTTCCTACCTTCCTCAAATTTGGTCTAGTTTATTTTAAGATTTATTTGAAAATTTTCCAAACAATTTTTTGTACTGTTTTTGAAATGTGTGTTAATTCAAATATATTTCAAAATAGGATTTTGGAGAGAGAGAAGAAACTTTCAAAAGTTTTGGAGAGCACCTCACCCCTCCACAACTTAAAGGCAAGCATTCTGAACCCTGGCATAATGTTTTTGGTGTGTTATTTGACACGTTTATAACACCACCTTATTTCAGAGGTCTTGTTATTTCATGTGACATGATCATTTGCATGGAAGCATATTAGTGATTTCCTTGCTGTTGGAAATGAATATAATTGTGATGGTAATCACCCTCATGTGCCTTGCATGCATGCCGGAATGGAATCCGGGAAAGCCTCGGCCTTGGGTAGGCGTGAGCTTGTCGCCGGTCCCCGTCGGGACGGTTATGTCCGGTATGGCATGGTAAGGTATATTGAGTGGTGTTTTTGTTGATTGAAATATATTTGTTTACATGTCATGCAGGGAACTTATAAACCTCCTAAGTCGACCGTAGACCGAGTCTTGTTTCCAGTAACCCCCATACTTGCTATGTACTACCACTTGTCCCTGTCGCAGGTAGGGTATGGTTCAGTAAGTCGTCAACCCCTTTCAAGCACACACCGTACAGAGAGGCCATAGTGGAAGATATCGGTTGTAGCCGGTAGGCATGCCACCTGGTCCGGGGGCATGGGTGTTTCCGGTTGGGACCGAGAGGGGAGGCCACCCCTTAGAGCGCGCGATATAAATTTGATCCCATGCTACGCGAGGTTGTAGCCTCCCCACTTAGAGTTTTGCTTAACATGTGTCGTGGGTGATTCCAGACACCGGTGAGTTAAGCTGGTGTGTGCAAGTTAGGCGTGTTTTCAACTAAAAGACCGTAAACGGAATTAGTCCCGATGGACTAAAGGAAATCCGTTACTCGTGGGTAAAGAGTACACCCTCTGCAGAGATTAAAACCTATTCGAATAGCCGTGTCCATGGTTAAGGATTACAGTCTGGGATGGGTCAAGTGTTGGTCTTAGTGTCGGTCTTCGGAGGAGAAATTGTTAAACCAGAACTTGGACCATGACTTGTGACTTGTGAAGATTATGATTATTATCTTGTAATGGACTAACCCGTTGCATTAATTATATTATTGAGTATCCCTGGGACGGTTCTACCTCCTGGTTATTCATTGTGATTAATTATCTTGTAAGCCCTTTATGTGGTGTCGCTCAGACGCCCGACTGCGGCATTTCTTTTAAAGACCTTTATGTGGTGTCGCTCAGATGCCCGACTGTGGCATTTCTTTTAAAGCCCTTTATGTGGTGTCGCTCAGACGCCCGACTGTGGCATTTCTTTTAAAGCCCTTTATGTGGTGTCGCTCAGACGCCCGACTGTGGCATTTCTTTTAAAGCCCTTTATGTGGTGTCGCTCAGACGCCCGACTGTGGCATTTCTTTTAAAGCCCTTTATGTGGTGTCGCTCAGACGCCCGACTGTGGCATTTCTTTTAAAGCCCTTTATGTGGTGTCGCTCAGACGCCCGACTGTGGCATTTCTTTTAAAGCCCTTTATGTGGTGTCGCTCAGACGCCCGACTATGGCGTTTCTTTTAAGCCCTTTATGTGGTGTCGCTTAGACGCCCGACTGTGGCATTTCTTTTTAAGCCCTTTATGTGGTGTCGCTTAGACGCCCGACTGTGGCATTTCTTTTAAGCCCTTTATGTGGTGTCGCACAGACGCCCGACTGTGGCATTTTATTTCCCACTCCATTATTGCTAATTCATGTTGCATATAAATAACCTGCTTGCATGCATAAAAGATGTTTTATTTATGACTGACGATGTGATCATAAAATTTTTCCGTGCATGATTATCAATTATATTATACCTGTGTTCCTAATGTTTGCGAGTACATTCAAAGTACTCACTGGCTTGTCCCTGGCTATTGTCTTGGCCAGATTGCTTGCTTGGAGAGGAGCGTGGCGATGGCAGCCTCGAGACTTAAGCAACGGTGATAGCAGCCTTGCAAAGATAGGAGTTAACCTGGTCAGCTGTTCCCGTGGGAAATGGAGTCCCATAGACACTGATGTCTCACAAACCGCTTCCGCCATCAACCACTAGAAAACCATTTGATGTACTCATAGGCCACAATGGTCTTGTACTACAAATTTTGTATTTTGCTTGAGATTTATGTATCAAGTTGGAGCCTCATCAGCTAACAGTAATCCTGGGGCTGATGAGCACGACGGTCTTTTCTGGAAATTTATGTCCGGAAAACCGGTCGTGACAGCCTTGTGACTCGCTTCACCCGGTAAGGGCCTTCCCACTTCGGCGTCAACTTGTTGAAATTCTTGGCGGACTGAACGCGCCGAAGAACAAGGTCGCCTTCCTCGAGACTCCTGGCATTGACTCTGCGGCTATGGTAGCGGCGCAGAGCTTGCTGGTAGCGAGCGGCTCGCACAGCAGCCTGGAGACGGTCTTCCTCAAGGAGCAGCGCGTCATCTTGTCGCAGCCGCTCTTGCTCGAGCTCATCGTAAGCGAGCACTCGAGGTGACTCGTATACGAGTTCCGTGGGGATAACTGCCTCTGCTCCATAGACTAGAGCGAAAGGTGTCTGTCCAGTGGCTCGATTTGGCGTCGTTCTGATCGACCAAAGAACCACCGGCAGCTCCTCGATCCAGTTTCTTCCGCACTTGTACAGCCTGTCGAAAGTTCTGGTCTTGAGCCCGCGTAGCACTTCAGCATTCGCCCTCTCCACTTGACCGTTGCTTCTCAGGTGAGCAACAGAAGCGAAGCAGATCTTGGCGCCAAGATCTTGGACGTATTGCATGAAGGTGCGGCTCGTGAATTGTGTACCGTTGTCGGTGATTACCCTGTTAGGGATCCCGAAGCGGCAAACAATCGACCTGAAGAACTTGACGGCTGACTGTGCGGTCACCTTCCTCACTGGTTCCACTTCCGGCCACTTTGTGAACTTGTCGATTGCAACGTACAAGTACTCAAAGCCCCCGGCAGCTCGGGGAAAGGGGCCGAGGATGTCGAGCCCCCAGACCGAAAATGGCCAGGATAAAGGGATCGTCTGGAGAGCTTGAGCTGGCTGGTGTATCTGCTTGGAATGGAACTGGCACACTTCACACTTGGTTACTTGCGCAGTTGCATCCTGGAGGGCTGTTTGCCAGAAGAAACCTTGCCGGAATGCTTTGCCGACAAGTGCTCTTGCGCCAATGTGGTGACCACATATGCCTCTGTGTATCTCTGCCAACAGCTTTTGTCCGTCTTCCCGGTGAATACACTTCAATTTCACACCGTTGAGTCTTCTTCTGTACAGTGTCTTGTCGACAAACTGGTACATACTTGACTGCCGGGCTACTCTTTCCGCTTCTTCTTGCTCTTCGGGAAGTTCTCCTGTCTGAAGGAAACGGACAATCTGCTGCGTCCATGTTGGAGCTTGTGGCTCAACAACAAGGACTAAAGGCAACTCTGCTGCTGCGGGAACATCCGCTTCCACGGCAAGAACCCGCGGCTCTGCCGGAGCTTGACGTTCCCCGACAGGCTTGCTAGAGCAAAACTTGTCGGGAGCTTCTGCTTCAACGGAACAAACCCTAGGGCTTGCCGGAGCATCTTGCTCCTTAGCGCTCTTGGTGTTGGTCTCAGCTGCTGCGGGAACATCCGCTTCTACGGCGAGAAGCTGTGTCTCTGCCGGAGCTTGACGTTCCCCGACAAGCTTGCCGGGGCAAAACTTGTCGGGAGCTTCTGCTTCAACGGAACAAACCCTAGGGCTTGCCAAAGCATCTCGCTCCTCAGCGCTCTTGGCGTTGATCTTGGGGACCTTCTTGGCAGCGGCTTCGGGGAGCTCTGCCGGCAAATAGTCACCAGAAACCAACTTCCTCTTCTTGCTCTGTCCAGTTGATGGTGTTACGTACGGCTGAGTCAGCTTGAGCACAAAGATCCCTGGTTCCACAGGTAACTTAAGTGCGGCACACTTTGACAGGCCATCTGCAATGGCGTTCTGAGTTCTTGGAACATGCTCCATTTGTAGGCCGTCAAAGTGTTCTTCTAGCTTTCTCACTTCGTCGACGTAAGCTTCCATCAACGGACTCTGATAACTCTTGTTTACTTGGCGGACGACAAGCTGTGAGTCACCCCTGACAATAAGCTTCTTGATCCCAAGGTCTGCCGCAATCCGGAGACCGGCAAGCAAGCCCTCGTATTCTGCAGTATTGTTCGTTGCTTGCTCTTTGGGGAAGTGCATCTGGACTACGTACTTGAGGTGCTCACCGGTGGGTGCGACAAGCAGCGCACCAGCGCCGGCGCCTTGCAGCGAAAAGGCACCATCAAAGTACATCAGCCACTCTTTGCTTGCTTCCTTGTCGGGGATGCTCGTTTCTGGAATTTCTTCATCTGGTGTTGGCGTCCATTCTGCTATGAAGTCCGCCAATGCTCTGCTCTGGATAGTTGAAGTGCTTTCAAACTTGAGGCCAAAGCTTGACAGTTCCAGTGCCCACTCAACAATCCTGCCTGTCGCTTCTGGATTCTGCAGTATCCTCTTCAGCGGAAAGCGAGTGACAACTGTGATCTCATGTGCTTGGAAGTAATGGCGCAGCTTTCTCGAGGCCATGAGAAGGCCGAAAAGCAATTTCTGCACACCAGAGTACCTTGACCTAGCCCCCTGCAGAAGGGAACTGACAAAGTAAACTGGGCGCTGCACCATCTTCTTGTGTATCTGCGCAGACCCATCTTTGTCGGGACCAGAGCTTGTCGGGGAAGCTCCCTGCTTGTCGCTGGATGCGCCTGCCGCGGTTGCCGGCTCATCATCTACCTCCCTCTCTGCTACTAACGCAGCACTAACCACTTGATTGGTTGCCGCTATGTACAACAGCAACTTCTCTTGTGGCTTAGGTGCGACAAGTATTGGAGGGGAGGACAGGTATCTCTTCAGGTCTTGCAGCGCAGCCTCCGCTTCCGGAGTCCATTTCATTGGACCTGCCTTTTTTAATAATTTGAAAAATGGCAGGGCGCGCTCAGCAGACCGAGAGATAAACCTGCTGAGAGCAGCCATGCAACCGGCAAGTTTCTGTACATCCTTGACGCGCTTTGGTGCTTCAATCTGCTCAATGGCCTTGATCTTGTCGGGATTGGCTTCAATTCCCCGCTGAGACACGAAGAACCCGAGAAGCTTGCCGGAGGGAACCCCAAACACACACTTCTCTGGGTTGAGCTTGAGGCTGATCTTGCGCAGATTTGCAAAGGTCTCGTCTAAATCTTGAATCAGGGTTGCTCTGTCCTTGCTCTTGACCACTATATCATCCATGTAGGCTTCCACATTTCTGTGTATTTGTGGCTCAAGAGCAACATGGACTACTCTTGCAAATGTCAAACCAGCATTTTTTAATCCGAAAGGCATCCGTACAAAACAGTACGTGCCACATGGAGTAATAAATGCGGTCTTCTCCTCATCCTCTTCTGCCATGAAGATCTGATGGTATCCTGAGTATGCGTCAAGAAATGAAAGCAAATCACATCCGGCGGTGGAGTCAACAATCTGGTCAATGCGCGGCAAAGGAAATGGGTCTTTGGGAGAAGCTTTGTTAACATCGGTGAAATCGATACAAAGTCTCCATTTCCCGTTTGCCTTGCGCACGACTACAGGATTGGCCAACCACGTGGGATGGAGCACTCCTCTGACAAGGCCTGCTGCTTCCAGTTTCTTGATCTCTTCTGCAATGAATTCTTGGCGCTCCACTGCCTGCTTCCTGACTTTCTGCTTGACGGGCCGCGCATGGGGACAAACGGCAAGGTGGTGCTCAATTACCTTCCTGGGAACACCAGGGATGTCAGACGGTTGCCATGCAAACACGTCGACATTCACCTGCAGGAAAGCAACGAGCGCGCTTTCCTATTTAGGGTCGAGCGTGGCACTGATGGTGAAGGTACCACCAGTGCCGTCCTCCTTGGAGGATACCTTCTTCGTCTCTGGTGGAGCTACCATCGTCTTCTTGCACTTGCCGGTGGGGCTCGATGGTGCGTCCTCGACGGCAGCGCAGCACTCCGAAGAGGTGCGCTTGCCGGAGTGGGCATCAGAACTCTTGCCGGACTTGGTCTTCTTCCCCCAGGGAGCTTCAGCGGCAAGTGGATTGCGATCTGCCGTGGCTGCTGCTTCCCGGTAGATCTTGTCGGCACAGATAAGAGCATCCTTCTTGTCGCCAGGGACAGAAATGACGCTTATCGGGCCTGGCATCTTCAGCATGTTATATGCGTAGTGAGAGGCTGCCATGAACTTGGCGAGTGCTGGACGTCCAAGTATCCCATTGTAAGGCAATGGAATATCGGCAACGTTGAATGTGACCTTCTCAGTCCTGAAGTTTAGCTCGCTGCCAAATGTTACTGGCAGCGTGACCTTCCCCTTTGGCTTGCTCCTCCCCGGATTGATTCCTTGGTATGTGCCGGTCTCTTCGAGCTTGCTGTCAGGGATTTGGAGTTTTTGGAGTACAGCGGAGGAGATCAGGTTCAAGCCGGCCCCGCCGTCAACTAACATCTTAGTGACCTTGAGGTTGCGGATAGTTGGTGAAACCAACATCGGCAAGCACCCGACCGCAGTTGTGCGATCGGGGTGGTCCTCAATGTCAAAGATGATAGGCGTGCTGGACCATTTCATAGGCTTGCGCGATTCGACAGGTGGTTCCGCTGCATTGACTTCCCGCGCCCACTGCTTGAGTTGGCGGTGTGAAGTGTGCAGAGAAGCACCGCCGTCAACGCACAAGACCTTGGCTTTCTGAAACTCCTGTTCACTGGTCTCAACATCATCCATGTCTTCGTCGTCGTCATCTTCATCGTTGTCGCGGCCGCGGGGAGGCCTGTCTCCTTGCCGCTGCTTGGCCTTGCCGCGGCGTCCTCCCCATCCGGCGCGCTTCTTGCCGGATTCTCCAGCACCCCCTTGGGCCCTCTCCTTGTCGCGCCGCTCGTACTCAGCTTTTTGCTGCTGGACAAGCTGCTCGACTTTCTTGCAGCTCTGGAGGTCATGGCCCTTGGTGCGGTGAATCTTGCAGTATTGGTTGTCAGAACCGTCCTGCTTGTCGGCGGCCGCCGTAGCCTGGCAGTTGGTGCATGCGGCAACCTCCTTGTCGGAGCTACTGACCTTGGCTCGCTTGGCGCCGCCATCGCTGCCGGACTGCTCAACGACCAGCACCTCTTTGTTCTGCTTCTTCTTGTTCCGCCGCCAGTTTTTCTTTGCCGGGGCGGCATCCTCGCTGTCAGATCCTTCTGCTCCAGTGCTTTCTCCGGGGAATTTCCTCCCTTCCTCAGCGCGTGCACACTTGTCGGCCAGGGCATATAGCTCGCTGACGTCTCAGATCTTGCACATCGCCATCTCCTCCCGCATCCTGCGGTTACGCACGTTCTGATGGAACGCGCTGATTACCGCGGTAGGGTGGATATTTGGGATGTTGTGCTGTACACGGCTGAACCTCTGGATATACTTGCGCAGGGGCTCTCCTTCCTTCTGGACGAGCAGATGAAGATCGCTCTCTTGGCCATGAGGTTTGTGGCCGCCTGTGAAGGCGCCGACAAACTGATGGCATAGATCAGCCTAGGAGGATATGGAGTTGTCTGGCAAGTGCATGAGCCAGGACCTGACGTTGGGCTTGAGCACCAACGGGAAGTAGTTGGCAAGGATCTCGTCGTCCCGCCCCCCAGCAGCCTGCACCGCGATGGTGTAGATGCTGAGGAACTCCGACGGATGCGACTTGCCGTCGTACTTCTCTGGTACATCTGGTTTGAAGTTCTTCGTACTGGGCCACTGGACTTGCCGCAGCTCACGAGTGAACGCAGGGCAACCTACCGCGTACGGCAAGTCACCTAGTTCCCCTGGCGCATGCATGTCAACAGAGGGCCCAGCGCGCCGGTCTGATTGACGCCGCGCTTCTCTCCGGTGCTCGATGCGAGTACGAGCGTCTTCTTGTTGTCGTTCTTGAAGAACTTGGCGCTGATCGCGACGAGCTCGCAGATCTGATGACGCGGTGGAGTCGCTGTCGAGGTGGACCCGGCGAGTCGGCGATCTTGGCCTTCGGGGTGGAGAGTGCACAGTAGTTGCACCCCCACCAGTCTTGTCGTCTCTGGCTCGTGCCTGGCTGGCTTGCCGCGGCTGAGACGTGCTCGGCTGCCGTGGAGTGTCGCCGTTGGCGAAGCCGATGAGACTCTGGATAGTGGCCTTCCAGTCATCGATCTTGTCCGCCGCTGGAGGGTAGTCTAGGAGCAGCTGAGCTCGCGCCAGAGCTTCTGCTGCGGTGGCGGGTGGCGGTGGCGAACGGTGCGAGGAGCGGGATATGCTCGGACTTCTAACTACGTTAGAAGGAGCAGTATCTCGTCCAGGCGACCGTGTCTCGCTCGCGCCAGCAGGTTGACGTGCATGGTGGTCCTGAGCGCTCCGAGATCCACTAGCTCGATCTGGATCTAGCGAACGCATGGTACTGTGAGTACCATGACGCTGCCAGTCCCGCGCCTCCTGAGATGGGCGCGGTGCATGCACGGACGCCGAGGTCTTGGAGTGCGCCCGATAATTGTGGGAGCCGGCTACGCCGCCGATGGGCAGCGCAGCCTTGCCCTGGGACCTGGCAGCACCGTGAGTTCCCTCGTCGATGCGTGTCCTTCCGTCGGCGCCTGCCCCACCAACCGTTTGCTCCGGCGGTGGCAGGCTCGGCACGGACGGAGCAGCTGCCTCCGAAACCTTCTTCTTCGGCGGCATGTTGGTGAAGATGATGAAGATCTAGCTCGCGAGAACGCCGGATCTGGTTCACACAACTTCGACGCCCCCTACCTGGCGCGCCAGAGATGCCGGGGGTGCTGATCCACGGGCACCTATGGGACCGACGGACCGGGTCCCTTTCGGTTCGGCGGGGGCGGAGGTCGCGCAAAGAGTAGATCGAGGCGAAGCACGCGAGCGATTTACCCAGGTTCGGGCCGCACGGATGCGTAAAACCCTACTCCTGCTTTGTGGATTTGTATTGATTTCTAGCTCGGGAGCGCGGAGTGCTACAGTACACACCGGCGGCTAGCAAGACCGAGCGTGGGTGGTCGAACTGGCCTCTCCCCTCCCCCCGTTGCACACGGGCCTCCTTTTATATGCAAGGGGTTACCCACAGGTTGCAATGGAGGTAAAGGGCAAAAATGGAAAGGTGGTATGGTAGGCACAGCTACCTGTTACAGTGTTATCATACCTAACCCTGGCGGCAGGGGACAAGGGCATTAATTGCCCGTCTGTGTTGCATAATCTCATAGTCATAGGAACATGTATAAGTCATGAAGAAAGCAATAGCAACATACTAAACGATCGGGTGCTAAGCTAATGGAATGGGTCATGTCAATCACATCATTCTCCTAATAATGTGATCCCGTTAATCAAATGACAACACATGTCTATGGTTAGGAAACATAACCATCTTTGATTAACGAGCTAGTCAAGTAGAGGCATACTAGTGACGTTTAGTTTGTCTATGTATTCACACAATATTATGTTTCCAGTTAATACAATTCTAGCATGAATAATAAACATTTATCATGAAATAAGGAAATAAATAATATCTTTACTATTGCCTCTAGGGCATATTTCCTTCAGTCTCCCACTTGCACTAGAGTCAATAATCTAGTTCACATCGCCATGTGATCTAACATCAATAGTTCACATCTTTATGTGGTTAACACCCATAGTTCACATCGATATGTGACCAACACCCAAAGGGTTTACTAGAGTCAGTAATCTAGTTCACATCGCTATGTGATTAACACCCAAAGAGTACTAAGGTGTGATCATGTCCATCATCAATATAAGTGATATGATATGGCCATCATCATCTTGTGCTTGTGATCTCCATCTTCGGAGCACCGTCATGATCACCATCGTCACCGGCGCGACACCTTGATCACCATCGTAGCATCGTTGTCGTCTCGCCAATCTTATGCTTCCACGACTATCGCTACCGCTTAGTGATAAAGTAAAGCATTACAGCGCAGTTGCATTGCATACAATAAAGCGACAACTACATGGCTCCTGCCAGTTGCCGATAACTCGGTTACAAAACATGATCATCTCATACAATAAAATTTAGCATCATGTCTTGACCATATCACATCACAACATGCCCTGCAAAAACAAGTTAGACGTCCTCTACTTTGTTGTTGCAAGTTTTACGTGGCTGCTACGGGCTTAAGCAAGAACCAATCTTACCTACGCATCAAAACCACAACGATAGTTTGTCAAGTTGGTGATGTTTTAACCTTCGCAAGGACCGGGCGTAGCCATACCCGGTTCAACTAAAGTTGGAGAAACTGACACCCGCGAGCCACCTTTGTGCAAAGCACGTCGGGAGAACCGGTCTCGCGTAAGCGTACGCGTAATGTCGGTCCGGGCCGCTTCGTCCAACAATACCGCCGAACCAAAGTATGACATGCTGGTAAGCAGTATGACTTATATCTCCCACAACTCACTTGTGTTCTACTCGTGCATATAACATCAACACATAAAACCTAGGCTCGGATGCCACTGTTGGGGAACGTAGTAATTTCAAAATTTTCCTACGCACACGCAAGATCATGGTGATGCATAGCAACGAGAGGGGAGAGTGTGATCTGATGAAGCTATGTACCTAGGGTAGGGTCACGGACCTGTCGTAACTGCCCTACCCAACGACACCTCTAGAATAAATCACCTTTCAATCGACTTGGAGGTATCCCACTCGACAGATTCAAGACACTCGACCACGAAGCAATCACTCGACCAAGATCCAACCACTTGACGGCCAGGAGACCTAAAGTCACTCCACACGCTAACGGTCGGTCATTAAGTAGCTTTTATGGTCATCATAGCACTTTATTACTAGCATTATCAGTAACACCCTACCTTAATGTACATTGAACCCTTCGTAACATGGGCTGGCCGGGGTCCTGGCGCACTCTATATAAGCCACCCCCTCCTCCGAGACAAGGGTTCGGACCTCTGTAACTCATACACACATAATCCAGTCGACCGCCTCCGGGCTCCAAGACGTAGGGCTTTTACTTCTTCCGAGAAGGGCCTGAACTCGTAAACCTTGCGTCCTTACAACCTCTCCATAGCTAAGACCTCGCCTCTCCTTACTTACCCCCCTACATCACTGTCAGAGTTAGAACCACGACAGTTGGCGCCCACCTTGGGGCTAGGAGTCTTAGCGCCTAGTTTGAGAAGTTGCGATTTTTTCCGATCTCCTTGATCATGGTTTCGGGCAGAGCTTTGGTGGAGGGCCGCGAGATCCGTCTCTGCGCCCTCATGTTCATCGCCGACGACTCCGCTTGGCTTCAGGAGGCTCCACTCGACGTCGACGCGCTCCCCGTCCGCGGGGCAACGCACTTTCGCGCATGCGTCCGTGGTGTCCTCCTACGGCAGCCGTCGACCCAGTATCGGTCGGCTCCCGTGACATCTCCCCGCCCTGTTTCTCACCGGCACAAGCGCTCCGGTCGGTCGAGGCTTCAGAGGTGGGTGAGGCATGCGGTGGCCCGCCAGTCGGCCACCCCACAAGTCGCGGCAATCGAGCCCGACGAATCCCTCTACGGCCTGTTCGACTGGCTCCGCAGAGACCGCATCCGAATGCGACAGCAGTGACCCAGCTGCCGAGGTTCTGGTGATCGATGGGACACACAGTTCTCCCAGTTTCCCCCGCGCTGACGGAGGCGCGGATGGGGGCGACCCGTCGCGTCCTCACGAGGAGTATCTCCCCGAGCCTCTCACGTCGTTGCAGCGGGAGGAACTTTTCGCCGCCGGAACATGGATGCACTCCACACTCCTATCGTTGGAGAAACCCCCGAGGCCCGAGACTTGGAGGACGCGCGCTTGGCTAACTTGGCTGAGCGCACTCGACTGGAGAATCTCCAGCGAATACTCGACGAGCGAGCGCGTCAACGGGCTCCAGAATCCAGTCGACGTCAAATCTTTCCGCCCCTGCAGGTATATCGTACTCCGATTCAAAATTTGGCGGCTGCGGCCCATATAGCAGAGTCGATTCAGCCCTCCCAGTCAGAGGCTGGCAGAGGCTTGTTGCAAATCAGAGCGTTGCTCCGGGCAGCGGGAGACCAGAATTCCGCTGTTTCTCAGTCGCGGAACAGGATCCACAGTCGATCCGTTGCAGCGGATACAGTACAGTCGGCTCACAGCCCAAGATCGCCTCTGAGGCGTGAGGGACGTGGAGACCGGCGTGATTAGTACAAAAGGAATGAGCAGTATGATCACCGATTCGATCATGATGATCAACGTCGAGTGCCAACCCCTCCCCCGAGGAGTGGATCATATGTGCCTCGACAGCAGGTGGACAGACGCCCTCATAGTGTTGGGCGGAGAATTCCAGTCGACCCCAGGGAACCAGGCTTTGATGCAAGATCCATTCTCGTTCAAGGTTTGGTCGACAGGTATAGAGCTCACCGAGAAGGCCACGACAGAGATGCGCCTACCAGTAGCAGAGTACATGTTTCAGGGCCGGAGTGTTTCAGTCGAGCCATCAGAGCCGCTGTAATTCCTCCCAACTTCAGGTTGGCGACCAGAGTTAGTAAGTTCACCGGTGAGTCCAAGCCCGATACTTGGCTCGAAGATTACCGAGTGGCTGTCCAGATTGGCGGTGGGAACGATGAGGTAGCCATGAAGCACCTGCCTCTCATGTTAGAAGGCTCGGCCAGAGCGTGGCTGAATCAGTTAGCACCCAGCAGCATTTACACTTGGGAGGATCTCTTCCGAGTGTTTGTCACCACACTTGAAGGAACATGCAAGCGACCTGCAGGCCTTACGGAATTGCGGTCTTGTGTGCAGAAACCGAATGAAACTCTGAGGGATTACATCCAGAGGTGGATCACATTGCATCACATAGTTGAAAATGTACCAGATCATCAAGCAGTTTGTGCCTTTAAAGAAGGCGTTAAGTACAGAGAATTGAATCTGAAGTTCGGTCGAACCGGAGAGATGTCTCTGAATCGGATGATGGAGATTGCCACCAAATACGCTAATGGTGAAGATGAGGATCGACTCCGGAGTGGCAAGCATAAAGTAGTCGCCCAGGAAACCGGAGGAAATTCCAGTCGAAAACAGAAGCGGAAAGCCGAGCTAGCCGCTCCTGGGGAGGCCCTGGCCGTATCCCAGGGAAAATTTAAGGGAAAACCCAAAGGACCTTGGAACCCCAAGAAAGTTAAAGACCAAGATGGAAATGATGTTTTGGATCTACCGTGTCACATCCACACCAAGAAAGATGAAGAGGGTAAACTCATTTACCCAAAGCATACCACTCGACAGTGTCGGCTTCTGATCCAGTAGTTTCAGGGCAAGCAGTCCAAAGATAAGGAAAAGGAGTCGGACAAAGTTGAGGACAAGGAAGATAGTGACGATGGGTACCCCCAGGTCAATTCCACCCTGATGATTTTTGCTGATGTTGAGAGCAAAAGTCGACTGAAGGTTATTAACCGTGAGGTAAATATGGTTGCTCTGGCAACACCCAATTATCTGAAGTGGTCCCACACTGCCATCACATTCGACCAGTCTGATCACCCTACGCACATTGCCACCCCTGGGAGGCAAGCTCTGGTGGTCGACCCAGTTGTTGAAGGCACTCGACTGACCAAAGTCCTGATGGATGGAGGCAGCGGTTTGAACATACTGTATGCAGAAACATTGAAAGGGATGGGCATTCCGATGTCCAGGCTCAGCACCAGTAACATGAGTTTCCATGGAGTCATTCCTAGGAAGAAAGCCGAGTCACTCGGCCAAATTGCTCTTGATGTGGTTTTTGGTGATTCCAAGAATTACCGCAAGGAAAAGTTGACATTCGAAGTTGTGGATTTCCAAAGTGCTTATCACGCTATTTTGGGCAGGCCAGCTTATGCACGCTTCATGGCTCGACCATGTTATGTGTACCTCAAATTGAAGATGCCTGGTCCCAAAGGTGTGATCACTGTTACAGGCAATCGGAAGAAAGCAGAAGAGTGTTTTCAGAAAGGCTCAAAGATTGCTGACGCTCAGATGGCGGTGGTCGAGTTGCAAGAGTATCAGAAGGCTGCAGATCCGAGTGAGTTGCTACGAGCTAAGAAGCCTGCTTCAGAATTAGCTTTTCAGTCTTCCGGTGAAATGAAGGCAGTTCACATTCACCTGACCGATCCAAACGCTGCTCCGACTCACATCTCAATGACGGTCGACTCCAAATAGGAAGAAGCGCTCATCCAGTTCCTCCGTGAGAACTGGGACATCTTCGCATGGAAGCCTGCTGACATGCCTGGAGTTCCCAAGGGGTTGGCTGAGCACCGTCTATGAGTCGACCCAAAATTTAAACCTGTGAAACAACATCTTCGACGGTCTGCCGTCCAGAAGAGGAAGGCCATTGGCGAGGAGGTGGCTCGGCTCTTAGCAGCGGAGTTCATCCGAGAAATTTACCACTCCGAGTGGCTCGCCAATGTTTTCATGGTCCCCAAGAAGGACAAGTCACTTCGCATGTGCATTGATTTCAAGCATGTCAATCGGGCCTGCCCGAAAGATCATTTTCCTCTCCCCCGCATCGACCAGATAGTCGACTCGACTGCGGGATGTGAGCGTTTGTCTTTCCTAGACGCCTATTCCGGGTACCATCAGATCCGTCTGTACGGGCCCGACGAGATCAAAACAGCTTTCATCACTCCATTCGGGTGCTTCTGTTATGTCACCATGCCGTTCGGCCTCAAGAATGCCGGAGCCACGTTCATGAGGATGATTCAGAAGTGTTTGCTCACTCAAATCAGTCGGAGTGTGGAGGCATACATGGATGATATTGTGGTCAAGTCACGGAAGGGTTCCGACCTGCTGACTGACCTTGTTGAAACCTTTGCCAACCTCAGGAGGTATGATATCAAGCTCAATCCGTCAAAGTGCATGTTCGGAGTTCCATGTGGGAAGTTACTCGGTTTTCTCGTTTCCGAACGGGGAATTGACGCCAATCCTGAAAAAATTGGTACTATACTCCGGATGAAACGTCCTGTGCGTGTGCATGACCTCCAGAAGCTTACAGGATGCTTGGCCGCTTTAAGTCGATTCATCTCTCGCCTCGGTGAAAAGGCATTGCCTCTTTACCGACTGATGAAGAAGTCCGACAAGTTCGAGTGGACTCCAGAAGCTGATGCAGCGTTTACAGAGCTCAAAGCTCTGCTCTCCACCCAGCCGGTGCTTGCTGCCCCAATCAGCAAGGAGCCTTTGCTGATTTACATTGCAGCCACAGGACAAGTTGTCAGTACAGTACTTACGGTCGAGCGGGAAGAAGAAGGAAAGGCCTTCAAAGTTCAGCGCCCAGTATATTATGTTTCTGAAGTTTTGACTCCTTCAAAGCAAAGATATCCTCATTACCAGAAGTTTGTATATGGGATTTATATGACCACGAAGAAGGTTGCACGTTACTTCTCTGATCATTCCATTACAGTCGTCAGCGACGCTCCACTATCAGAGATTTTGCACAACAGAGATGCAACTGGTCGAGTGGCCAAATGGGCGATTGAACTTCTTCCCCTAGATATCAAGTTTGAGGCAAAGAAAGCTATCAAGTCCCAAGCAATTGCAGATTTCGTCGCCGAGTGGATCGAACAGCAACTTCCGACTCAAGTTCACTCGGAGCACTGGACCATGTTCTTCGATGGATCTAAGATGCTGAATGGTTCCGGTGCTGGGGTAGTATTGGTTTCCCCCCGAGGAGATAAGCTCAGATATGTTCTCCAGATTCACTTCGATTCCTCCAATAACGAAGCAGAATATGAAGCACTTTTGTATGGGTTGCGCATGGCCATTTCACTCAGCGTCAGTCGCCTCATGGTCTATGGCGACTCAGATTTGGTGGTTAATCAGGTGATGAAAGAATGGAACGTCAGAAGTCCAGCTATGACTGGTTATTGCAATGCAGTGAGAAAGTTAGAGAAGAAATTCGAGGGGTTAGAGCTTCATCACATCCCCCGACTGAAAAATCAAGCGGCTGATGATTTGGCAAAGATAGGCTCCAAGAGAGAAGCCATCCCCAGCAATGTGTTTTTGGAACACATCCACTCGCCATCGGTCCGAGAAGATCCTTTTACAGATGAAGCCCCGCAGCCAAAGAGTGCCACAGATCCGACTGAAGTTGAAATTCTGGCAGTGGTCGACCTAATCATGGAAGTTTTGGGAAATCACCCCTGACTGGATGATACCGTACCTCGCGTATATGCTGAGAAAGGAACTCCCGGAGGACGAAGAAGAGGCTCGACAGATCGTCTGTCGATCCAAGGCCTTTACAGTCATAAAGGGATAGTTGTATAGAGAAAGCGCGACTGGAGTCGGTCAGAAGTGTATAACACCAGAAGAAGGTCAGATAATCCTTGATGATATCCACTCGGGGACCTGTGGTCATCATGCGTCCTCTCGGACCATTGTGGCTAAAGCATACCGAGCGGGATTTTACTGGCCAAGAGCGAATGAAATGGCAAAAGAGATAGTCGACAAGTGTGAAGGGTGCCAGTTCTACTCCAACATGTCGCACAAGCCTGCATCAGCCCTGAAGACCATTCCACTCGTCTGGCCCTTCGCTGTTTGGGGACTGGACATGGTTGGCCCATTGAGAACAGGCAGGAGCGGTTTCACACATGTGCTTGTGGCAGTCGACAAGTTTACCAAATGGATTGAAGCTAAGCCTATCAAGAATCTTGATGCTTGCACTGCTATCAGTTTCGTCAGAGAGTTAACATTCAGATATGGAGTCCCGCATAGCATCATCACCGACAATGGGTCAAACTTTGATTCAGACAAGTTCAGAGCTTTTTGCGCCTCTCAAGGCACACGAGTCGACTACGCATCGATCGCCCACCCCCAGTCGAATGGACAAGCGGAAAGGGCAAATGGTCTGATTCTCAAAGGACTAAAGCCTCGGCTGATGCGTGATCTCAAGCACGCAGCAGGCGCTTGGGTCGACGAGCTTCCGTCGGTTCTGTGGGGATTGAGGACTACCCCGAATCGGTCGACTGGAAGAACTCCGTTCTTTCTGGTTTATGGAGCGGAAGCAGTCCTGCCAAGTGATCTACTTCACAATGCACCCCGAGTCGAGCTTTATACCAAAGATGAAGCAGAACAAGCCCGGCAAGACGCAGTCAACCTCCTGGAAGAAGAAAGAGAAATGGCTATGATCCGATCGACCATTTATCAGCAAGACTTGCGTCGATTCTATGCCAGAAATGTGAAGAGTCGAGCCTTCCAAGAAGGAGATTTGGTCCTCCGAGTGGATCAATAGAAACCACACAAGCTTGCTCCTACTTGGGAAGGTCCCTTAATCGTCACCAGAGTCCTCCACAATGGAGCGTATCACCTTTACAATGTCGATCGCCAGATCGATGAGCCACGAGCTTGGAATGCAGAACTGCTCCACCCCTTTCACACTTGAATTCTCACTCGGATGAGATGTAATAAGAAAAACTTCTGTAGCCTATTTATCAAAGACAAGAGTGTTACAAATTTTCCTATAATTGTTGTTGCTTTTGTTTGCGTGTGAAATCCCCCAGTGGGTGGCTTAGCTGCGAATCCGTTTTCACCTAAGTTTGTAAAAAAAATCCTACCGAGTGGCGAGCCAGACTCCCACTCGGAGGTTTAGCTGCAGCTCAGTGCTCGCCTAAGTGTTTAAAAATCCTACCGAGTGGTGAGCCAGACTCCCACTCGGAGGCCTAGCTGCAGCCTAGTGCTCGCCTAAGTGTTTAAAAATCCTACCGAGTGGTGAGCTAGACTCCCACTCGGAGGCTTAGCTGCAGCCCAGTGCTCGCCTAAGTGTTTAAAAATCCTACCGAGTGGAGAGCAGACCTTCCACTCGGAGGCTTAGCTGCAGCCCAGTGCTCGCCTAAGTGTTTAAAAATCCTACCGAGTGGAGAGCAAACCTCCCATTCGGAGGCTTAGCTGCAGTCCAGTACTCGCCTAAGTTTGAAAAAATCCTACCGAGTGGTGAGCAGACCTCCCACTCGGGGGCTTAGCTGCAGTCCAGTACTCGCCTAAGTTTGAAAAAATCCTACTGAGTGGAGAGCAGACCTCCCACTCGGGGGCTTAGCTGTAGTCCAGTACTCGCCTAAGTTTGAAAAAATCTTACCGAGTGGAGAGAAGACCTCCCACTCGGGGGCTTAGCTGCAGTCCAGTACTCGCCTAAGTTTGAAAAAATCCTACCGAGTGGAGAGCAGACCTCCCACTCGGGGGCTTAGCTACAGTCCATTACTGGCCTAAGTTTGAAAAAATCCTACCGAGTGGAGAGCAGACCTCCCACTCGGGGGCTTAGCTGCAGTCCAGTACTCGCCTAAGTTTGAAAAAATCCTACCGAGTGGAGAGCAGACCTCCCACTCGGGGGCTTAGCTGCAGTCCAGTACTCGCCTAAGTTTGAAAAAATCCTACCGAGTGGAGAGCAGACCTCCCACTCGGGGGCTTAGCTGCAGTCCAGTACTCGCCTAAGTTTTTAAAATCCTACCGAGTGGAGAGCAGACCTTCCACTCGGAGGCTTAGCTGCAGCCCAGTGCTCGCCTAAGTACGGAACACATCCCAATCCGCAAGGGCGACGAGGTGCAAATTGACTACTACCTTCTCCTTCGGAGCTGCACCACAAATACAAAGTTATTTCGAGTGAAGAACACGTTCCACTCGACAGATAATTCATGAAGATATTCAACAATAAATCAAGTTCAGATAAGATCCAAAGGTCCTAGACCGCAGATCGAAGTACTCAGGCATGCAGCCCGAAAAAGTTTAACGGTTACAAAAACCACTCGGCATTCTGAGGAAAATTTAAGGTGGGACATAAGAGTTTGTTCACTCCGCGGGAGGAGGGCTGGCAGGCTCGACGAGCTCATCCAGGTCGACGCCATCGGCTATCCGAGTGGCTGCAACAATGAAAGTCTCCATAAAGGTTCAGAAGTCATGCTTCTGGGTGTTTGCGACCTTGATTGCTGCCAGCTTGTCTTGTCGCACCTCCTTGCAGTGGACACGAACCAAGGACAGAGCCACATCAGCGCCACACCGAGCAGAAGACTTCTTCCACTCCTGCACTCGGTCAGGGATTCCGTTAAGTCGAGTCATCAGAGACTCGAGATCGTTTTGGAGCGTAGCCTCTGGCCAAAGTGTCGGGTCGATCCATGACATGGCGACCTTCAGTCGAGCCAAGTAGTCCACGGCACCGTCGATGCGAGATTCCAGTCGGAGCAGATTCATGGCAGTTTCATCTTTCACGGGAGAGTTGATTGGATCCAAACCTGGTTCAATCCGCCCAGTCTCCTCTTCAAAGTTCTGGCAAAACTCTGCATTCAAGATCCAAGGATAAGTCAATTTTCATACACTGAGTCGACACAAAAAAAACACCAGTCGGAACTGAATGTGCACCTTCAAGCTTGATGTACAACTTCTTGGCGAGGCTCCTCAAGTAGCTCTCCAGATCGTCCCTCCTGCGAGCGATGCCTTCCATCTTTTCGTTCAGGTTGAGGTTATCCTTCTTCCAACATGTACACTCCCTGTTGGCTTTATTCAGAGCGGTCTTCAGCCTAGTATTCTCTTCTTCTAACTGGCCGATCGAAGCCAGCTTCTGTTCGGCCAGAGCGGTCTTGTCGTCAGCCTCCTTACGGGCAGCAGCCAAGTCCCGATCCTTCTTCGCCAGAGCTTCTCTTAGTTTTTCTGCAAAGAAATGGTGATTGATTCAGAAATAGTAGAAGGATACTCAAGCCTAAAAACTAACCAGTCGACAAAATCGTCTTACCTGCGGCGCCGTCTCTGACCTTTTGCAGCTCTGTCTTGGCCAGCTCCAGATCAAGGTTCAGTTGAATCTGCTGCTTCTCCAAGTCAACAAAGCGAGCTCCAAGATCGCAAGATTTCTGAAATCAAAGGGGAGAAGTTATCGTTACAGCAAAAAAACAACAAAGGCAATAAATACTAATACTACGGTCAACTGCCAGCAGTCCACCATAGTCTCGGGGACTACACCCAGCGGGTGCACTTAGCGTGCCCCCACTGGTTCTGATCCCACTCAACCGGCCCGCCGAAGTCGAGTTCAAAAAAAAGAGAGAAAGAAAGTAGAACTCAGACTACAGTCGACTGCCAGCAGTCCACCATAGTCTCGGGGACTACACCCAGTGGGTGCACTTAGCGTGCCCCCACCGGTTCTGATCCCACTCGACCGGCCCGCTGAAGTTGAGTGGAAGAGACAAACTACCAGTTTGGTTTATACATTCGGCAAAATACAAAGACTACAGTCGACTGCCAGCAGTCCACCGTAGTCTCCACTAGTCCAAAACTTCAATCGACGCACCCAGTGGGTGTACAGACACAAAGATTTTCGGAAAGAATCTTCAGATAGCCGACTAACCTGAACGTTGCTCTGGAGAGCCGAGCTGGCATCATAGGCGGCTTGGCTGGCGTCCCGCACCATCTTCATCTTCTCCATCATAATGCCCGCCTGGCGTATGGCTTCCCTAACAGCATTCACCTCGTCCTCTGGGACATGATGGGTCGCAAAAACTGAAGGCGGGTCGATAGGGGCCTGAGCAGTCGAAGAAGAAGGCAAGGCACTCGACAGGGGCTCTGTTGGGTTTCGTAGTAATTTCAAAAATTTTCCTATGCACACGCAAGATCATGTGATGCATAGCAACGAGAGGGGAGTGTGTTGTCTACGTACCCAACGCAGATTGACTGCGGAAGCGCTGACACAACGTAGAGGAAGTAGTCGTACGTCTTCACGATCCAACCGATCAAGCACCGAAACTACGGCACCTCCGAGTTCGAGCACACGTTCCGCTCGATGACGATCCCCGGACTCCGATCCAGCAAAGTGTCGGGGAAGAGTTCCGGCAGCACGACGGCGTGGTGACGATCTTGATGCACTACAGCAGCAGGGCTTCGCCTAAACTCCGCTACAGTATTATCGAGGAATATGGTGGCAGGGGGCACCGCACACGGCTAAGTAATAGATCACGTGGATCAACTTGTGTGTTTCTGGGGTGCCTCTGCCTCAGTATATAAAGGAGCCAAGGGGGAGGGGGCCGCCGGCCAAGAGGAGGGCGCAGGAGGAGTCCTTCTCCTCCCGGGAGTAGGACTCCCCCCCCCAATCCTAGTTGGACTAGGATTCCCCGAGGGGGAAAGAGGGAGAGGGGGGCCAGCCACCTCTCCTAGTCCTAATAGGACTAGGGGAAGGGGGGAGGTGTGCGGCCACCTTGGGATGCCCCTTTCTCCTTTCCACTAAAGCCCATTAAGGCCCATATGGCTCCTGGGGGGGTTCCGGTAACCTCCCGGTACTCCGGTAAAATCCCGATTTCACCTGGAACACTTCCGATATCCAAACATAGGCTTCCAATATATCAATCTTTATGTCTCGACCATTTCGAGACTCCTCGTCATGTCCGTGATCACATCTGGGACTCCGAACAACCTTCGGTACATCAAAATGCATAAACTCATAATATAACTGTCATCTTAACCTTAAGCGTGCGGACCCTACGGGTTCGAGAACAATGTAGACATGGCCGAGACACGTCTCCGGTCAATAACCAATAGCGGGACCTGGATGCCCATATTGGCTCCTACATATTCTACGAAGATCTTTATCGGTCAGACCGCATAACAACATACGTTGTTCCCTTTCTCATCGGTATGTTACTTGCCCGAGATTCGATCGTCGGTATTCCAATACCTAGTTCAATCTCGTTACCGGCAAGTCTCTTTACTCGTTCTGTAATACTTCATCCCGCAACTAACTCATTTAGTTGCAATGCTTGCAAGGCTTAAGTGATGTGCATTACCGAGAGGGCCCAGAGATACCTCTCTGACAATCGGAGTGACAAAACCTAATCTCGAAATACGACCACCCAACATCTACCTTTGGAGACACCTATAATGCTCCTTTATAATCACCCAGTTAAGTTGTGACGTTTGGTAGCACCCAAAGTGTTCCTCCGGCAAACGGGAGTTGCATAATCTCATAGTTATAGGAACATGTATAAGTCATGAAGAAAGCAATAGCAACATACTAAACGATCGGGTGCTAAGCTAATGGAATGGGTCATGTCAATCAGATCATTCAACTAATGATGTGACCTCGTTAATCAAATAACAACTCATTGTTCATGGTTAGGAAACATAACCATCTTTGATTAACGAGCTAGTCAAGTAGAGGCATACTAGTGACACTTTGTTTGTCTATGTATTCACACATGTATTATGTTTCCGGTTAATACAATTCTAGCATGAATAATAAACATTTATCATGATTATAAGGAAATAAATAATAACTTTATTATTGCCTCTAGGGCATATTTCCTTCAATCTCCCACTTGCACTAGAGTCAATAATCTAGATTACACCGTAATGATTCTAACACCCATGGAGCCTTGGTGCTAATCATGTTTTGCTCATGGAAGAGGCTTAGTCAATGGGTCTGCAACATTCAGATCCGTATGTATCTTGCAAATCTCTATGTCTCCCATCTGGACTAGATCCCAGATGGAATTGAAGCGTCTCTTGATGTGCTTGGTTCTCTTGTGAAATCTGGATTCCTTTGCCAAGGAAATTGCACCAGTATTGTCACAAAAGATTTTCATTGGACCCGATGCACTAGGTATGACACCTAGATCGGATATGAACTCCTTCATCCAGACTCCTTCATTTGCTGCTTCCGAAGCAGCTATGTACTCTGCTTCACATGTAGATCCCGCTACGACGCTTTGTTTAGAACTGCACCAACTGAAAGCTCCACCGTTTAATGTAAACACGTATCCGGTTTGCGATTTAGAATCGTCCGGATCAGTGTCAAAGCTTGCATCAACGTAACCTTTTACGACGAGCTCTTTGTCACCTCCATATACGAGAAGCATTTCCTTAGTCCTTTTCAGGTATTTCAGGATGTTCTTGACCGCTGTCCAGTGATCCACTCCTGGATTACTTTGGTACCTCCCTGCTAGACTTATAGCAAGGCACACATCAGGTCTGGTACACAGCATTGCATACATGATAGATCCTATTGCTGATGCATAGGGAACATCTTTCATATTCTCTCTATCTTCTGCAGTGGTCGGGCATTGAGTCTTACTCAATTTCACACCTTGTAACACAGGCAAGAATCCTTTCTTTGCTTGATCCATTTTGAACTTCTTCAAAATTTTGTCAAGGTATGTTGTTTGTGAAAGTCCAATTAAGCGTCTTGGTCTATCTCTATAGATCTTAATGCCTAATATGTAAGCAGCTTCACCGAGGTCTTTCATTGAAAAACTCTTATTCAAGTATCCCTTTATGCTATCCAGAAATTCTATATCATTTCCAATTAACAATATGTCATCCACATATAATATCAGAAATGCTACAGAGCTCCCACTCACTTTCTTGTAAATACAGGCTTCTCCAAAAGTCTGTATAAAACCAAATGCTTTGATCACACTATCAAAACGTTTATTCCAACTCCGAGAGGCTTGCACCAGTCCATAAATGGATCGCTGGAGCTTGCACACTTTGTTAGTTCCCTTTGGATCGACAAAACCTTCTGGTTGCATCATATACAACTCTTCTTCCAGAAATCCATTCAGGAATGCAGTTTTGACATCCATCTGCCAAATTTCATAATCATAAAATGCGGCAATTGCTAACATGATTCAGACAGACTTAAGCATCGCTACGGGTGAGAAGGTCTCATCGTAGTCAATCCCTTGAACTTGCCGAAAACCTTTTGCGACAAGTCGAGCTTTGTAGACAGTAACATTACTGTCAGCGTCAGTCTTCTTCTTGAAGATCCATTTATTCTCAATTGCTTGCCGATCATCGGGCAAGTCAACCAAAGTCCATACTTTGTTCTCATACATGGATCCCATCTCAGATTTCATGGCTTCAAGCCATTTTGCGGAATCTGGGCTCACCATCGCTTCTTCATAGTTCGTAGGTTCATCATGATCTAATAACATGACTTCCAGAACAGGATTACCGTACCACTCTGGTGCAGATCTTACTCTGGTTGATCTACGAGGTTCAGTAGTATCTTGTTCTGAAGTTTCATGATCATCATCATTAGATTCCTCACTGACTGGTGTAGGTGTCGCAGAAACAGTTTTCTGTGATGTACTACTTTCCAATAAGGGAGCAGGTACAGTTACCTCGTCAAGTTCTACTTTCCTCCCATTTACTTCTTTCGAGAGAAACTCCTTCTCCAGAAAGTTTCCGAATTTAGCAACAAAAGTCTTGCCTTCGGATCTGTGATAGAAGGTGTATCCAATCGTTTCCTTTGGATATCCTATGAAGACACATTTCTCCGATTTGGGTTCGAGCTTATCAGGTTGAAGCTTTTTCACATAAGCATCGCAGCCCCAAACTTTTAGAAACGACAACTTTGGTTTCTTGCCAAACCACAGTTCATAAGGCGTCGTCTCAACGGATTTTGATGGTGCCCTATTTAACGTGAATGCGGTCGTCTCTAGAGCGTATCCCCAAAACGATAGCGGTAAATCAGTAAGAGACATCATAGATCGCACCATATCCAGTAAAGTACGATTACGACGTTTGGACACACCATTACGCTGAGGTGTTCCGGGTGGCGTTAGTTGCGAAACTATTCCACAATTTTTCAAATGTACACCAAACTCGTAACTCAAATATTCTCCTCCACGATCAGATCGTAGAAACTTTATTTTCTTGTTACGATGATTTTCAACTTCACTTTGAAATTCTTTGAACTTTTCAAATTTTTTAGACTTGTGTTTCATCAAGTAGATATACTCATATCTGCTCAAATCATCTGTGAAGGTCAGAAAATAATGATACTTGTCGCGAGCTTTAATATTCATCGGACCACATACATCAGTATGTATGATTTCCAACAAATCTGTTGCTCGCTCCATTGTTCCGGAGAACAGAGTCTTTAGTCATCTTGCCCATAAGGCATGGTTCGCAAGCACCAAGTGATTCATAATCAAATGATTCCAAAATCCTATCAGCATGGAGTTTCTTCATGCGCTTTACACCGATATGACCTAAACGGCAGTGCCACAAATAAGTTGCACTATCATTATCAACTCTGCATCTTTTGGCTTCAACATTATGAATATGTGTGTTACTACTATCGAGATCCAACAAGAATAGACCACTCTTCAAGGGTGCATGACCATAAAAGATATTACTCATATAAATAGAACAACCATTATTCTCTGATTTAAATGAATAACCGTCTCGCATCAAACAAGATCCAGATATAATGTTCATGCTTAACGCTGGCAGGAAATAACAATTATTTAGGTCTAATACTAATCCCGAAGGTAGATGTAGAGGTAGCATGCCGACTGCGATCACATCAACTTTGGAACCGTTTCCCACGCGCATCGTCACCTCGTCCTTAACCAATCTTCGCTTGATCCGTAGTCCCTGTTTCGAGTTGCAAATATTAGCAACAGAACCAGTATCAAATACCCAGGTGCTACTGCGAGCATTAGTAAGGTACACATCAATAACATGTATATCACATATACCTTTGTTCACCTTGCCATCCTTCTTATCCGCCAAATACTTGGGGCAGTTCCGCTTCCAGTGACCAGTCTGCTTGCAATAGAAGCACTCAGTTTCAGGCTTAGGTCCAGGTTTGGGTTTCTTCTCTTGAGTAGCAACTTGCTTGCCGCTCTTCTTGAAGTTCCCCTTCTTCTTCCCTTTTCCCTTTATCTTGAAACTAGTGGTCTTGTTGACCATCAACACTTGATGCTCCTTCTTGATTTCTACCTCCGCAGCTTTCAGCATCGCGAAGAGCTCGGGAATAGTCTTGTTCATCCCTCGCATATTATAGTTCATCATGAAGCTCTTGTAGCTTGGTGGCAGTGATTGAAGAATTCTGTCAATGACGCTATCATCTGGAAGATTAACTCCCAATTGAATCAAGTGATTATTATACCCAGACATTTTGAGTATATGCTCACTGACAGAACTGTTCTCCTCCATCTTGCAGCTATAGAACTTATTGGAGACTTCATATCTCTCAATCCGGGCATTTGCTTGAAATATTAACTTCAACTCCTGAAACATCTCATATGCTCCATGACGTGCAAAACGTCGTTGAAGTCCCGATTCTAAGCCGTAAAGCATGGCACACTGAACTATCGAGTAGTCATCAGCTTTGCTCTGCCAGACGTTCATAACATCTGGCGTTGCTCCTGCAGCAGGCCTGGCACCCAGCGGTGCTTCCAGGACGTAATTCTTCTGTGCAGCAATGAGGATAATCCTCAAGTTACGGTCCCAGTCCGTGTAATTGCTACCATCATCTTTCAACTTTGCTTTCTCAAGGAACG
The DNA here is from genome assembly GCF_003073215.2 of Triticum urartu. Taxonomy (NCBI): domain Eukaryota; kingdom Viridiplantae; phylum Streptophyta; class Magnoliopsida; order Poales; family Poaceae; genus Triticum; species Triticum urartu. The sequence continues at coordinate 583,998,762 of NC_053026.1, forward strand.
CATTAAAATTCAACGAAACAATAGCACGAGCCATCTATCTACAATCAAACATAAACAAGCAAGATACTAATCAGGTACTAAGTTTCATGATAAATTTAAGTTCAGTTAATCAAGTTTAAAGAACTCCCACTTAGATGGACATCCCTCTAATCCTCTAAGTGATTACGTGATCCAAATCAACTAAACCATAACCGATCATCACGTGAGATGGAGTAGTTTTCAATGGTGAACATCGTTATGTTGATCATATCTACTATATGATTCACGCTCGACCTTTCGGTCTCCGTGTTCCGAGGCCATATCTGTATATGCTTGGCTCGTCAAGTATAACCTGAGTATTCCGCGTGTGCAACTGTTTTGCACCCGTTGTATTTGAACGTAGAACCTATCACACCCGATCATCAGGTGGTGTCTCAGCACGAAGAACTTTCGCAACGGTGCATACTCAGGGAGAACACTTTTTGATAATTTAGTGAGAGATCATCTTATAATGCTACCGTCAATCAAAGCAAGATAAGATGCATAAAAGGATAAACATCACATGCAATCAATATAAGTGATATGATATGGCCATCATCATCTTGTGCTTGTGATCTCCATCTCCGAAGCACCGTCGTGATCACCATCGTCACCGGCGTGACACCTTGATCTCCATCGTAGCATCGTTGTCGTCTCGCCAAGCTTATGCTTCCACGACTATCACTACCGCTTAGTAATAAAGTAAAGCATTACATCGCGATTTCATTGCATACAATAAAACGACAACCATAAGGCTCCTGCCAGTTGCCGATAACTCGGTTACAAAACATGATCATCTCATACAATAAAATTCAGCATCATGTCTTGACCATATCACATCACAACATGCCCTGCAAAAACAAGTTAGACGTCCTCTACTTTGTTGTTGCAAGTTTTACGTGGCTGCTACGGGCTTAAGCAAGAACCAATCTCACCTACGCATCAAAACCACAACGATAGTTTGTCAAATAGACTCCGTTTTAACCTTCGCAAGGACCGGGCGTAGCCATACTTGGTTCAACTAAAGTTGGAGAGACAGTCGCCCGCAAGCCACCTATGTGCAAAGCATGTCGGGGGAACCGGTCTCGCGTAAGCGTACGCGTAATGTTGGTCCGGGTCGTCTCATCCAACAATGCCGTCAAACCAAAGTATGACATGCTGGTAGGCAGTATGACTTATATCGCCCACAACTCACTTGTGTTCTACTCGTGCATATAACATCAACATAAATAACCGAGGCTCGGATGCCACTGTTGGGTTTCGTAGTAATTTCAAAAAATTTCCTACGCACACGCAAGATCATGTGATGCATAGCAACGAGAGGGGAGAGTGTTGTCTACGTACCCAACGCAGACCGACTGCGGAAGCGCTGACACAACGTAGAGGAAGTAGTCGTACGTCTTCACGATCCAACCGATCAAGCACCGAAACTACGGCACCTCCGAGTTCGAGCACACGTTCAGCTCGATGACGATCCCCGGACTCCGATCCAGCAAAGTGTCGGGGAAGAGTTCCGTCAGCACGACGGCATGGTGACGATCTTGATGCACTACAGCAGCAGGGCTTCGCCTAAACTCCGCTACAGTATTATCGAGGAATATGGTGGCAGGGGGCACCGCACACGGCTAAGGAATAGATCACATGGATCAAGTTGTGTGTTTCTGGGGTGCCTCTGCCTCAGTATATAAAGGAGCCAAGGGGGAGGGGGCCGCCGGCCAAGAGGAAGGCGCAGGAGGAGTCCTACTCCTCCCGGGAGTAGGACTCCCCCCCAATCCTAGTTGGACTAAGATTCCCCGAGGGGGAAAGAGGGAGAGGGGGCCCGGCCACCTCTCCTAGTCCTAATAGGACTAGGGGAAGGGGGGAGGCGTGCGGCCACCTTGGGCTGCCACTTTCTCCTTTCCACTAAAGCCCTTTAAGGCCCATATGGCTCCCGGGGGGTTCCGGTAACCTCCCGGTACTCCGGTAAAATCCCGATTTCACCCGGAACACTTCTGATATCCAAACATAGGCTTCCAATATATCAATCTTTATGTCTCGACCATTTCGAGACTCCTCGTCATGTCCGTGATCACATCCGGGACTCCGAACAACCTTCGGTACATCAAAATGCATAAACTCATAATATAACTGTCATCGTAACCTTAAGCGTGCAGACCCTATGGGTTCGAGAACAATGTAGACATGGCCGAGACACGTCTCCGGTCAATAACCAATAGCGGGACCTGGATGCCCATATTGGCTCCTACATATTCTACGAAGATCTTTATCGGTCAGACCGCATAACAACATACGCTGTTCCCTTTGTCATCGGTATGTTACTTGCCCGAGATTCGATCGTCGGTATTCCAATACCTAGTTCAATCTCGTTACCGGCAAGTCTCTTTACTCGTTCTGTAATACATATTCCCGCAACTAACTCATTTAGTTGCAATGCTTGCAAGGCTTAAGTGATGTGCATTACCGAGAGGGCCCAGAGATACCTCTCCGACAATCGGAGTGACAAAACCTAATCTCGAAATACGACCACCCAACATCTACCTTTGGAGACACCTATAATGCTCCTTTATAATCACCCAGTTACGTTGTGACGTTTGGTAGCACCCAAAGTGTTCCTCTGGCAAACGGGAGTTGCATAATCTCATAGTTATAGGAACATGTATAAGTCATGAAGAAAGCAATAGCAACATACTAAACGATCGGGTGCTAAGCTAATGGAATGGGTCATGTCAATCAGATCATTCAACTAATGATGTGACCTCGTTAATCAAATAACAACTCATTGTTCATGGTTAGGAAACATAACCATCTTTGATTAACGAGCTAGTCAAGTAGAGGCATACTAGTGACACTTTGTTTGTCTATGTATTCACACATGTATTATGTTTCCGGTTAATACAATTCTAGCATGAATAATAAACATTTATCATGATTATAAGGAAATAAATAATAACTTTGTTATTGCCTCTAGGGCATATTTCCTTCAGGCTCCGCGAAGGTAACAGAACCCCGATTGACGTCACCAGTGTCCTGAACGACTGGTTACGCCCTCGGCGTCGACTGTAGCGCCTCAGTTGCAGGAGCTCGCCTACTCTTCCTCGTCAAAGACCTCTCGGGCTCTTCATCATCATCAGGGAGGTCAATAATGCTGGGACCTGTGCAAAGTTCAAATTTCCAAAATCACGTCACCCAGTGATGCACGATGTAGTTGAATCGACCAAAGAAATATAGTATGGCGGAAATCATACCTGGATTAGAAGTGACCGCATCCTCCATCACCTCATCATCATCCCTGTAAGCTCAGGTCCCGGAAGTGGCAGCGCTAACAATTCCAAAGTTCATCCAGTCAAAACAAGAAAAACAAACAACGCGGAGCGTCGAGTGAATACAAGGAGAGACACTCATGCGGAGGCGACAGGGATATCGACCTTGATCTTTGGCAGCGCCTTCCGAGTCTTCAGCTCTGCAACTTTGGGGTGTTTTGGCGCCTTCTCAGTCGGGGTTGGTGAAGAGACCCGAGGACGCTTCGAAGACTGGCCAGCCTGAGCAGTTGCCTTGTCGCGGGCACTCGGTCGTTCTTGGTCAAGCTTGGATCGTCTCTCTATGCGAGGAGGCGACTCGACTTCTTCCCCATCACTTGAGTCGTCACTTCCACCATCCCCTTCACCATCAGAAGTCCACTCGCCACTTTCGCCACCACTCGCCTCGCCTTCCAGAGCTTGCTCTTGCTCCCCGTTGGGCATCGAATACATTTCAGTAATGGCCTGGAAGAAAGCAGGGAGAACAAAGTCAGTCGACGCAATACAGACAGCTGCGCGAGTGAATTCGGATTACAAGCAAAAACTCAGAATCAGACCTGCTCTGGTACACGCGACTGGTCGAATGGGGGAACTCTCCTGGCTCCTCTGGGATTGTCCTTGTTCCCGGTAATGCTCGACAGCCACTTCTCCAGCGTGTCGTCATCGACCTCCTCCGGGTAGATCCGAGTGGAGTCTTGTAGACCCGAATACATCCACATCGGGTGGTCTCGGGCTTGGAGAGGCTGGATGCGCCGCTGAAGGAAGACCTCCAAGAGATCCATACCAGTGACCCCGTCACGAATGAGCTGGACCACTCGGTTGACCAACACCTTCACATGCGCCTTCTCCTCCGGGAGCACCTTCAAAGGGGAGGGTTTTTCCACTCAGTCCATGGTAAAGGGAGGGAGGCCAGTCGATTGCCCTGGCGTCGACTAGTCTTTGCAGTAGAACCAGGTCGACTGCCATCCGCGAACTGAATCGGGAAGAATCATGGCCGGAAAGGAGCTTTTTCCCCTCGTCTGGATGCCAAGACCCCCACACATCTGGATCACTTGGGTCCTCTCGTCACTCGGATTAGCCTTTTTCACTGTCTGGGAGCGACAAGTGAAAATATGCTTGAAAAGACCCCAGTGAGGTCGACAACCCAAGAAGTTCTCACACGAGGAAATGAACGCGGCAAGATAAACGATTGAGTTGGGGGTAAAATGGTGGAGTTGAGCCCCAAAGAAGTTCAGAAACCCTCGGAAGAAAGGATGAGGAGGCAAGGAAAACCCACGGTCGACGTGGGTGGCAAGAAGAACGCGCTCACCCTCCCGGGGTTGCGGCTCGGATTCCATCCCCGGAAGCCGCGCCGAGTCGTACGGGATCAGCCCTCCCTCGGCCAGGTCGTCGAGGTCTTCTTGGGAGATCCTCGAGTGGATCCAGTCGCCCTGGATCTAACCCTTCGGCAGGCCAGTCCGCGAGGAAGATCCGCCCCGGCTTGTCGCCTTCCCCTTTGACCTCGTCGTCGCCTTCTTTGCCCGCTCCAGAGCCGCTGTCTTCTCCTTCACCATTGTCGCCGACGAGACGCGTGTGGCGCGGTGGCGCTGGAGCGAGAGCGAGCGCAGAGAAGAGGCGTGAGGAGGAGAAGATATAATGGGGCGCACTGTTCGGGAGACTCCGGTCCAACGCCTTATATGAGGCCGCTTCCGAGTGGCTGACAGGTAGGCCCAGATGGCTCTGTCAAAACCCGTAATGACCGCACGAGCGATGCGTGGCGAAAAAGGTGGCGCGGGGATTGAGGCGGCTCCGCTCTATCTCGTCCGATTACTGCGGCCTCCCCCATCCCGCGCGCTTACCAAAATTTGGATCCCACTAAATCCGCGGGCAGCAAATAACTTGCCAGACCAAAGATCTCCTCCGCACCGTCACTCGGAGCCTTACAAGTAAAGAAACTCACTCGGTGAAGAATTAAGAATGGATCAAGGCGACTGAAAAGGGAGTTGCTATCATCACTCAGGTCCGTTGATCCGAAACAAGATATGCTCACGGCATAGAAAATGAGTCGGAGAAGTCCTCAACTCCTTCCACACTCAAACCTCGATCCATTCGGGGGCTAATAATGAAGCTATGTACCTAGGGTAGGGTCACGGACCTGTCCTAACTGCCCTACCCAAGGACACCTCTAGAATAAATCACCTTTCAATCGACTTGGAGGTATCCCACTCGACAGATTCAAGACACTCGACCACGAAGCAATCACTCGACCAAGATCCAACCACTCGACGGCCAGGAGACCTAAAGTTACTCCGCACGCTAACAGTCGGTCATTAAGTAGCTTTTATGGTCATCATAGCACTTTATTACTAGCGTTATCAGTAACGCCCTACCTTAATGTACATTGAACCCTTTGTAACGTGGGCTGGCCTGGGGTCCTGGCGCACTCTACCTCCTCCGAGACAAGGGTTCGGACCTCTGTAACTCATACACACATAATCCAGTCGACCTCCTCCGGGCTCTGAGACGTAGGGCTTTTACTTCTTCTGAGAAGGGCCTGAACTCGTAAACCTTGCATCCTTACAACCTCTCCATAGCTAAGACCTCGCCTCTCCATACTTACCCCCCTACATCACTGTCAGAGTTAGAACCACGACATGATCTACGTACCCTTGTAGACCGACAGCGGAAGCGTTAGCACAACGCGGTTGATGTAGTCGTACGTCTTGACGACCCGACCGATCAAGCACTGAAACTTCGGCACCTCCGAGTTTTAGCACACGTTCAGCTCGATGACGATCCCCGGACTCCGATCCAGCAAAGTGTCGGGGTAGAGTTCCGTCAGCACGACGGTGTGGTGACGATCTTGATGTACTACCGTCGCAGGGCTTCGCCTAAGCACCGCTACAATATTATCGAGGATTATGGTGGAAGGGGGCACCGCACACGGCTAAGAATATGATCACGTGGATCAACTTGTGTATCTAGGGGTACCCTCTGCCCTCGTATATAAAGGAGCAAGGGGAGGAGGCCGGCCGGCCCCTATTGGCGCGCCTGGAGGAGTCCTCCTCCTAGTAGGAGTAGGACTCCTACTAGGAGGGGGAAGGAAGTGGGGAGGGAGAAGGAAAGGGGGGTGCCCCCCCTCTCCTAGTCCAATTCGGACCAGGGGGGAGGAGGCGCGCGGCCCACCCTGGCTGCCCCTCTCTCTCTCTCCAATAAGGCCCATATGGCCCATTACTTCTCCCGGTAGGGTTCCGGTAACCCTCCGGCTCTCCGGTTTTCTCCGAAATCACCCGGAACACTTCCGGTGTCCGAATATAGCCGTCTAATATATCAATCTTTATGTCTTGACCATTTCGAGACTCCTCGTTATGTCCGTGATCACATCCAGGACTCCGAACTAACTTCGGTATATCAAAACTCATAAACTCATAATATAACTGTCATCGAAACCTTAAGCGTGCGGACCCTACGGGTTCGAGAACAATGTAGACATGACCGAGACACGTCTCCGGTCAATAACCAATAGCAACCTGGATGCTCATATTGGCTCCTACATATTCTACGAAGATCTTTATCGGTCAGACCGCATAACAACATACGTAGTTCCCTTTGTCATCGGTATTTTACTTGCCCGAGATTCGATCGTCGGTATCTCAATACCTAGTTCAATCTCGTTACCGGCAAGTCTCTTTACTCGTTTAGTAATACATCATCTCGCAACTAACTCATTTAGTTGAAATGCTTGCAAGGCTTATGTGATGTGCATTACTGAGAGGGCCCAGAGATACCTCTCCGACAATCGGAGTGACAAATCCTAATCTTGAAATACGCCAACCCAACATGTACCTTTGGAGACACCTGTAGAGCTCCTTTATAATCACCAAGTTACGTTGTGACGTTTGGTAGCACACAAAGTGTTCCTCCGGCAAACGGGAGTTGCATAATCTCATAGTCATAGGAACATGTATAAGTCATGAAAGAAAGCAATAGCAACATACTAAACGATCGGGTGCTAAGCTAATGGAATGGGTCATGTCAATCACATCATTCTCCTAATGATGTGATCCCGTTAATCAAATGACAACACATTCTATGGTTAGGAAACATAACCATCTTTGATTAACGAGCTAGTCAAGTAGAGGCATACTAGTGACGTTTAGTTTGTCTATGTATTCACACAAGTATTATGTTTCCGGTTAATACAATTCTAGCATGAATAATAAACATTTATCATGAAATAAGGAAATAAATAATAACTTTATTATTGCCTCTAGGGCATATTTCCTTCAGTAATCGAGTTAATTTTGTTAGGTTTTGATCCCTAGTGTCCACTATGTTCTGAGATTGATGTTGCTATGACTTTGCTATGCTTAATGCTTGTCAGTAGGGCCCGAGTGCCATGATTTCAGATCTGAACCTATTATGTTTTCATCAATATATGAGTGTTCTTGATCCTATCTTGCAAGTCTAGAGTCACCTATTATGTGTTATGATCCGTTAACCCCGAAGTGACAATAATCGGGATACTTACCGGTGATGACCGTAGTTTGAGGAGTTCATGTATTCACTATGTGTTAATGCTTTGTTCTGGTTCTCTATTAAAAGGAGGCCTTAATATCCCTTAGGTTTCGTAAGGACCCCGCTGCCACGGGAGGGTAGGACAAAAGATGGCATGCAAGTTCTTTTCCATAAGCACGCATGACTATGTTCGGAATACATGCCTACATTGTATCAATGAACTGGAGCTAGTTCTGTGTCACCCTAGGTTATGACTGTTACATGATGAACCGCATCCGGCATAATTCTCCATCGCCGATCCATTGCCTACGAGCGTTCCATAAATTGTTCTTCGCTTATTTACTTTTCCGTTCGTATTGCTATCATCACTACAAAATACCAAAAATATTACTTTTATTACTGTTACCTTTTGCTACCGTTATCACCACTATCATATTACTTTGCTACTAAACACTTTGCTGCAGATATTAAGTTTCCAGGTGTGGTTGAATTGACAACTCAGCTGCTAATACTTGAGAATATTCTTTGGCTCCCCTTGTGTCGAATCAATAAATTTGGGTTGAATACTCTACCCTCGAAAACTGTTGCGATCCCCTATACATGTGGGTTATCAAGACAATTTTCTGGCGCCGTTGCCGGGGAGTATAGCTCTATTCTTTGAGTCACTTGGGATATATATCTGCTTATCATTATGAAGAACTTGAGAGATAAAAAAACCAAGATCTATCCCTCAACTACGAGGGGAGGTAAGGAACTGCCATCTAGCTCTGCACTTGATTCACCTTCTGTTTTGAGTAAGCTTGCGACACCTACACCTGATTCTGCTATTTGTTCTGATATGTCGCATGTTATTGATGATGCCACTTCTGCTATGCATGATACTTATGATGAAACTACCTCTAAATGGAGTAAGCAATCTCTAAATGCTAGAATGAAACCTGACCCTGCTTTTGCTACTTCACCTATCTTTGTTACTGATAAGGATTATGAATTCTCTATTGATCCTGATATAATTACTTTGGTTGAATCTGATCCTTTTCATGGTTATGAATCTGAAACTGTTGTGGCACATCTTACTAAACTGAATGATATAGCCACCCTATTCACTAAAGATGAGAGAACTCGCTACTTTTATGTCCTTAAAATATTTCCATTCTCATTGAAGGGTGATGCTAAGATATGGTTTAATTCTCTTGATCCTGGTTGTGTGCATAGTCCCCTGGATATGATTTATTACTTCTCTGCTAAATATTTCCCTGCTCATAAGAAACAAGCTGCTTTAAGGGATATATATAATTTTATGCAAATTGAAGAAGAGAGCCTCCCACAAGCTTGGGGGAGGCTTCTCCAATTACTCAATGCTTTGCCTGATCATCCTCTTAAGAAAAATGAAATACTTGATATGTTTTATAATGGACTAACCGATGCCTCCAGAGATTACCTGGATAGTTGTGCTGGTTCTGTTTTCAGGGAAAGAACACCGGATGAAGCTGAAATTCTATTGAATAATTATAACACCCCCAGTGTCATGCTACAGTAACCCCCTGTTGATGGTGCCATGTCATAAATACTACTGTTGCTAATCCTCACTTGATCCAAATCACTGTTCATGTTCAAACTCAAATTCAAAGTCAAAAATTCAAATTTGCCAAACATGAAAACTAAAATGTTCAAAGTGTGGAAAATAATCATTGAGTAATTGTCATGTTGGAACCAACCTCTTTTGGATTCCCAAAGTGCCCCTGAAATTTTATTTAATGGTCCAACAACTTTTAAATCTAGCCTTTTCTATTTCTAAAGATGGTTAGACAACTCCTTTAGCCTTGAACTTTTTGTGTCTCCTAGAAATAATGTGCTTGATTTATGTGGCAAGTCTCCTTTCTAACAAAACTCTTTTAGTTTTACAAATTAATAGAAAACAGTAGCTAAAAAATAGAAAAAGAAAGGGAAAACAAAAACAAAAGGAAAAGTCCCCCTCGCTGCTGGGACACAACCCAGTCGGCCGGCCCATCGGCCCAACTGCGCCCCTGGCCTATATGGCCTGCCGACGCTCAAACCCTATCCCCATCTCTCCCACGAACCCCACTCCCTCCCTCGTCTCTCCCCCACTCGCCTGGATCCGGGTCGGGAAGGAGCCCGACCCCGCGCCGCCTCATGCCCCTGACGGCGCCCATCCCCGACGCCGCCTCGTGGTCGCCGTGCTCCGCCACCTCGTCGACGCTGCTCCATCGTCTCTCCCCTGCCGCCCCCAACGTCCCCGAGCTGGCGACCTCGACATCGCCGGACCGCCCCCACACTCCCCGAGCCCATTGCCGCCCCCCTACGCTCCGCTGTGAGCCCCGCCACGTTCCCCTTTCCCCTCATCTACGTCGTCGAAGGTGGCCGCGCGCGCCATTGGCCACCATGGCCGCGCCCGGCCTCGCCAGGCCGCAACCACCTCGGCCGCGCGCGTTGCCCAGTGCCCGGCCCCACCTCCGTGCGCGCCGTCCCAGCACGCCATAGGCGCCGCCCGCCTGCCGCCACCGCTGCGCTTAGCCGCACCGCTCCGCCCCTGTCCCGCCACCGCCGCATCGGACCGCGTCCCCGCTGCCCGCGCCTCTCCGTCCACCTGCTTCGGCCGCTCGCCGCGAGCGTGCCCGCGTGCTCCCCTCGCAGCCCGCTGCCTCCCTACGCGCTGGCCGTCGCACCCCTGCTTCTCCCTGGATCGCGCCAAGCCCCGCCGCTCCCGCTGGCGCGCCCTGCCCTGCCGCAAGCGCCACGCCGCTTGGGCTCGCCCCTACTGCCGCCAACGGCCGTTGCCCGAGCCGGGCAGGTGCTCCGCCGGCGCCCCCTTGCCCCTCGAGTGTAGACGCCAGCACCCAGCCGCCCCACTTCACCCAGTGCCCGCTAAGGCATGGCTGGGCCACTGCCAAAGGGCCCCCATAAGCCCCTTTTATTTTTAAAAAAGAAGAGGTTTAAAAAATTAATTAAATAATTAATTAGTTAGTAATTAACTACTTAACTTAATTAACCCTGTTTAACTACCCTGTTTAACTAGGTTAACTAATTAGATCTGATTAATTAAATTGCTACTGAACCCATCGGCCACCTCCTCATCTTTTCCCTGATAAAATAACATGATATGTTCTAGAAATTTCCGATGGATCCTTTGTGAATCCAAGTTTCGACCTTTACCTGATGACCATGTCAATGCTATCCCGAAGCATGATTGTGTTACTCAAACATCAACAAGAACATCGGAAGCATAATGTTAAATGTTTCTTGTTCATTTATCCAAACACCGTTGTACGTGTAACATTATGAATTCCCTCACCCCCTTTACCTAATTGGTTACCTAATTACTATCTTGTCTTGGATATCATCATCTGCTTGTCCTTGGGAAGGATATACTCCTGCTAATTGTGTTTAAACACATTTTCCTTGCCATTGTTCTGATTAATATACTAATCATATTTTCCTTTCCATTCTTTTGTTTAACCTTTCTGGTACACTAACTTATCTTAGTAGAGATAATTTCCTGCTTAGGTAAACACCTCAGTGTATAACTTTGTCAGTGTGACCCTCATACTATTGCTGACAACATCCTGGTAACCCCCGATGGATGAGAACTTTACCTATTGGTCTGCCTCGTTCAACGAGCAGGAAAATGGTTCTCTTCGTCCCTCGCCCTTGGGACCAACGTTGTTGCCAACATAATTTGTAACACCCCGAGTGTCATGCTACAGTAATCCCTTGTTGATGGTGCCATGTCATCACACTACTGTTGCTAATCCTCACTTGATCCAAATCACTGTTCATGTTCAAACTCAAATTCAAAGTCAAAATTCAAATTTGCCAAACATGAAAACTAAAATGTTCAAAGTGGCAAATAATCACTAAGTAATTGTCATGTTAGAACCAACCTCTTTTGGATTCCCAAAGTGCCCCTGAAATTTTATTTAACGGTCCAACAACTTTTAAATCTGGCCTTTTCTATTTCTAAATATGGTTAGACAACTCCTTTGGCCTCGAACTTTTTGTGTCTCCTAGAAATAACGTGCTTGATTTATGTGGCAAGTCTCCTTTCTAACAAAACTCTTTTAGTTTTTCAAATTAATAGAAAACAGTAGCTAAAAAAGAGAAAAAGAAAGGGAAAACAAAAACAAAAGGAAAAGTCCCCCCTCCCTGCTGGGCCACAACCTAGTCGGCCGGCCCATCGGCCCAACAGTGCCCCTGGCTTATATGGCCTGCCGACGCTCAAACCCTATCCCCATCTCTCCCACGACCCCCCCCCACGAACCACACTCCCTCCCTCGTCTCTCCCCCCCTCTGCTGGATCCGGGTCGAGAAGGAGCCCGATCCCGCTCCGCCTCGTGCCCTTGACGGCATCCATCCTCTACGCCGCCTCGTGGTCGCCGTGCTCCGCCACCTCGTCGACGCCGCTCCATCGGCTCTCCCTCGCCGACCCCAACGTCCCCGACGCCGGCGCCCTAGATATCGCCGGACCGCCCCCGCACTCCCTGAGCCCACTGCCGCCCCCTACGCTCCGCTTTGAGCCCTGCCATGTTCCCCTTTCCCCCTCATCTTCGTCGTTGAAGGTGGCCGCGCGCGCCATTGGCCACCATGGCCGCGCTCGGCCTCGCCAGGTCGCGACCACCCTGGCCGAGTGCGTTGCCCAGTGCCCGGCCCCACCTCCGTGCGAGCCGCCCCAGCACGCTGCAGGCACCGCCCGCCTGCCGCCGCCGCTGCGCTCAGCCGCGCCGCTCCGCCCTTGTCCCGCCACCGCCGCGTTGGACCGCGTCCCCACTGCCCGCGCCTCTCCGTCCACCTGCTTCGGCCGCTCGCCGTGAGCGTGCCCGCGTGCTCCCCTCGTAGCCCGCTGCCTCCCTGCATGCTGGCCGTCGTGCCCCTGCCTCTCCCCGGATCGCGCCAAGCCCCGCCGCTCCCGCTGGCACGCCCTGCCCCACCGCAAGCGCCACGCCGCTCGGGCTCGCCCCTGCTGCCGCCACCGGCCGTTGCCCAAGCCGGGCAGGTGCTCCGCCGGTGCCCTCTTGCCCCTCGGGTGCGGGCTCCAGCACCTGGCCGCCCCACTTCGCCTAGTGCCCGCTAAGGCATGGCTGGGCCACTGCCAAAGGGGCCCCACAAGCCCCTTTTATTTTAAAAAAGAGAGTTTTAAAAAAATTAATTAAATAATTAATTAGTTAGTAATTAATTACTTAACTTAATTAACCCTGTTTAACTACCCTATTTAACTAGGTTAACTAATTAGATCTGATTAATTAAGTTGGGTCAATGGCAGGTGGACCACAGTCAAACTTTTTGACCGGTCAACAGTTGACTGTTGACTGCTGACTCAGCAGTCACAGGGCCCACTGCCAGCCACCGTACTGCTCTGCTGTGTACACTTTGTGTGTGCACGTAGCAATTTAATCTTTTTTAATTAATATTAAATCCAATAATTACATAATATTGTTAAAACTTTGAAAATTAATATAAAATATTCCGTAACTCAGATGAAAATGTTTTCTACATGAAAGTTGCTCAGAACGACGAGATGAATTCGAATACGCGGTCAGTTCATCTGTCACATGCCCCTAGCATGCTGAACATGGACCTTTCCCCCTCTTTTCCTCTGTCCGGAATCCAACTAACGTTGGGAATTCATCCTCGGATGTTTATCCCCTCCGTCTGCAATGTGTAGTACTACGTTAGGGCAACCCTAGCTCTGCCTATTGTCATGTTATGCCTTGTGATGCATTGTTTGCTCTATATTTACTGTTTCTTCCCCCTCTTCTCTCCGGTAGACCCCGAGACCGATGCCGCCCCTTTGATCGACTACGTCGACGACGACCCCTCCTTGCCAGAGCAACCAGGCAAGCAAACCCTCCTTGAGCATTCCGATATCGCCCATTTCTTTCCCTCTCATGCTTGAATTAGAACTACTATTGCTTTATGTATGATCCTACTCTGATGCATAGCCTGTTTTTTTTACCTGCTTTCAGACCTTACCTGCTTATCCTAAATTGCTTAGTATAGGTTGGTTAGAGATCCATCAGAGACCCCCACCTTGTCCCAGTTGCCCCGCTTTATGTTTGATGACTCGATCAATGTGATCGACGTCCAAGCCCCGACACCGCACATCACTTTCCCCTTTTGTTGCTCGACTCTGTAGAGTTACCATCGAGTGTCGAGGGTGGAACCTTATACATCACTCCCGATGAGATCTCTGTAGTGTAGCTATCCGGTCGTGGTCATCGAGGGTGATTTCCTCCTTAACCACTTCGGTAACGGCTCTGTCATGCAACCCCTCAAGTGTGAACCTCGAGGGTGGATCCTCTTATGTTCACCTTGATGATAACATCGAGTGGAATTCACCGGGGGTGATTCCTCGGGTTTTCCCCTTGGTGTTAGACACAAAATTACTATGGTTACTATGACTTTGCATTAAGACATTTTACTAAAGACGGGTCGGCCCTGAGGGGTACCCGTGCGAGCTTAATAGCGAGCGATGTGGAGTCGGGTTGACCTGGAAGGTGCCCGCGAGATACTTACGAGGCATGGCCGGGCATTCTTAGCCTTGCCGCAAGTACTCGAGACGGGGGTCTCTGCTCGTTACCGCGTGCTCCTAATCCACTATGATTTGGATATTTGATCCGAGGGGCCTCTGGCCTGATAGCACTAACCATCACGTGGGCATAGTATGGGCGTTCTGCGTCGTATACATCAGCCGAAGCTTAATAGACATCAGCGACTGAGCGACGAGCGCCGGGTTGGACTGCGTAAGCTCCTGCCTTGTTGAAGGAGGTAGCTAGGTCTGCTCACCGGCCGCGTACGCAACGTGCAGGAGTTCCCGGGGAGATGGCCCATGACCCCTGGGGGCATAGGTTTAGTCCGATGTGCTGGCCTCTTTATTAAGCCTAGGTCGGGTTGCGGCGTATTGTTTGGCCGAGGCCGGGCATGACCCAGGAAAGTGTGTCCGGCCAGAGTTAATCGAGCGTGGTGCGTAAGTTGGTGCACCCCTGCAGGGAAAAAACATCTATCGATAGCCTATCCTACGGTAACGGACACTTGGAGTTGTATCCCGGTCGATACAACTAGAACTGGATACTTGTGATGAGAACCGGATGGTGATTAGAATTGGAATGTGTTGACACTTGGATAGTATGGCTCTGGGATTGCTTTCTCGCAGGGAGTCGAGAAAGGATCTCTGGCCGAGGTTGATAACACTTCTACTAGTTTACTTTATGCTACTCTACTCCCTCCTGTTGCTGCAAGATGGTGGTTTCCAGAAGATGCTAGTCTTCGATAGGCTAGGCTTTCCCCTTCCCTTCTGGCATTCTATAGTTTAGTCCACAGATACAACCCACTCCCGATCGTTGTTGATTTTGTGCTAGCCTTCTTAAGGAAAACTTGTTTAACTCATGTCTGTACTCAGATAATGTTTCTTCCGCTGACTCTGGTTTAATCGAGATTATGTATTCGAGCCCTCGAGGCCCCTGGCTTGTAATATAAAGCTTGTATTATTTTCATTTGTGTCTAGAGTTATGTTGTGATATCTTCCCGTGACACTACACCACAACACTGATGTAAGGACAGTAAAACTGCCGGCAGAAGGCTCTTTAAAGGGCAGACAAACTGCCGGGACAATGGTTCTCCCGGCAGATAGAACTGCCACAAGAAGGGCTGCCGGGGATTACTTCTCCTGGCAGATAAACAATTCCCGGCAGTTTGTCTGCCATGACCAGTGTATTTGCCGGCAGTTTGTTTTTTCCCGGCAGGTTATTCACATAGTAGGAACTACATCTTATCGGCAGTTTGACTGCCTATGCAAAGACGTTTACCCGACAGTTTGCCTGCCGTGACCAGTGTATTCTGCCATCACACGTGTTGTTTCACAAGCTGTGCAACACATCCCTAATTTTAATACACAATGAGTATGTTGAGGCAAATCAGGACAGATCACAAAAGTTATACATACACTTTAATCAATATTACATGCAAGGTCTCATTCAATAACATTAATGAATCAAATACATAACCTTGTGCCACAATGCAAAGTACATCAGTTTCTAGGAAAAGAAATTGTGGCACAATCAAAATGAGAATTCTCTGGCTTATGTGCCAAAACAACCACCAAAATGGCAAAGTGAAACTTAACAACATCTCCAGGCTCAACAAACAAGGCATATTACATACTCCCTCTGTCCCAAATTGTTTGTCTAGATACAGATGTATCTAGACACGTTATAGTCCAAGACAAGTAATTTGGGATGAAGGTAATATATATTATCACTCCACCAACTTCTTAGATCGTCCAAACATCCAGCAACTTGTAGATCTTCAAACCTCCAGCAACTTGTGTATATTTGAGAAACCTGCAACAATATACATAAGAATTACAATATATAATCTTGTAGACAAGATACTATAGATTTCTTTATAGTATTCACAAATTCTGGACCTATGCATACATTGGTCATAGCCGGCTACAAGAACAGAAATCAATGCATCTTATAAGCTACTCCCTCCATCCCGTAATATAAGAGGTCAAAAAAACTCTTATATTATGGGATGGAGGGAGTATTATACATGATATAGTTATGCAAAGAAATAGATCAATTAGTACTATGAAAGCTGGCATCAAAGTAACTCAGAGAATTAAAAGCAAATATATCAACTCTGTTTATGACTAAAAACAATTTTCAACTTTGGCTCATATACAATACCAATCTGATTACATCAAGAAGGGTGAAATTGCAAAGAAATAACAAAGTAGGCACGAGAAGTTCATCGAGCAAAGAATTGACCACTTGTGTTGGTTAACCCCAATCTATGTTCCTTATGAATCATGCATAAGGTACCAGTTCAGGAGCATATTGCTGATCTTGAGGTCATTGTCAAACTTGTCACGAGACATATAGCCATCACTTAATTCCGAGTGATGTCATTACTGATATATGTATTGCTGCAAGATATAACTGTATTATGGTTTGATGGTGTATAACCAGTGAAGTAATTTTCTAGTGTAGGCATAAATAAAAACTGTGAACTTTGCCATAGTTCAGAGGCTGCATATTATGCTTCAATTAATGCAAGGTTCTTCTTTCAGATTGAAATAAATCTACCTTCATAATCAACATTGATCGCCAGTGTGCCAATTTGGTGACTAAGCTTTGCTATACTATTTACTAGGAATGCCTTGGAATCAATCAATCAATTAAATGCACTGGCAGTACAATGAGATGTATACTGTTCCAAGAGGACAAGTCATGTTTCTACCAAGCAAAAGCAGCATACTACTTCCGATTTTTCATCATGCTACACTCAAGTTCCGAATCAACATGAGCTGACAGTATCTAACTAAAGTATGCTTCTAGAATAAAGCTTGGAGCTATCATGAAGATAACGGCCATTATAAGTGCAATCGTGAATTCCGAGTTTCCAACACGGTATTATGCTATTTCATAGTTTTTGCTAATATACAGGATACAAATGTACAAGAAAGGTGCAACTAATGCCTTGGAGAAAACCGGTTTCAAAAATTACTACTTTACAAGGGGTGAGACAGCCACAGATCTAAACAATGTAAAGAGGTAAGTGAGTACAAGGCTTATTACCCCACCTTGCTTCTGGTCGCATTGCTGCTTCTGCCATACGCTTAGAATCCACTTCCAGCTTCATTAGAAGCAAAGATTTTTAAGCAATCAACCATAATGTTCATTGGTAAATATAATCACAAGAACTATTGCTTACATGCTTGTATCTTCTAGTATCCCCTTGTCCTCTTTTATCTATTTTTCAAATGAACATGCCAGCTTCTGTAATGATGGTTACTTGGTTAGCAACAGAACGAGTAAAGTGTAGTTGGTATTTATAATTTTAGTCTTCGACAATCGAACACAATACAAAATGTAAAATATTTTTTTTAATTCTCAACTGCACCTTATGTTTTCTCCAGTGGCATATACTGATATAATAATGATGATGCAATATTTTTCTCAAAGACACATATAAATACATGCCATTCTGTATCAGAAGAAAGCCGATGAGGTGCGAGATTACATATCACAAAGGCAAAAAATTGAATAATGTAGCATAATCGAAACAACTGATGAAAATTGCCAAATCTCGAGATTTTGTTAGCAGAAGAACATTGCACAAGTTCGAAGGTTCCGAATTGTTCATATTTGGGCGGCAATCTCACCCGCAATATTTATCTTCGAGAGATGGATAAGAACTGAAAGTAAATATCAGTAGCATAGCCTTCTTTTTTAAATGAAACATGGCCTACATTCTAAGAATCTTCCATCTCACCTCGTATACTATACCTGACCCTTTTCTTGTTTTGTTTTTAAAACTGACTCTTTGACCTGAAATAGAACTGGCTATTTGAGCTGAAATAGGATCATATACTTTTGCTATTATAGCTGATAAGGACAAACTCAACTATATGGTTTCTCCACCATATGGCAAATTGGAGCAACAAACCTTCACATAATGTACGCATAACTGAACTAATGCTCAAGGCTTAAACCATGCATACTGCTATGTATATTGGTTAATTAAAGGTAAAAGTTCCATTACGTTATCAGAATACTAGATAAGTTTGTAAATGAAAATTACTTCATAATTCTCCTACAATAATGGTTATTTGATACACAAGGTTTAATTGGTGCTTTCTGAAGGTGAGTGTGCCCTTGATGTACTCTATAAACAGAAATGGAAGGGAAAAAAACAGGGGATGGCATCTTGATCCATACATACAGGAATTTGAGCCCGACGATGATGATAGAAGCACTGCGCCATCCGTCCTCCATAGCAGCAGGTGCTGCACGCCTACACCCCCAGAAGGTGCATGCCCCATGAAGAAGAGGAACGCTCGATGTTGATGTAGCTCGTGGTCGATCTGCCACGATGGAGGAAGTCCATGGAGGGTCCGCCGGGGACGAGCTCCTCGGGAGACAGGCGGGTACTCTCCAGGTCTTACCCTCTCATGGATCTGGGCGAGACGGATGAGATGCGATGGGGGAAGTGGCGGTGGAGAGGTGAACAACCGGGGCGGCGTTGATGAGGCCCGGAGGCGACCAGATCCGGCAGCACCGATGACCAGTGCGGCTAGATCCGGCCATGATTAGGCTGGGTTGCTTCCACCGAATTGGAGGTCAATGGAGGAAGAGAGGTAGGGGCGGCGGCGCACAGGGAAAGGGAGAACGGGGTGGCTAGGGCTAGGGTTCGGAAGGGACAGCGGTGGAGTGGTTGGGTGGCGGCGGCGGGTCTGGGTGGAGGGATTTGGGGAAGGGAAATTGGGCTTGGGGGCTAGCGCGCGTTTAGGCCCAATATCTCGCGCCACTCAGTCCCTGGCAGATAATGGGCCGAGGGGTACTTCTCCCGGCAGATAGAGTGACCTAAGAAGCATTTGTCATTGCCGGCAGTTTAGGTGCCCTCGTTGCTCAACTTCTTCCGGCAGTTATTCTGCCCTTAAGTACTTCTACCGGCAGTACTAAAATTCCCGGCATATGGTTTGCCCTTATTCTACTATTTCTCCCGGCAGTTAATTGCCACCAATTAGGTGTTGTGGTGTAGTGTGAGTCCTTGATCTTGATCATACACATTTGCGTGTATGATTAGTGTACGATTGAATCGAGGGCGTCACAAGTTGGTATCAGAGCCGACTGCCTGTAGGTAGCCCCCTTTCCAACTCCTTGGCTGAAGTTGAGTCTAGTCACTACAATTTTTTTACTAACATGGCTGTGTGGCTTACGGGCCCACGTCGCCATATGGGTGGTATTAGGATCTTTTACTCCTCGTCTATACTCTGGGACTTTGTTCTCTCTTCTATTCAGGGTTAAATGAATTTACTAACTACATTAGGTTCTCGTAACGACTTTCCCTGGAGAGCCCCTTCATTCCGGATGGTTCCCTGCTTCACCAGAAGAATTCGAAGATACTCTCTGATCTACTCCCGATAACTTGTGTTCATTTCTTTTGCAATCCCTTAACACCGTTGAATCCTTATGGATAAACGTGTACCCTCGTCGTTCTTACTTCCATCCCTAGTCGTTCTTGTTGTTACAAGATACCCGAAAGTATTCTTCTACTTTCTAGAATCCTTTTTCCAACTGCCATGCAGCTCTTTTCCGCCTGAATAACCCTACGAAAAATTCCACACACTTATCGGAGATTCATTCATCCCGAGTTGATATTATGTCTCACAAAATTCTTCAAATGCAATCCGATCTCCCAAAGATCCTCTGCAGCCTAGTGCTCCCAAAAGTCTTGTCTGCCTGCATTATGGTTAAATCCATATGTCTAGCAATATTCATTAACATCCTTTGTCCTTGTCATCCTGAGCCTATTGATTCTTTATGTTGCGATTGCTCGCAATCATCAGTCGAACCCTGAAATTTGACCTTCCTGCTCATACGTCATTCTAGACATGAGTTGGATCTCGGCCAATCATGTTGTAATGATTGTCCACCTAGTTCCCTTCAACTTGAACGTCGAATTATTCAGCTGTTTCTATAATCTGTTGCCTTTGCATTCTTTCCCTCTTCTGATTGAGTACTGATACTCACATCAGATCCATTGAGGACCGCTGAATCCTTTGTTGGATTGTTATCCAGCAATGTCTTTCATATTCAAAATCTCGTGCACTCTTCCCCTGATACATATTGCCTTTGGTAAATTGTATCCTCTGCTTATTGTCAACCATGCTCTGCTATTGAGATGATGTTATATGCTCTGGAAGTTAGTGGTAGGTGTTCCTAAGATAGCCCTACGGGTTGACCATATGCCTTCCCTAATCCGTGTGAACTCAAAAGGGATGTGAGTCTTACTCTTCTGGTACTTCGCCAGATAAATCTTCTGCACTACAATTTCTTCGAGAATGAGGAGTGAATGGAAGGTTATGCATTGAAGAAGTGGGAGTCAACCTTGAACCTTGTGTTCATGCCCATGGACCTGATGTAGAACTTATCATGGAAGCTGCTCGTAAAAATAATTATTTCTTTGGTACAATCTCATCTTGTATTCATGAATTCATCCTTGCTATCGGGATTCCGACCATATTTCCTCCTTGATTCCATTTACTGGGTAAGTTACAATTACTTATCCTCTACAAATCATTCCCCCGTCCAACCTCTACTCCGATTTATCTTCTGGCATTACACCTAGTACTTGATACTGGGAAGCTTTATACCCCATCACATCATTCCTAGCCTAATCGGCTATATTTTTATCGTGTCAACTTTTAACTGTGCTACCTGGTCCTTATGCCCGGAGCAACTTCCGACGATGAACTAAGCTTACATAGATCTTCCTCATCTTATCATTTCACCTCGAACAACAAGCTTGACTTTGAGCTTGTGTCGAATCCGTGGTTCTCATAGCCTTTCACTTCATCCTCTCTTTTCCGCTCGAGGGAATCTTCATAGAGTCTCTCGACAAAATTTGTCTTGATCACCGTCAACACTTTGGCTTCTTTAGAAATGTCAATTGAATTCATGGCTAGAAATACCATCCTTGCCTCTCGATGACTTATGTTAGCATCAACAACATTCTTGTCTTCCCCCCAACACAAACTTGATCATATTAATTTTGGGAATACATCCTTGTTGACATGTCGATGGATTGCTACTGAACCCATCGGCCACCTCCTCATCTTTTCCCTGATAAAATAACATGATATGTTCTAGAAAATTCCGATGGATCCTTTGTGAATCCAAGGTCCGACCTTTACCTGATGACCATGTCAATGCTATCCCGAAGCATGATTGTGGTACTCAAACATCAATAAGAACATCGGAAGCATAATGTTAAATGTTTCTTGTTCATTTATCCAAACACCATTGTACGTGTAACATCATGAATTCCCTCATCCCCTTTACCTAATTGGTTACCTAATTACTATCATGTCATGGATATCATCCTCTGCTTGTCCTTGGGAAGGATATACTCCTGATAATTGTGTTTAAACACATTTTCCTTGCCATTGTTCTGATTAATATACTAATCATATTTTCCTTTCCATTCTTTTGTTTAACCTTTCTGGTACACTAACTTATCTTAGTAGAGATAATTTCCTGCTTAGGTAAACACCTCAGTGTATAACTTTGTCAGTGTGACCCTCATACTATTGCTGACAACATCCTGGTAACACCCGATGGATGAGAACTTTGCCTATTGGTCTGCCTCGTTCAACGAGCAGGAAAATGGTTCTCTTCGTCCCTCGCCCTTGGGACCAACGTTGTTGCCAACATAACTGACATGCTATCCTCTGGCCTGCCAAGCTATCATGACCGTGCAAATATTAACGCCTTCCCGCTTCTAACCCACATGGTGGGCCCATAATCCACAGTTCCACAGGATCGAAACCTGACTCTCCTGTACAACCTTGATGCCGAAATATTCTTTACACTTGGCTTCATATCATGTCACGAGCCACCTTCCGAGAGATGATCTATTCCCGATGCTCTGAACCTCCCTTTCTCACACTCTGTTCAAATATCAATCGTTGTTCATTCGCTTGAAACTTCCTATTGTACCCTCTTACTTTGCTCTCGATGTTTAATTAAGTTACAACTCGAGAGATACTTCTGCCTCATTCCCTCAATTGTTCATCAGATAATTAACCTTATAAGAGTCAGTTCTCCCGAAGTTACTCTTTACTTCCCCACTTAAATCTCGGGACGAGATTTCTTGTAGTGGAGGAGATTTGTAACACCCCCAGTGTCATGCTACAGTAATCCCCTGTTGATGGTGCCATGTCATCACACTACTGTTGCTAATCCTCACTTGATCCAAATCACTGTTCATGTTCAAACTCAAGTTTAAAGTCAAAATTCAAATTTGCCAAACATGAAAACTAAAATGTTCAAAGTGTGGCAAATAATCACTAAGTAATTGTCATGTTGGAACCAACCTCTTTTGGATTCCCAAAGTGCCCCTGAAATTTTATTTAATGGTCCAACAACTTTTAAATCTGGCCTTTTCTATTTCTAAAGATGGTTAGACAACTCCTTTGGCCTCGAACTTTTTGTGTCTCCTAGAAATAATGTGCTTGATTTATGTGGCAAGTCTCCTTTCTAACAAAACTCTTTTAGTTTTACAAATTAATAGAAAACAGTAGCTAAAAAAAGAGAAAAATAAAGGGAAAACAAAACCAAAAGGAAAAGTCCCCCCTCCCTGCTGGGCCACAACCCAGTCGACCGGCCCATGGGCCGAACTGCGCCCCTGGCCTATATGGCCTACCGACGCTTAAACCATATCCCCATCTCTCCCACGACCCCCCCACGAACCCCACTCCCTCCCTCGTCTCTCCCCCAC
Organism: Triticum urartu; assembly: GCF_003073215.2. Classification (NCBI taxonomy): domain Eukaryota; kingdom Viridiplantae; phylum Streptophyta; class Magnoliopsida; order Poales; family Poaceae; genus Triticum; species Triticum urartu. The sequence goes on from NC_053026.1 coordinate 584,021,876, forward strand.
TCGCCTGGATCCGGGTCGGGAAGGAGCCCGATCCCGCGCCGCCTCGTGCCCCTGACGGCGCCCATCCCCGACGCCGCCTCGTGGTCGCCGTGCTCCGCCACCTCTTCGACGCCGCTCCATCGTCTCTCCCTCGCCGACCCCAACGTCCCCGACGCCGGCGCCCTCGACATCGCCCGACCGCCCCCGCACTCCCCGAGCCCACTGCCGCCCCCTACGCTCCGCTGTGAGCCCCGCCACGTTCCCCTTCCCTCCTCATCTTCGTCGTCGAAGGTGGCCGCGCGCGCCATTGGCCACCATGGCCGCGCCCGGCCTCGCCAGGTCGCGACCACCTCGGCCGCGCGCGTTGCCCAGTGCCCGGCCCCACCTCCATGCGCACTGCCCCAGCACGCCGCAGGTGCGGCCCGCCTGCCGCCGCCGCTGCGCTCAGCCGCGCCGCTCCGCCCCTGTCCCGCCACCGCAGCGTCGGACCGCGTCCCCGCTGCCCGCGCCTCTCCGTCCACCTGCTTCGGCCGCTCGCTGTGAGCGTGCCCGCGTGCTCCCCTCGCAGCCCGCTGCCTCCCTGCGTGCTGGCTGTCACGCCCATGCCTCTCCTCAGATCGCGCCAAGCCCCGCCGCTCCCGCGGGCGCGCCCTGCCCCGCCGCAAGCGCCACGCCGCTCGGGCTCGCCCCTGCTGCCATTGCCCGAGCTGGGCAGGTGCTCTGCCGGCGCCCTCTTGCCCCTCGGGTGCGGGCACCAGCACCCGGCCGCCCCACTTCGCCCAGTGCCCGCTAAGGCATGGCTGGGCCACTGCCAAAGGGGCCCCACAAGCCCCTTTTATTTTAAAAAATAGAGGTTTAAAAAAATTAATTAAATAATTAATTAAGTAATTAATTAGTTAGTAATTAATTACTTAACTTAATTAACCCTGTTTAACTACCCTATTTAACTAGGTTAACTAATTAGATCTGATTAATTAAGTTGGGTCAATGACAAGTGGACCCCAGTCAAACTTTTTGACCGGTCAACAGTTGACTGTTGACTCAGCAGTCACAGGGCCCACTGCCAGCCTCTGTACTGCTCTCCTGTGTACACTTTGTGTGTGCACGTAGCAATTTAGTCTTTTTTTTAATTAATATTAAATCCAATAATTTCATAATATTGTTAAAACTTTGAAAATTAATATAAAATAATCCGTAACTCAGATGAAAATGTTTTCTACATGAAAGTTGCTCAGAACGACGAGACGAATCCGAATACGCGGTCAGTTCATCTGTCACATGCCCCTAGCATGCTGAACATGGACCTTTCCCCCTCTTTTCCTCTGTTCGGAATCCAACTAACGTTGGGAATTCATCCTCAGATGTTTATCCCCTCCGTCTGCAACATGTAGTACTATGTTAGGGCAACCCTAGCTCTGCCTATCGTCATGTTATGCCTTGTGATGCATTGTTTGCTCTGTATTTACCGTTTCTCCCCCTCTTCTCTCCGGTAGACCCCGAGACCGATGCCGCCCCTGTGATCGACTACGTCGACGACGACCCGTCCTTGCCAGAGCAACCAGGCAAGCAAACCCTCCTTGAGCATTCTGATATCGCCCATTTATTTCCCTCTCATGCTTGCATTAGAACTGCTATTGCTTTATGTATGATCCTACTCTGATGCATAGCCTGTTTTTGTTACCTGGTTTCATACCTTACCTTTTTATCCTAAATTGCTTAGTATAGGTTGGTTAGAGATCCATTAGAGACCCCCACCTTGTCCTAGTTGCCCCGCTTTATGTTCGATGACTCGATCAACGTGATCGACGTCCAGGTCCGGACACCGCACATCACTTTCCCCTTTTGTTGCTCGACTCTGCAGAGTTACCATCGAGTGCCGAGGGTGGAACCTCATACATCACTCCCGATGAGATCTCTGTAGTGTAGCTATCCAGTCGTGGTCATCGAGGGTGATTTCCTCCTTAACCACTTCCGTTATGGCTCTGTCGTGCAACCCCTCAAGTGTGAACCCCGAGGGTGGATCCTCTTACGTTCACCTTGATGATAACATCGAGTGGAATTCACCGGGGGTGATTCCTCGGGTTTTCCCCTTGGTGTTAGACACACAGTTACTATGGTTACTATGACTTTGCATTGAGCCATTTTACTAAAGACGGGTCGGCCCTGAGGTGTACCCGCGCGAGCTTAATAGCGAGTGATGTGGAGTCGGGTTGACCTGGAAGGTGCCCGCGAGAGACTTACGAGGCGTGGCCGGGCATTCTTAGCCCTTGCCGCAAGTACTTGAGACGGGGCGACGGGGTCACACCGATTGTGAGTCTCTACTCGTTACCGCGTGCTCCTAATCCACTACGATTTGGATATTTGATCCGAGGGGCCTCTGGCCTGATAGCACTAACCATCACGTGGGCATAGTATGGGCGTTCTGCGTCGTATACATCAACCGAAGCTTAATAGACGTCAGCCACTGAGCGGCGTGCGCCGGGTTGGATTGCGTAAGCTCCTGCCTTGTTGAAGGAGGTAGCTAGGTCTGCTCACCGGCCACGTACGCAACGTGCAGGAGTTCCCGGGGAGATGGCCCATGACCCCTGGGGGCATAGGTTAAGTCCGGTGTGCTGGCCTCTCTATTAAGCCCAGGTCGGGTTGCGGCGTATTGTTTGGCCGAGGCCGGGCATGACCCAGGAAAGTGTGTCCGACCAGAGTTAATCGAGCGTGGTGGGTAAGTTAGTGCACCCCTGCAGGGAAAAAACATCTATCGATAGCCTGTCCTACGGTAATGGACACTTGGAGTTGTATCCCGGTCGATACAACTAGAACTGGATACTTGTGATGAGAACTGTATGGTGATGAGAATTGGAATGTGTTGACACTTGGATAGTATGGATCTGGGATTGCTTTATCGCAGGGAGTCAAGAAAGGATCTCTGGCCGAGGTTGATAACACTTCTACTACTTTACTTTATGCTACTCTACTCCCTCCTGTTGCTGCAAGATGGTGGTTTCCAGAAGATGCTAGTCTTTGATAGGCTAGGCTTTCCCCTTCCCTTCTGGCATTCTGCAGGTTAGTCTACAGATACAACCCATTCCTTTGATACAGATGCATACTTAGTTTAGATCTGATGTAAGTCTTGCGAGTACTTTGGATGAGTACTCACGGTTGCTTTGCTACATCTTTTCCTCCCATACCCGATTGTTGCGACCAGATGATGGATCCCAGAAACCAGACGACACCACTGATGACTACTGCTACCCCGAGGGTGCCTACTACCACGTGGAGACTTCTGATGACTTGGAGTAGTTAGGAGGCTCCCAAGCAGGAGGTCTTGCCTTTTCGGTCGTTGTTGATTTTGTGCTAGCCTTCTTAAGGCAAACTTGTTTAACTCATGTCTGTACTCAGATAATGTTGCTTCCGCTGACTCTGGTGTATTCGAGCTTATGTATTCGAGCCCTCGAGGCCCCTGGTTTGTAATATAAAGCTTGTATTATTTTCATTTGTGTCTAGAGTTGTGTTGTGATATCTTCCCGTGAGTCCTTGATCTTGATCGTACACATTTGTGTGTATGATTAGTGTACGATTGAATCGAGGGCGTCACAAGTTCGTATCAGAGCAGACTGCCTATAGGTAGCCCCCTTTCCAACTCCTTGGCCGAAGTTGAGTCTAGTCACTACAATTTTTTTACTAACATGGCTGTGTGGCTTACGGGCCCACGTCGCCATATGGGTGGTATTAGGATCTTTTACTCCTCGTCTATACTCTGGGACTCTGTTCTCTCTTTTATTCAGGGTTAAATGAATTTACTAACTACATTAGGTTCTCGTAACGACTTTCCCCGGAGAGCCCCTTCATTCCGGATGGTTGCCTGCTTCACCAGAAGAATTCGAAGATACTCTCTGATCTACTCCCGACAACTTGTGTTCATTTTTTTGCAATCCCTTAACACCGTTGAATCCTTATGGATAAACGTGTACCGTCGCCGTTCTTACTTCCATCCCTAGTCGTTCTTGTTGTTACAAGATACTCGAAAGTATTCTTTGACTTTCGAAATTTTTGAAATCACTACGTTCCCCAACAGCGAAGACATGCACGCCGGCGAATCTTACCCAGCTTCGGGGCTCTCCGGGGAGATAACACCCCTACTGCTGCTCTGTGGGGTCTCCGCATGATCACAATGGTCAAGTGTTTACATGGCTGCTCCTTGAGCTGGGTCTGGTGGTGGGAGAGGGCAAGGCTAGCTCTCTCCCTCTATCTGGTGTGGTCTAGAACTACTGGGATCCAACCCTTTGCATGGGTGCCCTGGGGGTTTATATAGGCCTACCCCCCAGGGGTACAATGATAATTCGACTGGGCGCGGGCCCAGCCGTTAGTGCCTCCGACCTCCGGCTTCTGCGCCGACTGCTGGGGCCCGCTGACTGGTGGGCCCCGCCGACTGGTCTGGTACGGACCCGACAGGCCGCGTCCGCCGCGGGCGGGTCTTGCCGGCTGCTGATTACTGTAGACGTGCTCCTGATGACGCAAGCTCGGTCATGGGGTCGTGGCAACAGCCCCGCCACCTGGCGGGCGATCACTGTGGCCACTCCCCATCTCTTCTTGATTAATGGCGCGTGGACCCCGGGGGAGGGCTCGGCCGACTCCCCCGGGCCGAATCCCAACGGGTCCGACTGGCGGTTCTCCCGCCGTCTCCCGAGGTCTTGCTGGCTGGTGGGCCCCACTGCCTCCAGGCCGTACAGACAAGCCGTCGTGGGCACAGGACCAGGTACAGAGATCCTGATGTCAGGGCCGGCTGGGCAACAGTGCCACGCCGTAGGGAGATCTTCCCTAGTACGGCGCGCTGTAGCCATGCCTGCCCTTGGTAAGGGGCGGGGAGTGGGCTTCATTGTGGCTACCACCCTGCCCCGTCCACCTCGATGAGGTCACGGTTTGTTGGAGTCGCCGGCCGACTCCCCAAAGCCGGCTTCTCTGGAAGTCGCCCCTGGGACTCGGCTGTGAGCGGGCAGTCGGCCGTCTTGCCGTAGACTCCCCAGGAGGCGGCTCTTCGCCCTGTGGCCTTGAGGGGTGTAGCCTGCCCTGATGTCTTGAAAGGTCATGGGCTTTAGGTTGGCCTACCCGTGGCCCATTACTCCGACAGTAGTCCCCGAAGCTGGTGAGGCGCCGCGGACGATCGGCCGAGAAGCCTTAGCAGTTTCTCTTTTCGGGTGCTCAACACACGGGCTTGATTGACTTCTGCCGGGCTGACTAGAAGGAGTCGGACTTGCCCAATTCGGACTCACTCAATTCCGACTTGCTCAGTAGTTCGAACGTCTCGGCGTAATTTCAAGTGGCGTGCTAGCTAAGCTTCCAGGCCGCCGCCCGTTCTTGGCCTGTCACGCGAGAGCACGTGGCCAGGCCATCCTGCCAGCCCACGCACGCGACGGGACAGGCCCGTAGGCGGGGCCCGCCACTACCGCGCCTCGGCGCCTAAGAGGATACGCTGCGGCCCGGTGGACGGTTGGGATTCCCGTGAAGTTACTGCGCGCAGTAACTTTACGTGGATCATCGGGGCGTGGGGTTGCGGGCACAGTAAATCCCCATGTCCGCCCCCTCGGCTTCGCAGCCCATGGGGCTATAAGTAGGGGGAAGAGGGGGGCACGCGCGCCCCTCCTTCCCACTACCCCTTGCTTTCTCCCTCCTCGCAGCTCCTCGCTCTCCTGCTTCCTCTTCTCTTCTTCGCCCTACCGCACGCCCAAGCTCCGGAGATCACCGCAGCGACAGCTCGCGATGAGCTCTTCCTCTGCGGCCGCGCCTCCCTCGATGCGCTCCAACACCTGGGACGGTTCCGAAGTCCATGAAGACCACATCGAGTTCCTCCACCGGACCCGTCGGGTTCCCGACGAGGACCGCGTGCAGGTGCGTCTCACGCCGGAGGGGGAGATTTCCCCCGCCCCGCAGGAGGGCGAGCGGGTCATATTCCGCTCGCACTGCCTGCGCGGGCTGGGGCTGCCGGTGAGTAGCTTCTTCCGGTCGTTCATGGAGTTCTACGGCCTCCAGCCGCACCACCTCACCCCCAACACAGTGGTGCTGCTGTCCGCCTTCGTGGCTCTGTGCGAAGGCTTCCTCGGAGTCCTCCCCACCCTCGAGCTCTGGGGGGAGTTCTTCTTCTCCAAGATCGGCACCCAGACCGCGGGCGTGCCGGCTCAGTGCGGCGCCTTCATCGCCGTGCGAAGGACAGGAGCCGACAACCACTTCCCCTCCATCGCGCTATTGAAGTCGGTGAAGATGTGGCAGTGGTCCTACTTCTACGTTAGGAACGTCGCCACGAGGGGCGACTGGGTCAATCTGCCGGCTTTCGAAGCCGGCCCGCCGGCTGGCAGACTGCCCAACTGGTCGTACCGGGCCAGGTCGCTGACGCCTGTGGGAGCCGGCGCCATCACCTAACTCCGAGTGCTGTCACAGTCGGAGGGTCTGACTGGTCCAGACCTGCTGGCCACCTTCGTCTCGCGCCGAGTTCTTCCACTCCAAGGCCACCCTCACCTGATATGCCAGATAAGCGGGGGCCACGACCCGAGTCGGATGTGCACCAAGGACATGCCTCATGGAGAGGTGGCCCTTATGGTGAACTACCTCTCAAACAGCAGGCTCCCGGGGGACTGGCGATTCGGCAAGGAGCCATACTCCCGCGCCAACCCCCGCCCATGGTGAGTCGTCTTTCTTTTCTTTCTTTGGATTGTCTTCTTCTTGCCGAGTTTTGTTCTGATCAGTCTGCTTTTGGTTAGAATCCCCTTCTTCACCCACCAGCCGGCACCTCGGGGCCGGCCCGTGAGTTCATCGCCGATCGGGCGGAGAGCGACGTCGACGACCCCGATCTGGGGGCGGCGGCTCTGGAAGACAACGCCGAGGGAGGAGGAGGGACGATAGGCGACTTCAGGCCCTCGGCTACCTTCGCCGACTGGCCTGAAGACGACGCCGAGGGAGGAGTCGCCCCTCGCCATCGGCCAGGAGCCAGCCAGCCGGGCGCGGGCTCTTCTGCCGCGTCGGGCGCTCCAGGCGGCGGGAAGAAGCGCCGGGCTGCGCCGACTTTGTTCGGCAACCGGCTGAAGAAGCCCTAGGGCTCGGCTGCGGCGACCCGGTGGGACGAGGCAGCCGCGAAGGCCATCCGCTTCCGTAAGGAAGTGAAGAAGCCGCCGTTGGTCTCTGCGTAAGTATTCTGACTTCAAAGTTTATTCTTTCTTCGTGTTTTGTCTGAGTCTCTGCTCGCCCCTCTTTCTTCAGGGCTCCCCTTTCTCTTGAGCGGGTCGCCGCCGCCTCCGTCATGGGGTCAGCGGAGACGCCCGCCACCATTCGGCGGATAGATCCCGCAGCTGACCTCCGGGAGGCGACGGAGCGGAATGCGCAGGAGAAGCGCAACAAAGACGAAGCCCTCCGCCTGGAGAAAGCGGAGGCCGACAGGGCGGAGGCCTCCGGTAAGAAAAAACTAGCGGAGGCCGAAGCCGCCGCCGCGGCGAAGCAGCGGGCTGAGGAAGCCGCACGCCACCAGTCGGCCTTGCTTGTTACCCCGCTGAACTCTGCGCCGCCGCCCCCGGAGTTCACGGGGCAGACTGGAGAAGCCAGCGGGGAGAACCTCGTCGAGGAGAGGGAAGGCGGCGAGCCCTCTACTCCGGGCGCAAACGTTCCGCCACCGCCTCCGCCACTGTATGAAGGCGTGCAAGGCGAGCAGCCAGCGGACCCTCCGGTGCCGCCGACCGAAGACGAGGCCGTGGCGAGGCTACTCCTCCAAGTCGGCTCGCCAGCGCGCCGTCGCCTGGAGAAGGCGACTTCGGCACCCCACCCCCTGGAAGCCGGCACCGCCAGCTCGGTGGCTCCAGACACCGAAGCGACAAGCGTCGCGCCTGTTGGGTGGGTACGGGGAGGCGGCACAGGGCCACTGAACCGGGCGCTCCTGGACGTCCAGGCGACGCTCCGCGCTGAGGGCGACGCCCTCCAGAGCTGCACCAAGGCGTTCCTAGCGTCGTGGGCAGCCGTCCGGGTATGTATTTTCTTTGGGCCTTTGCTTTTCTTGTTCCTCTCTGTGGGGGCGCGCCAGTGCACCCACTGGGTGTAGTCCCCAAGTTTCGGGCCGGCTGCTGAGCAGGCGGCCTGGAACTCCAATTGATGAACTTCTGGGTACTAACTTTGTCTGAAATGCTTGTTGCAGGATTACCACAACCTCCGCGTCACTTCCTTCAACCGTAATGTTGAAGAGTTGGGCAAGCGGACCGCCGACTTGGCGGAGAGCCGGAGTAAGTCCTTCCCTCTTTTTTCTTCTCTACGGGGGCGCGCTAGCGCACCCGCGGGCTGTAGTCCCCGAGATTCGGGCCGACTGCTGAGCAGTCGGGCCGGATCTCCCTGGCGACCTTCTTTATTGACGACTATTGTATTTCTTTCTTTCCTTCAGGAGCCAATGCTGCTCTTCAACAGCAGATGAGCAAAGCCAACTCCGCCCTGCTTGCCAAAGGGGAGGAGTGCAGCAGGCTCGCCACAGAGCGCGATCTGCTGGCCACTCAGTTGGCGGAGCAGAAGGAGCTGCTTGCGAAGTCGCAGCGGGAGGCGGAGGAGACGGAAACCGCCCTCTTGGCCGAGTTCGCGAGCGAGCGCTCCTCCTGGTCTAACAAGGAGGCGCTGCTGTCCTCCGGCTTCCACGAGATTGAAGACATCGTTGATGGTGAGTCTCTTTATTTTCTTTCTTCGAGCTACCGACTTAGATCGTGCCGATTCCTGGTTTTTGAGTTGCTTCTTCGTTTCTTCGTGTCTTTTGCGTACTTCTTCCCTGGGCAGTCACAGGCCGCTATCCAGGCCATCGAGGCCGATCGCGAAAGTCGAAGGGCGGAGGGCGCGGAGATCGCCGCCGATGCCCCCCAGACTCTTGATGAGCACATCTTGAGCATCGAGGCTCGCCTTCGGCCGGCTCACCGGATGCTGCGCCGGCTTCAGCGCGGCGGTGCCCAGGCCATTTCCGCCCTTTGGCCGGATATGCAGGCTTCGCGTACCCCCAGCCTGACGGCCAACTGGTTGGAGGTCGCGGCTGGTCGCCTCGAGGCCTGGAAGGGCTCTTCGGCCCGGGCTGGAGCGCGCCGGGCCTTGGAGTTCGTCAAGGCGTGGTACCCGGGGCTGGATCTAGACCGGTTGGCCACGCTTCGATCGGAGGCCTAGCCGGAGCTGGCGGCTGTGGAAGACACCCTCGTCAAGTGTGCTGCGGCGATCGCCTAGTACACTGACACGAGCATCTTCATCCCCGAGCGGTCTGAAGACGGCGAGGAGGTACCGCCGGAGTGGTTTGGGATGAACCCAGACTACGGAGAAGACTCGGCGGAGGTGATTGGCTCCAGCGTCGAGGAGGAGGACGAGGCGGAGGATGAGGGCGAGGCGGAGGCACCAGAAGACAGAGCAGACGGCCAGCCTCAGCCCGACCGCGCCTCCAGCAACGAGCCGCATGCGACCGACCCGACTGCTGCCGGAGGCGATCAAGCCGAGACTAGCCGGCCGACCGCCCCGACGCCTGACGCTGGCACCTCCTCCGACCCCCCGAATCCGTCTGCCGCCTCCTAAGCTGCCGCTGTGTCTTTTGTTTTATCTGCTTCACTAGTCTTTTAAAGAACTTGTTAATTCGCACAATTCCACCCGCGGGGTGTATTTTGAACCTCTACTCGACGATTCAGCCAAGGGCCTATGTTATATATATATATCTATCTTTTCTTGCTCATTGTTCTTTTGGCTGTTTTCCTTTGCCGCTTTCTCTTAGTTGCCTGTCTTGCCAATCGGACAGCCGCTTCTGCGGACTGTTGCTGGGTCAAGTGCTAGGCTACTTTGGGAAAGCAAGTACTTAGCCGTTTTCAGGATTGTTTGAGCAAATTGGATAGAAAACGACAATCCGACTGTCCGAGAGTCAGTTTGCGAGAAAGGCTGGAAGCCGTCTTGAGCTATGTTTTACGCTTTGAGTCCTTAGCCATTTTTTGTGCGAGCACCCATTCTACCTTACCTCTGCCCACCGTACAGTCGCTCTGCAAGCTGCGGCTTCTGACAGAAGACGGCTTAGGTGTTACACACTACTTGTCCGACTGCAGGAAGCATTTCATAGTGCAAGGCGGCAACTCCCCGGGCCGACTTGTCGAGCCCGGTGCCAAGCGGCATGACAAAGAGTAACATACTTGTAGGCATAATTTTTATCATATAGACAAAAGAGGGCAGTCCCCGAGCTCATCTCGGGGGGCCCGAAGTCTTGGTACTTTAATACAAAAGGTAGCGTGGTACATACTGCATCAACTGTAAAATATTCGGAGAAGATTTGCATTCCATGGCCGCTCTGTCTCCTTGCCGGAGGCGTCCCTCTTGCGTGCTCGGGGATTCTGAGCGTCGATCAGGTAGTAGGAGTCATTGCCTAGTACTTTGCTGATGATGAAAGGGCCTTCCCAAGGCGGCGACAGCTTGTGCTGGCTGGCTGTTCGCTGGATCAGCCGGAGTACAAGGTTGCCTTCTTGGAAAGATCTTGGCCTGACCTTCCTGTTGTGGTATCGGCACAGGCTCTGCTGGTAGATGCTGGACTGGCTGAGTGCCAACAGCCGGCCCTCTTCTAGCAAATCGACACCATCTTGCCGTGCTTCTTCTGCTTCCTCCTCGGTGTACATGGTGACTCGTGGGGAGTCGAACTCTATGTCCGTTGGGATGACGGCTTCGGCACCGTAGACGAGGAAGAAGGGCGTGAAGTCGGTTGACTTGTCTAGAGTCGTGCGCAGACTCCAGAGGACGGCTGGCAGCTCGTCGAGCCAGCAGCCAGCCGAGCGCTCTAGAGGCTTGATCAACCGAGGCTTGATGCCGGACAGGATGAGGCCGTTTGCTCGCTCCACTTGGCCGTTTGACTGCGGGTGGGCGACGGACGCTAGGTCCAGTCGGATGCCTTGTGTTGCGCAGAAACGGGCCAAGGTGCCTTTGGCAAAATTTGTGCCGTTGTCGGTGATGATGCTGTGTGGTATGCCGTACCGAATTGTGATATCGGTGATGAAGGTCACGGCAGTCGGACCGTTCAGTTTCTTAATTGGCTTCACTTCCACCCACTTGGTGAACTTGTCCACTGCAACAAGTAGGTGAGTTAGACCACCTCGTGCTGTTTTGAATGGTCCCACCATGTCTAGACCCCAAACTGCGAAAGGCCAAGCAATGGGGATGGTCTTGAGCGCGGAAGCCGGCTGGTGCGGCTTGGAGCTGAACTTCTGGCACCCTTTGCATTTTTGGACCAACTCCTTGGCCTCTTCCAAGGCAGTCGGACAAAAGAAACCGTGCCGAAAAGCTTTGGCGACGAGTGCTCTTGAAGCCACATGGTGGCCACATTCACCTTGATGGATGTCTTTGAGGATCGCCTGGCCTTGCTCTGGCTCTACGCAGCGCTGGTAGACACCAGTGATGCTGCGCCTGACCAGCTCTCTGTTGATTATGGTATAGGCTGCTGCCCGGTGTTGTACTTGCCGAGCTGAGGTCTCATCAGTTGGTAGCTCTTTGTTCACCAGGAATTTGAGGATGGGCTGGGCCCAAGAGGGTGCTGCTATTTCTTCGACTACCAGAACTGCGACTTGGACGAGGGCGGCTGGGCTGGGAGGCGGCGGGCTGGAGTCAACAGCCGCTTGCTGGGCTGATGAAGTCCCCAGGCCGACTGGCTCGGTCCTTGGGCCGAGTTCTGGAATCTTCGAGTCCGTCACCGCAGTCCCCGGGCCGGGCTCGACTGTGGCAGCCTTGGAGTCGCCCGCCAAAGTCCCCATTCCGACTGCCGGAACTCTGGAGTCGGATCCGCCGTCTTCAGGAGGAGCCGGCACAAAAATGGAGTCTGATTCTGGTGAAGGCTTGACAGATGGCTTGAGGGTGCATTGAAGGGCGACGCCAGATGGTATTGCTTGGCGGGTAGAGCCGATTCATGCCAAGGCGTCTACTTGGTCGTTGTCGTTTCTTGGCACATGGAGGAACTCGCACCCTTCGAAATACCCGCTGAGTTGCTGCACGAGGAAACGGTAGCTCGCCATGTTTGCGTCTTTCGCATCCCAATCGCCAGATGACTGCTGGACCACTAAGTCCAAGTCGCCATAACACAAGATCCTGCAGATGCCAAGTTCTTTGGCAAGCCGGAGCCCGTGAATGAGCGCCTCGTACTCGGCCATGTTGTTGGAGGCGGCAAAATGGATTTGCAGTGCATATTTGAGCTTGTCGCCTTTGGGAGAGGTGAGGACGACGCTGGCTCCCAAGCCGGTGCGCATCTTGGAGCCGTCGAAGTGCATCCGCCAATGGGTGGAGTCAGGCGCTAGAGGCAGGTACTGGGTCTCGGCCCAGTCGACGAGGAAGTCGGCCAGTGCTTGTGATTTGATGGCGGTGCGGGGTTGGTAGTAGATGGTGTAAGGAGCCAGCTCTATGGCCCACTTGGCCACTCGACCAGAGGCATCTCGGCTACCGATGATCTCGGTAAGTGGAGCCGTGCAGACCACAGTGATTGGATGCTCTTGAAAGTAAGGCTTCAATTTTTTGGCAGTGAAGTGCACGCCATAGCACATCTTCTGGTAGTGGGGGTAGTTCTGCTTGGAGGTCGACAGTACCTCGCTCAGGTAATATACTGGTCTTTGGACAGGTAGCGCCTTGCCTTCCTCCTTGCGCTCTACTACAATGACTGTGCTAACCACTCGGCTGGTGGCGGCGATGTACAGGAGCATAGGTTCCTTGGGAGTCGGAGCCGCCAGGACGGGTGGAGTAGTCAGCATCTCCTTCAACTAGTGGAAAGCTTCGTCCGCCTTATGGTTCCACTCGAAAAAAGTGGTCTTCTTCATGAGTTGGTATAAGGGGAGAGCTTTCTCGCCCAGCCGACTGATGAATCGGCTGATGGACGCCAAGCAGCCGGTGAACTTCTGCACATCTAGTAGTCGGCTAGGTACCTCCATTCTCTCGATGGCCTTGATTTTTACTGGGTTCCATTCTATGCCGCGTTCAGAGACCAAGAAACCTAGCAGCTGGCCGGCTGGTACTCCGAAGACACACTTCTCGGGGTTGAGCTTGATCTGGAACCGGCGCAAGTTCTCAAAGGTCTCCTTGAGGTCTTCTAGCAATGTTCCTTGCTTTTCTGTCTTCACCACCATGTCGTCCACGTAAACGTGGGCGTTCCTGCCGAGCTGCTTGAGGAGGCACTTCTGCATGCAACGCTGAAAGGTGGCGCCGGCATTCCTCAAGCCGAACGTCATGGTGAGGTAGCAGAATGCTCCAAACGGCATAATGAAGGCGGTATTCAATCTGTCAGCCGGGTTTAGCTTGATCTGGTGATATCCTGAGTACGCATCCAAGAAACTCAACAGCTCGCATCTGGCTGTGGAGTCTATCACCTGATCAATTCTCGGCAGAGCAAACGGGTCCTTGGGGCAGGCCTTGTTGAGGCTCGTGTAGTCAATACACATTCGCCATTGCTTGTTCTTCTTTAGCACCAGGACCGGATTTGCCAGCCACTCCGGGAAGAAAACTTCCATAATGAAGTCGGCTGCTAGGAGTCGGGCTATCTCTTCTCCGACAACTCTTCTCTTCTCTTCTGATAAGCGGCGCAGGGGCTGCTTGACCGGCTTTGCATCAGATCGGACGTGTAACTTGTGCTCGGCGAAATCCGTCGGTACACCTGGCATGTCCTTGGGAGACCATGCGAAGATGTCCCGATTCTCACGAAGGAAATCGACAAGCTCGCCTTCCTATTTGCTGTCAAGGTTTGCACCTACGACGGCATACCTCTCTGGGTGCTCCGGATCCAAGGGTATCTTCTTTGTCTCTTTGGCCGGCTCGAACGAACCTTCGGCTTCCGACTCCTTTGGGTCGGGCGATATCTCCGGCTGCTTGCCGGCCATCGCCACAACTCGCTCAAGGAGTCGCTTCTCGACTGCAATCACCAGGGACTCGGCCAGCCGACTGCTCTCGGCCGTGCAAGCGGACGACTTCCGGTAGTCGCCGGCCACAATCAGAATTCCCCTGGAACTGGGCATCTTCATCTTGAGGTAGGCGTAGTGGGGGACCGCCATGAACTTGGCCATGGCGGGCCGGCCAAGTAGCGCATGGTATGGGCTCTCAAGGTCCACTACCTCAAACCAAACAGACTCTCTTTGGAAGTGATCTTTGTCCCCAAAGAGGACGTCAATCAGGATCTTGCCAATTGGTGAGCAGGAAATCCCCGGAACAATGTCGTGGAACACAGTCCGGCTGTTCTGAAGCTGTCTCTACTTGATTCCTAACTTCTCCATGGTGTCCTTGTACAGGATGTTGATGCTGCTGCCCCCATCTATCAGAACTCGCGAGAAACGCGTGGCCCGTTTGTCCGTGGCAAAGGTGGCGTCCAGGACCAAGGCGTAGGAGCCCGAACTCGGCATCACTTCTGGGTGGTCAGCCCTGCTCCAGCTGATGGGCCTCTCAGACCAGTGCATGAACTCTGGTGTCTCTGAGTCTACTGCATTCACCTCTTGTCGCTGCAGCCGCCTGCTGCGTCGATCATCAGCCACACTGGTGAACACCACATAGGCTCCATGCTCTTCAGGGTATTCGTCTTGCATTGCGCCGACTGGCCGGACTGCCGGCTGCTGGGGCAGAGGCGGCTGCCCAGCAGGCGGGGGTGGTAGTAGGCCATCTCCCTTGGTGATCCTGGTGAGCCAGTGGCACTTCCGGGTGGTGTGATTCGACGGCTTCGCGCCGCTGTGGAACTTGCAAGGTCCATCCAAGGTCTGCTCGTAGGAGAAGGCCGGCAACCAGTTCGGCTTGCCGCCTTTTTGTCGCTTGGGCGGAGGCTACTCTTCTGGCTGCTGGGCTTCAACGGTCGCGACCTGCCGGCTGCTGGAAGCCGGCTGCGGAGCCTTGCACTTGTTGTCGCCCTGCTGTTGTCACCGGCCAGCGTCCGCCGTCAGAGTTCTTGGAGCCGGAGGAGCTACTTTGCCAGTCGTGCTGATTCGAATTTCTGTCTTCATGGAGGAGTCGACCGTAGCGTACTTGTCCGCTATGATCATCAGCTCGTCGAGGGTTTCTGGCTCGTCGCAGAGGAGCTTGTGCTTGAGGAGGGTGCCTTCTCGGCACCCGGCTGTGAAGTACTCGATGGCCTGCAGCTTGTGCACGCCCTCGCAGGAGTTCCGGAGCTCAGCCCAACGCGTGAGGTAGTCGCGAGTCGACTCGTCAAGACCTTGCACGCACAAGGAGAGCTGACGAGGCTTGGGAGGACGCTTGTACGTGCTGGTGAAGTTGGGGACGAATGCTTTAGTGAAGTCGACCCAGCTATTGATGCTGCGGGGCTTTAGGCTGTTCATCCATGTCCGGGCTATGCCCTGGAGCATGAGCGGAACGTACTTTACGGCGACACTCTTGTTGCCGTTTGCTATGCTGACAGCCGTGGAGTAGTCGACTAGCCAGTCTTCGGGCTTCACAGAGCCGGTATACTTGGGCGTGTCTCTTGGGAGCATGAACCCTCTGGGAAAGGGCTCATCCCGAATGCGGGGCCCGAAACAAGGCGGACCCAGCTCATCTTCTTCTTTCAGCGCCAGGGACCGGTGAAGTCGGTCGATCCGGTGGCAGGCGTCATTCTCTTCAACTCCCTCTCGGCAGCCAAGGCGGTCACCGAGAGTCGGATGGTCAACAGGCGGCGGGGAGACTCGCCTGTCCCTGCGGGGAGGAGGAGGCGGACAGTCGTCCCGTTGTTCCACTGCTCTCGGGCAGCCATCTCGGTCGCGCTCTATGGTAATCCGAGTTCGACTGTGGCTGACAGCTGTCTCCTTGTCCTTTCTTCCTCGGGCACCGCCAGTCGGCGTCCGAGACGTCGCGCCTTAATCTCGGCGCGGGTCGTCGTTTGGCCGCTGCGGCGCCTCCGTGCGGCAGCCGGCCTCGTTCTGCGCGGCGGCCGCGTCGAGGAGCCGCTGGACTTGCTCCATCATGAGGCGGCGCTCTTCGCCCTCGAAATTGTCCAGCTCATCCGCCGCTGCCTGGGCGGCTTGGATGTTCTCCGCTGGCGTGGCATACACGGGGCGGCTAGCCCCAAACAGGCTGGCGATGGCTACGCCGCGCTGCTGAACCGCGCCAAGGCGGTTGGGCCCTGCCGGGGCCGGCGAGCCGCCAACAGCGCGATCCATCTCCCTCTGGTAAGCTTCTGACAAGCCTCTCATGCTGGCCAGCTTCTTCGCTCCTTCAACAAGCTGAAGGCGGAGCGCTTCTAACGTCTCTGCGTCAGCATCTTCCGGAATGGGCGCAGCTAGGTCTTGCAGCGCCGCACCGAGCGAGTCGGGCGCCCCTCCACCAGGGAACTCGTCATGACTAATGACCAGCACCTCAGTGACGGTGCTTCCGTCGCTCTCCACGTGGGGGAGGGGTTCGTCGTAGACCACCACGTTGGTAGGGAACGCGTCGACCGACGCGGTGTCGGAGTCGACCAGCATCGGGTCGGTGGAGCCTACGGACTCCAAGTCTATCGAGGAAACGTGGAGTTGATCGAGGAGGCCCGCGAGGAGGTTTTCGGGGCCGCCCGCGCCTGCGTCGGACGCAGGTTCGTCGGAGAGGCAGACCTCGCCGACAAGTTCGGCCAAGGAGCTGACGGCACAGGCGATCTCAACGCCGCGCAGCGCGTCAATGCAAACTTCGTCCAGCATGCCTGGCTGGCTGCGCTCGCCAGGGAGGAAAAGGGTTCCCGTCCAGAACAGATCTCCGGACGGCGGTGCACCATGCCCCACGGTGGGCGCCAAATGTAGGGCGTTGGGTGCGACATATGCCAACGGATGGCCTATCATGGTGGGGGCGAGTAGAACGTCGCCGGTGCCTGGAAACGGGATGAGGCGAATGAAGGAAATATGCCCTAGAGGCAATAATGAAGTTATTATTTATTTCCTTATTTCATGATAAATGCTTATTATTCATGCTAAAATTGTATTAACCGGAAACATAATACATGTGTGAATACATAGACAAACAAAGTGTCACTAGTATGCCTCTACTTGACTAGCTCGTTAATCAAAGATGGTTATGTTTCCTAACCATCGACATGTGTTGTCGTTTGATTAACGGGATCACATCATTAGGAGAATGATGTGATTGACATGACCCATTCCATTAGCTTAGCACCCAATCATTTAGTATGTTGCTATTGCTTTCTTCATGACTTATACATGTTCCTATGACTATGAGATTATGCAACTCCCGTTTGCCGGAGGAACACTTTGTGTGCTACCAAATGTCACAACGTAACTGGGTGATTATAAAGGAGCTCTACAGGTGTCTCCAAAGGTATATGTTGGGTTGGCGTATTTCAAGATTAGGATTTGTCACTCTGATTGTCGGAGAGGTATCTCTGGGCCCTCTCGGTAATGCACATCACATAAGCCTTGCAAGCATTGCAACTAATGAGTTAGTTGCGAGATGATGTATTACGAAACGAGTAAAGAGACTTGCCGGTATCGAGATTGAACTAGGTATTGAGATACCGACGATCGAATCTCGGGCAAGTAACATACCGATGACAAAGGGAACAACGTATGTTGTTATGCGGTCTGACCGATAAAGATCTTCGTAGAATATATGGGAGCCAATATGAGCATCCAGGTCTGCTATTGGTTATTGACCGGAGACGTGTCTCGGTCATGTCTACATTGTTCTCGAACCCGTAGGGTCCGCACGCTTAAGGTTTCGATGACAGTTATATTATGAGTTTATGAGTTTTGATGTACCGGAGGAGTTCGGAGTCTCGGATGAGATCGGGGACATGACAAGGAGTCTCGAAATGGTCGAGACATAAAGATCGATATATTGGACGACTATATTCGGACATCGGAAAGGTTCCGAGTGATTCGGGTATTTTTGGAGGTACCGGGGAGTTACGGGAATACGAGGAAGAAGCAATGGGCCTTAATGGGCCTTAGTGGGAAGGACCAGGAGGTGGCGCGCGCCCCTCCCAAGCCCAGTCCGAATTGGACAAGGGATTTGGGGCGCGGCCCCTCTCTCCCTTCCTTCCCCTCCTCCCCCCTTTCCCCTCTTCTCCTAGTTGGACTAGGAAAGGAGGAAACCTACTCCAACTAGGACTAGGAATCCTACTCCCTGGCGCGCCCCTCCTAGGGCCGGCCTCCTCCCCCTTGCTCCTTTATATACAGGGGCAGGGGGCACCCCAAAGACACACAAGTTGATCCACGTGATCGTTTTCTTAGCCGTGTGCGGTGCCCCCTTCCACCATAATCCTTAATAATATTGTAGCGGTGCTTAGGCGAAGCCCTGCGATGGTAAAACATCAAGATCGTCACCACGCCGTCGTGCTGACGGAACTCTTCCCCGACACTTTGCTGGATCAGAGTCCGGGGATCGTCATCGAGCTGAACGTGTGCTAAAACTCGGAGGTGCCGTAGTTTCGGTGCTTGATCGGTCGGGCCGTGAAGACGTACGACTACATCAACCGTGTTGTGCTAACGCTTCCGCTGTCGGTCTACAAGGGTACGTAGATCACACTCTCCCCTCTCGTTGCTATGCATCACCATGATCTTGCGTGTGCGTAGGAAATTTTTGAAATTACTACGTTCCCCAAGAGTGGCATCCGAGCCTAGGTTTTATGTGTTGATGTTATATGCACGAGTAGAACACAAGTGAGTTGTGGGCAATATAAGTCATACTGCTTACCAGCATGTCATACTTTGGTTCGGCGGTATTGTTGGATGAAGCGGCCCGGACCGACATTACGCGTACGCTTACGCGAGACTGGTTCTACTGACGTGCTTTGCACACAGGTGGCTGGCGGGTGTCAGTTTCTCCAACTTTAGTTGAACCGAGTGTGGCTACGCCCGGTCCTTGCGAAGGTTTAAACAGCACCAACTTGACAAACTATCGTTTTGGTTTTGATGCGTAGGTAAGATTGTTTCTTGCTAAGCCCGTAGCAGCCACGTAAAAGTTGCAACAACAAAGTAGATGACGTCTAACTTGTTTTTGCAGGGCATGTTGTGATGTGATATGGTCAAGACGTGATGAGATATAAGTTGTTGTATGAGATGATCATGTTTTGTTGAAGTTATCGGCAACTGGCAAAATCCTTATGGTTGTCTCTTTATTGCATAAGATGCAAGTGCCCAATAATTTCTTTACTTTATCGCTATGCGATAGCAATAGTTGCAAGAGCAATTGTTGGTGAGACGACCTTGTGACGACACATTGATATAGATCAAGATGATGGAGATCATGGTGTCATGCCAATGACGATAGAGATCATGACAGTACTTTGGAGATGGAGATCAGAGGCGCAAGATGATGATGGCCATATCATGTCACATATTTTGATTGCATATGATATTTATCTTTTATACATCTTATTTTGCTTAGTTTGACGGTAGCATTTTAAGATGATCTCTCACTAATTATCAAGAAGTGTTCTCCCTGAGTATGCACCGTTGCGAAAGTTCTTCGTGCTGAGACACCACGTGATGATCGGGTGTGATAGGCTCTACGTTCAAATACAACGGGTGCAAAACAGTTGCACACGCGGAATACTCAGGTTATACTTGACGAGCCAAGCATATACAGATATGGCCTCGGAACACGGAGACCGAAAGGTCGAGCATGAATCATATAGTAGATATGATCAACATAGTAATGCTCACCAATGAAACTACTCCATCTCACGTGATGATCGGACATGGTTTAGTTGATTTGGATCACGTGATCACTTAGAGGATTAGAGGGATGTCTATCTAAGTGGGAGTTCTTAAGTAATATGATTAAATTGAACTTAAATTTATCATGAACTTAGTCCTGATAGTATTTTGCAAATTATGTTGTAGATCAATAGCTCGCATTGTTGCTTCCCTGTGTTTATTTTGATATGTTCCTAGAGAAAACTAAGTTGAAATATGATGGTAGCAATTACACGGACTGGGTCCGTAACTTGAGGATTATCCTCATTGCTGCACAGAAGAATTATGTCCTTGATGCACCGCTAGGTGACAGACCTATTGCAGGAGCAGATGCAGACGTTATGAACGTTTGGCTAGCTCAATATGATGACTACTTGATAGTTTAGTGCACCATGCTTAACGGCTTAGAATCGGGACTTCAAAGACGTTTTGAACGTCATGGACCATATGAGATGTTCCAGGAGTTGAAGTTAATATTTCAAGAAAATACCCGAGTTGAGAGATATGAAGTCTCCAACAAGTTCTATAGCTAAAAGATGGAGGAGAATCGCTCAACTAGTGAGCATGTGCTCAGATTGTCTGGGTGCTACAATCGCTTGAATCAAGTGGGAGTTAATCTTCCAGATAAGATAGTGATTGACAGAATTCTCTAGTCACCATCACCAAGTTAGTAGAACTTCGTGATGAACTATAGTATGCAAGGGATAACGAAAACGACTCCCGAGCTTTTCATGATGATGAAATCGATGAAGGTAGAAATCAAGAAAGAGCATCAAGTGTTGATGGTTGACAAGATCACTAGTTTCAAGAAAAGGGCAAAGGAAAAAAGGGGAACTTCAAGAAAAACAGCAAGCAAGTTGCTGCTCAAGTGAAGAAGCCCAAGTCTGGTCCTAAGCCTGAGACTAAGTGCTTCTACTGCAAAGGGACTGGTCACTGTAAGCGGAACTACCCCAAGTGATTGGCGTATAAGAAGGATGGCAAAGTGAACATAAGTATATTTGATATACATGTTATTGATGTGTACTTTACTAGTGTTTATAACAACCACTCGGTATTTGATACTGGTTCAGTTGCTAAGATTAGTAACTCGAAACGGGAGTTGCATAATAAATAGAGACTAGTTAAGGGTGAAGTGACGATGTGTGTTGGAAGTGGTTCCAAGATTGATATGATCATCATCGCACACTCCCTATACTTTCGGGATTAGTGTTGAACCTAAATAAGTGTTATTTGGTGTTTGCGTTGAGCATGAATATGATTTGATCATGTTTATTGTAATACGGTTATTCATTTAAGTAAGAGAATAAATTGTTGTTCTGTTTACATGAATAAAACCTTATATGGTTACACACCCAATGAAAATGGTTCATTGGATCTCGATCGTAGTGATACACATATTCATAATATTGAAACCATAAGATGCAAAGCTAATAATGATAGTGCAACTTATTTGTGGCATTGCCGTTTAGGTCATATTGGTGTAAAGCGCATGAAGAAACTCCATGCTGATAGGATTTTGGAATCATTTGATTATGAATCACTTGGTGCTTGCGAACCATGCCTTATGGGCAAGATGACTAAAGACTCTGTTCTCCGGAACAATGGAGCGAGCAACAGATTTGTTGGAAATCATACATACTGATGTATGTGGTCCGATGAATATTAAAGCTCGCGACAAGTATCATTATTTTCTGACCTTCACAGATGATTTGAGCAGATATGAGTATATCTACTTGATGAAACACAAGTCTAAAAAATTTGAAAAGTTCAAAGAATTTCAGAGTGAAGTGGAGAATCATCGTAACAAAAATAAAAGTTTCTACGATATGATTGCAGAAGTAAAATATTTGAGTTACGAGTTTGGCCTTCAGTTAAAAACAATGTGAAATAGTTTCACTACTAATGCCACCTGGAACACCACAGTGTAATGGTGTGTCCGAACGTCATAACCATACTTTATTGGATATAGTACAATCTATGATGTTTCTTACCGATTTACCAATATCGTTTTGGGATCATGCATTAGAGACAGCTGCATTCACGTTAAAAAGGGGCACCATCTAAGTCCATTGAGACGACACAATCTGAACTGTGGTTTGGCAAGAAACTAAAGTTGTCGTTTCTTAAAGTTTGGATTGTGATGCTTATATGAAAAAGTTTCATCCTGATAAGCTCAAACCCAAATCGGAGAAATATGTCTTCATAAGATACCCAAAGGAGACTGTTGGGTACACCTTCTATCACCGATCCGAAGGCAAGAAATTCGTTGCTAAGAATGGATCCTTTCTAGAGAAGGAGTTTCTCTTGAAAGAAGTGAGTGGGAGGAAAGTAGAACTTGATAAGGTAATTGTACCTTCTCCCTTATTGGAAAGTAGTTCATCACAGAAATCTGTTCCTGTGACTACTACACCAATTAGTGAGGAAGCTAATGATGATGATCATGTAACTTCAGATCAAGTTACTACCGAATCTCGTAGGTAAACCAGAGTGAGATCCGCACCAGAGTGGTATGGTAATCCTGTTCTGGAAGTCATGTTACTAGACCATGACGAACTTGCGAACTATGAGGAAGCGATGATGAGCCCAGATTCCGCGAAATGGTTTGAGGCCATGAAATCTGAGATATGATCCATGTATGAGAACAAAGTATGGACTTTGATGGATTTGCCCGATGATCAGCAAGCCATAGAAAATAAATGGATCTTCAAGAGGAAGACGGACGCTGATAGTAGTGTTACTATCTACAAAGCTAGAATTGTCGCAAAAAGGTTTTCGACAAGTTCAAGATGTTGACTACGATGAGAGTTTCTCACTCGTATCTATGCTTAAGTCTGTCCGAATCATGTTAGCAATTGCCGCATTTTATGAAATCTGGCAAATGGATAAACAAAGCTGCATTCCTTAATGGATTTCTTAAAGAAGAGTTGTATATGATGCAACCAGAAGGTTTTTTCAATCCTAAAAGTGTTAACAAAATATTCAAGCTCTAGCGATCCATCTGTGGACTGGTGCAAGCATCTCGGAGTTGGAATATGCGCTTTGATGAGATGATCAAAGTATATAGTTTTATACAGACTTGTGGTGAAGCCTGTATTTACAAGAAAGTGAGTGGGAGCACTACAGCATTTCTGACAAGTATATGTGAATGACATATTATTGATCGGAAATAATGTAGAATTATTCTGCAAAGCATAAAGGAGTGTTTGAAAGAAGTTTTTCAAAGAAAGACCTCGGCGAAGCTGCTTACATATTAAGCATCAAGATCTATAGAGATAGATCAAGACGCTTGATAATTTTTGTCAATGAGTACATACCTTGACAAGATTTTGAAGTAGTTCAAAATAGAACAGTCAAAGAAAGAGTTCTTGCCTGTGTTACAAGGTGTGAAATTGAGTAAGACTCAAAGCCCGACCACAGCAGAAGATAGAAAGAGAATGAAATTCATTCCCTATACCTCAGCCATAGGTTCTATAAAGTATGTCATGCTGTGTACCAGATCTATTGTATACCCTACACTGATGTTGGCAAGGGAGTACAATAGTGATCTAGGAGTAGATCACTGGACATCGGTCAAAATTATCCTTATTGGAATAAGGATATGTTTCTCGATTATGGAGGTGACAAAAGGTTCGTCATAAAGGGTTACGTCGATACAAACTTTGACACTGATCCAGATGATTCTAAGTCTCAATCTGGATGCATATTGAAAGTGGGAGCAATTAGCTAGAGTAGCTCCGTGCAGAGCATTGTTGACATAGAAATTTGCAAAATACATACGGATCTGAATATGGTAGACCCGTTGACTAAAATTCTCTCACAGGCAAAACATGATCACACCTTAGTACTCTTTGGGTGTTAATCACATAGCAATGTGAACTAGATTATTGACTCTAGTAAACCCTTTGGGTGTTGGTTACATGACGATGTGAACTATGGGTGTTAATCACATGGTGATGTGAATTATTGATGTTAAATCACATGTCGATGTGAACTAGATTATTGACTCTAGTGCAAGTGGGAGACTGAAGGAAATATGCCCTAGAGGCAATAATAAAGTTATTATTTATTTCCTTATTTCATGATAAATGTTTATTATTCATGCTAAAATTGTATTAACCAGAAACATAATACATGTGTGAATACATAGACAAACAAAGTGTCACTAGTATGCCTCTACTTGACTAGCTCGTTAATCAAAGATGGTTATGTTTCCTAACCATAGACATGTGTTGTCATTTGATTAATGGGATCACATCATTAGGAGAATGATGTGATTGACATGACCCATTCCATTAGCTTAGCACCCGATCATTTAGTATGTTTATATTGCTTTCTTCATGACTTATACATGTTCCTATGACTATGAGATTATGCAACTCCCGTTTACCGGAGGAACACTTTGTGTGCTACCAAACGTCACAACGTAACTGGGTGATTGTAAAGGAGCTCTACAGGTGTCTCCAAAGGTAAATGTTGGGTTGGCGTATTTTGAGATTAGGATTTGTCACTCCGATTGTCGGAGAGGTATCTCTGGGCCCTCTTGGTAATGCACATCACATAAGCCTTGCAAGCATTGCAACTAATGAGTTAGTTGCGAGATGATGTATTACGAAACGAGTAAAGAGACTTGCCG
The DNA here is from genome assembly GCF_003073215.2 of Triticum urartu. Lineage (NCBI taxonomy): Eukaryota > Viridiplantae > Streptophyta > Magnoliopsida > Poales > Poaceae > Triticum > Triticum urartu. The sequence continues at coordinate 584,046,125 of NC_053026.1, forward strand.
GTAACGAGATTGAACTAGGTATTGAGATACCGATGATCGAATCTCGGGCAAGTAACATACCGATGACAAAGGGAACAACGTATGTTGTTATGCGGTCTGACCGATAAAGATCTTCGTAGAATATGTGGGAGCCAATATGAGCATCTAGGTTCCGCTATTGGTTATTGACCGGAGACGTGTCTCGGTCATGTCTACATTGTTCTCGAACCCATAGGGTCCGCACGCTTAAGGTTTCGATGATAGTTATATTATGAGTTTATGAGTTTTGATGTACCGAAGGAGTTCGGAGTCCCGGATGAGATCGGGGACATGACGAGGAGTCTCGAAATGGTCGAGACGTAAAGATCGATATATTGGACGACTATATTCGGACATCGGAAAGGTTCTGAGTGATTCGGGTATTTTCGGAGGTACCGGGGAGTTACGGGAATATGAGGAAGAAGCAATGGGCCTTAATGGACCTTAGTGTGAAGGACCAGGAGGTGGCGCACGCCCCTCCCAAGCCCAGTCCGAATTGGACAAGGGATTTGGGGTGCGGCCCCTCTCTCCCTTCCTTCCCCTCCTCCCCCCTTTCCCCTCTTCTCCTAGTTGGACTAGGAAAGGACGAAACCTAATCCAACTAGGAGTAGGAATCCTACTCCCTAGCGTGCCCCTCCTAGGGCCGGCCTCCTCCCCCTTGCTCCTTTATATACAGGGGCAGGGGGCACCCCAAAGACACACAAGGTGATCCACGTGATCGTTTTCTTAGCCGTGTGCGGTGCCCCCTTCCACCATAATCCTCGATAATATTGTAGCGGTGCTTAGGCGAAGCCCTGCGACGATAGAACATCAAGATCGTCACCACGCCGTCGTGCTGACGGAACTCTTCCCCGACACTTTGCTGGATCGGAGTCCAGGGATCGGCATCGAGCTGAACGTGTGCTAAAACTCAGAGGTGCCGTAGTTTCGGTGCTTGATCGGTCGGGCCGTGAAGACGTACGACTACATCAACCGCGTTGTGCTAACGCTTCCGCTGTCGGTCTACAAGGGTACGTAGATCACACTCTCCCCTCTCGTTGCTATGCATCACCATGATCTTGCTTGTGCATAGGAAATTTTTGAAATCACTACGTTCCCCAACAGCGAAGACATGCACGCCGGCGAATCTTACCCAGCTTCGGGGCTCTCCGGGGAGATAACACCCCTAGTGCTGCTCTGCGGGGTCTCCGCATGATCACTATGGTCAAGTGTTTAGATGGTTGCTTCTTGAGCTGGGTCTGGTGGTGGGAGGGGGCAAGGCTAGCTCTCTCCCTCTATCTGGTGTGGTCTAGAACTACTAGGATCCAACCCTTTGCATGGGTGCCCTGGGGGGTTTATATAGGCCTACCCCCAGGGGTACAATGGTAATTCGACTAGGCGCGGCCCCGGCCGTCAGTGCCTCCGACCTCCGGCTTCTCCACCGACTGCTGGGGCCCGCCGACTGGTGGGCCCCGCCGACTGGTCTGGTACGGACCCGACAGGCCGCGTCCGCCGCGGGCCGGTCTTGCCGGCTGCTGATTACTGTAGCCGTGCTCCTGATGACACAAGCTTGGTCATGGGGTCGTGGCAACAGTCCCGCCGCCTGGCGGGCGATCACTGTGGCCACTCCCCATCTCTTCTTGATTAATGGCGCGTGGACCCCGGGGGAGGGCTCGGCCGACTCCCCCGGGCCGACTCCCGACGGGTCCGACTGGCGGTTCTCCCGCCGTCTCCCGAGGTCTCGTTGGCTGGTGGGCCTCGCTGCCTCCAGGACGTACAGACAAGCCGTCGTGGGTGCAGGAGCAGGTATAGTGATGCTGATGTCAGGGCCGGCTGGGCAACAGTGCCACGCCGTAGGGAGATCTTCCCTAGTACGGCGCGTTGTAGCCATGCCTGCCCTTGGTAAGGGGCGGGGAGTGGGCTTCATTGTAGCTACGCCCCTGCCCCGTCCCCCTCAATGAGGTCACGGTTTGTTGGAGTCGCCGGCCGACTCCCCAAAGCTGGCTTCTCTGGAAGTCGCCCCTGGGACTCGGCTGTGAGCGGGCAGTCGGCCGTCTTGCCATAGACTCCCCAGGAGGTGGCTCTTCACCCTGTGGCCTTGAGGGGCGCAGCCTGCCCCGATGTCTTGAAAGGTCATGGGCTTCGGGTTGGCCTACCCATGGCCCATTACTCCGACAAGTCGAACCCTGAAATTTGACCTTCCTGCTCATACTTCATTCTAGACATGAGTTGGATCTCGGCCAATCATGTTGTAATGATTGTCCACCTAGTTCCCTTCAACTTGAACGTCGAATTATTCATTTGTTTCTATAATCTATTGCCTTTGCATTCTTTCCCTCTTCTGATTGAGTACTGATACTCACATCAGATCCATTGAGGACCGCTGAATCCTTTGTTGGATTGTTATCCAGCAATGTCTTTCATATTCAAAATCTCGTGCACTCTTCCCCTGATACATATTGCCTTCGGTAAATTGTATCCTCTGCTTATTGTCAACCATGCTCTGCTATTGAGCTGATGTTATATGCTCTGGAAGTTAGTGGTAGGTGTTCCTAAGATACCCCTACGGGTTGATCATATGCCTTCCCTAATCCGTGTGAACTCAAAAGGGATGTGAGTCTTACTCTTCCCGTACTTCGCCAGATAAATCTTCTGCACTACAATTTCTTCGAGAACGAGGAGTGAATGGAAGGTTATGCATTGAAGAAGTGGGAGTCGACCTTGAACCTTGTGTTCATGCCCATGGACCCGATGTAGAACTTATCATGGAAGCTGCTCGTAAAAATAATTATTTCTTTGGTACAAGCTCATCTTGTATCCATGAATTGATCCTTGCTATTGGGATTCCGACCATATTTCCTCCTTGATTCCATTTACTGGGTAAGTTACAATTACTTATCCTCTGCAAATCATTCCCCCGTCCAACGTCTACTCCGATTTACCTTCTGGCATTACACCTAGTACTTGATACTGGGAAGCTTTATACCCCATCACATCATTCCTAGCCTGACCGGCCATATTTTTATCGTGTCAACTTTTAACTGTGCTACTTGGTCCTTATACCCGGAGCAACTTCCGACGATGAGCTAAGCTTACGTCGATCTTCCTCATCTTATCATTTCACCTCGAACAACAAGCTTGACTTTGAGCTTGTGTCGAATCTGTGGTTCTCATAGCATTTCACTTCATCCTCTCTTTTCTGCTTGAGGGCATCTTCATAGAGTCTGTCGACAAAATTTGTCTTGATCACCGTCAACACTTTGGCTTCTTCAGAGATGTCAATTGAATTCATGGCTAGAAATACCATCCTTGCCTCTCGATGACTTGTGTCAGCATCAACAACATTCTTGTCTTCCCCCCCACACAAACTTGATCATATTAATTTTGGGAATACATCCTTGTTGACATGTCGATGGATTGCTACTGAACCCATCGACCACCTCCTCATCTTTTCCCTGATAAAATAACATGATATGTTCTAGAAATTTCCGATGGATCCTTTGTGAATCCAAGGTCCGACCTTTACCTGATGACCATGTCAGTGCTATCCCGAAGCATGATTGTGGTACTCAAACATCAACAAGAACATCGAAAGCATAATGCTAAATGTTTCTTGTTCATTTATCCAAACACCGTTGTACGTGTAACTTCATGAATTCCCTCCCTTTACCTAATTGGTTAACTAATTACTATCCTGTCATGGATATCATCCTCTGCTTGTCCTTGGGAAGGATATACTCCTGATAATTGTGTTTAAACACATTTTCCTTTCCATTGTTCTGATTAATATACTAATCATATTTTCCTTTCCATTCTTTTGTTTAACCTTTTTGGTACACTAACTTATCTCAGTAGAGATAATTTCCTGCTTAGGTAAACACCTCAGTGTATAACTCTGTCAGTGTGACCCTCATACTATTGCTGAAAACATCCTGGTAACCCCCGATGGACGAGAACTTTGCCTATTGGTCCGCCTCGTTCAACGAGCAGGAAAATGGTTCTCTTCATCCCTCGCCCTTGGTACCAACGTTGTTGCCAACATAACTGACAGGCTATCCTCTGGCCTGCCTTGCTATCACGACCGTGCAAATATTAACGCCTTCCTGCTTCTAACCCACATGGTGGGCCCATAACCCATAGTTCCACAAGATCGAAACCTAACTCTCATGTACAACCTTGATGCCGAAATATTCTTTACACTTGGCTTCATATCATGTCATGAGCCACCTTCCGAGAGATGATCTATTCCTGATGCTCTGAACCCCCCTTTCTCACACTCTGTTCAAGTATCAATCGTTGTTCATTCGCTTGAAACTTCCTATTGTACCCTCTTACTTTGCTCTCGATGTTTTATTAAGTTTCAAGTCGAGAGATACTTCTGCCTCATTCCCTGAATTGTTCATCAGATAATTAACCTTACAAGAGTCAGTTCTCCCGAAGTTACTCTTTACTTCCCCACTTAAATCTCGGGACGAGATTTCTTGTAGTGGAGGAGATTTGCAACACCCCCAGTGTCATGCTACAGTAATCCCCTGTTGATGGTGCCATGTCATCACACTACTGTTGCTAATTCTCACTTGATCCAAATCACTGTTCATGTTCAAACTCAAATTCAAAGTCAAAATTCAAATTTGCCAAACATGAAAACTAAAATGTTCAAAGTGTGGCAAATAATCACTGAGTAATTATCATGTTGGAACCAACCTCTTTTGGATTCCCAAAGTGCCCCTGAAATTTTATTTAATGGTCCAACAACTTCTAAATCTGTCCTTTTTTATTTCTAAAGATGGTTAGACAACTCCTTTGGCCTTGAAATTTTTGTGTCTCCTAGAAATATTGTGCTTGATTTATGTGGCAAGTCTCCTTTCTAACAAAACTCTTTTAGTTTTACAAATTAATAGAAAATTGTAGCTAAAAAAGAGAAAAATAAAGGGAAAAGAAAAACAAAAGGAAAAGTCCCCCCTCCCTGCTGGGCCACAACCCAGTCGGCCGGCCCATGGGCCCAACTGCGCCCCTGGCCTATATGGCCTGCCGACGCTCAAACCCTATCCCCATCTCTCCCATGACCCCCCCACGAACCCCACTCCCTCCCTCGTCTCTCCCCCACTCGCCTGGATCCGGGTCGGGAAGGAGCCCAATCCCGCGCCGCCTCGTGCCCCTGACGGCGCCCATCCCCGCCGCCGCCTCGTGGTTGCCGTGCTCCGCCACCTCGTCGACGCCGCTCCATCGTCTCTCCCTCGCCGACCCCAACGTCCCCGACGCCGGCATACCTACCTATGTACGGTATCTACCTGCCGTTCCAAGTAAATTTGTTTGTTCCAAACTCTAAACCTTCAAATAAATATCCTGTTTTGTATGCTTGAATAGCTCATGTATCAACTAGGTTGTCCGTATCTTCCATGTTAGGCGGTTTATTCTCAAGAGGAGTGGACTCCACTCCTCACTCACGAGATAAATGGCTGGTCACCGGGATGCCCAGTCCCATGCTTTATGCAAACTAAATCAAAATAATTGCAAACAAAACTCCCCCTGGGACTCTTGTTAGTTGGAGGCACTCGTTGTTTTGGGCAAGCCATGGATTGATGCTTGTTGGTGGAAGGGGGAGTATAAACTTTACCATTATGATCGGGAACCGCCTATAATGTGTGTAGCATGGAAGATATTGCCATCTCTTGGTTGTTATATTAACAATGAAAGTATACCGCTTAAAATGTTATTTACCTCTGTTTCAAAACCGAGCTCTGGCACCTCTACAAATCCCCGCTTCCCTCCGCGAAGGGCCTATCTATTTACTTTTATGCTGAGTCATCATCCTCTTATTATAAAGCACTAGTTGGAGAGCACCGCTGTCATTTGCATTCATTACTGTTAGTTTAAATTGAGTATGGCTTGACTGGATCTCTTTTACCATGAATTACAATGTCTAGTCAGTCCTTGGTCTTTAAAGGTGCTCTGCATTTATGTTTTGTGGTCTCAGAAAGGGCTAGCGAGATACCATCTTGTTATATCATATTATGATTGTTTTGAGAAAGTGTTGTCATCCGAGTTTTATTATTATGGCTCGATAGTTGATTATGTTATTGATATGAGTAAACTTGAGACCTATGCGTTATTGCGAATGTGGTTAGTTATAATCTTTGCTGAAAACTTGAATGCTGGCTTTACATATTTACAACAACAAGAGCAAACCGAGTTTGTAAAAGTTTTTCTTTATCACTTTCAGTTTGTCAACTAAATTGCTTGAGGACAAGCAAAGGTTTAAGCTTGGGGGAGTTGATACGTCTCCAACGTATCTACTTTTCCAAACACTTTTACCCTTGTTTTGGACTCTAACTTGCATGATTTGAATGGAACTAACCCGGACTGGCGTTGTTTTCAGTAGAATTACCATCGTGTTATTTATGTGCAGGAGCAAACATTCTCGGAATGACCTGAAACTTCATGGAGACACTTTTCAGAAAATAAGAAAAATACCTGCCAAAGATGAAGGCCAGGGGGCCCACCGTCTCTCCACGAGGGTGGGGGGCGCGCCTGCCCCCCTAGGGCATGCCCCCTACCTCGTGGGCCCCCTGTTGCCTCTCCGACTCCAACTCCACCTCCATATATTGAGTTTCGGGGAAAAATCAGAGAGAAGAAATCATCGCATTTTATGATATGGAGCCGCCGCCAAGCCCTAAAACCTCTCGAGAGGGCTGATCTGGAGTCCGTTCGGGGCTCTGGAGAGGGGAATCCGTCGCCATCGTCATCACCAACCATCCTCCATCACCAATTTCATGATGCTCACCACCGTGCATGAGTAATTCCATCGTAGGCTTGCTGGACAGTGATGGGTTGGATGGAATCTATCATGTAATCGAGTTAATTTTGTTAGGGTTTGATCCCTAGTGTCCACTATGTTCTGAGATTGATGTTGCTATGACTTTGCTATGCTTAATGCTTTTCAATAGGGCCCGAGTGCCATGATTTCAGATCTGAACCTATTATGTTTTCATCAATATATGAGTGTTCTTGATCCTATCTTGCAAGTCTATAGTCACCTATTATGTGTTATGATCCGTTAACCCCGAAGTGACAATAATCGGGATACTTACCGGTGATGACCGTAGTTTGAGGAGTTCATGTATTCACTATGTGTTAATGCTTTGTTCCAGTTCTCTATTAAAACGAGACCTTAATATCCCTTAGGTTCCGTAAGGACCCCGCTGCCACGGGAGGGTAGGACAAAAGATGTCATGCAAGTTCTTTTCCATAAGCACGTATGACTATGTTCAGAATACATGCCTACATTATATCAATGAACTGGAGCTAGTTCTGTGTCACCCTAGGTTATGACTGTTACATGATGAACCGCATCCGGCATAATTCTCAATCATCGATCCATTGCCTACGAGCTTTCCATATATTGTTCTTCGCTTATTTACTTTTCCATTGCTATTGCTATCATCACTACAAAATACCAAAAATATTACTTTTACTACTGTTACCTTTTGCTACCGTTATCACCACTATCATATTACTTTGCTATTAAACACTTTGCTACAGATATTAAGTTTCCAGGTGTGGTTGAATTGACAACTCAGCTGCTAATACTCGAGAATATTCTTTGGCTCCCCTTGTGTCGAATCAATAAATTTGGGTTGAACACTCTACCCTCGAAAACTGTTGTGATCCCCTATACTTGTGGGTTATCACGTTCCTAGAGAAAGCTAAGTTGAAATATGATGGTAGCAACTACACGGACTGGGTCCGTAACTTGAGGATTATCCTCATTGCTGCATAGAAGAATTACGTCCTGGAAGCACCGCTAGGTGACAAACCCGCTGCATGAGCAACGCCAGAACACCTGGCAGAGCAAAGCTGATGACTACTCGATAGTTCAGTGTGCCATGCTTTACGGCTTAGAACTGGGACTTCAACGACGTTTTGAATGTCATGGAGCATATGAGATGTTCCAAGAGTTGAAGTTAATATTTCAAGCAAATGCCCAGATTCAGAGATATGAAGTCTCCAATAAGTTCTACAGTTGCAAGATGAAGGAGAATAGTTCTGTCAGTGAACATATACTCAGAATGTCTGGGTACCACAACCACTTGACTCAACTGGGAGTTAATCTTCCTGATGATAGTGTCATTGACAGAGTTCTTCAGTCACTGCCACCAAGCTACAAGAGCTTTGTGATGAACTATAATATGCAAGGGATGGATAAGACAATTCCTGAGCTCTTCACAATGCTAATGGCTGCAGAGGTAGAAATCAAGAAGGAGCATCAAGTGTTGATGGTCAACAGGACCACCAGTTTCAAGAAAAAGGGTAAAGGGAAGAAGGGGAACTTCAAGAAGAACATCAAGCCAGTTGCTTCTCAAGTGAAGAAACCCAAGTCTGGACCTAAGCCTGAGACTGAGTGCCTCTACTGGAAAGGAACGGGTCACTGGAAGCGGAACTGCCCCAAGTATTTGGCGGAGAAGAAGGATGGCAAAGTAAAAGGTATATTTGATATACATGTTATTGGTGTGTACTGATACGTCTCCAACGTATCTATAATTTTTGATTGTTCCATGCTATATTATATTCTGTTTTGGACATTATTGGGCTTTATTATACAATTTTATATTAATTTTGGGACTAACCTATTAACCGGAGGCCCAGCCCAGAATTGAAGTTTTTTTGCCTATTTTAGGGTTTCGCGGCAAAAGAATATCAAACGGAGTCCAAACGGAATGAAACCTTAGGGAACATGATTTTCGGAACGAACATGATCCAGAGGACTTGGACCCTATGTCAAGCAATCAACGAGGAAGGCACGAGGTAGGGGGCGCGCCTACCCCCCAGGCGCGCCCTCCACCCTTGTGGGCCCCCTGTTGCTCCACCGACGTACTCCTTCCTCCTATATATACCTACGCACCCCCAAACGACCAGATACGGAGCCAAAACCCTAATTCCACCGCTGTAACTTTCTGTATCCATGAGATCCCATCTTGGGGCCTTTTCCAGAGCTCTGCCGGAGGGGGCATCGATCATGGAGGGCTTCTATCAACACCATAGCCCCTCTGAAGAAGTGTGAGTAGTTTAGTTTAGACCTACGGGTCCATAGTTATTAGCTAGATGGCTTCTTCTCTCTTTTTGGATCTCAATACAAAGTTCTACCCCTCTCTTGTGGAGATCTATTCGATGTAATCTTCTTTTGCGGTGTGTTTGTTGAGACCGATGAATTGTGGATTTATGATCAAGTTTATCTATGAACAATATTTGAATCTTCTCCGAATTCTTTTATGTATGATTGGTTATCTTTGCAAGTCTCTTAGAATTATAAGTTTGGTTTGGCCTACTAGATTGATCTTTCTTGCAATGGGAGAAGTGCTTAGCCTTGGGTTCAATCTTGCGGTGTCCTTTCCTAGTGACAGTAGGGGCAGCAAGGCACGTATTGTATTGTTGCCATCGAGGATAACAAGATGGGGTTTATATCACATTGCATGAGTTTATCCCTCTACATCATGTCATCCTGCTTAAAGCGTTACTCTGTTCTCTTGAACTTAATACTCTAGACGCATGTTGGATAGTGGTCGATGTGTGGAGTAATAGTAGTAGATGCAGGCAGGAGTCGGTCTACTTGTCTCGGACGTGATGCCTATATACATGATCATACCTAGATATTCTCATAACAATGCTCAATTCTGTCAATTTCTCAACAGTAATTTGTTCACCCACCGTAAATACTTATGCTCTTGAGAGAATGAAACCTATGGCCCCCGGGTCTATCTTCCATCATATTAATCTTCCAATACTTAGTTATTTCCTTTGCCATTTATTTTACTTTGCATCTTTTATTTCTCTTTATCATAAAAATACCAAAAATATTATCCTATCATATCTATCAGATCTCACTCTCGTAAGTGACCGTGTAGGGATTGACAACCCCTTATCACATTGGTTGCAAGGATTTATTTGTTTGTGTAGGTGCGAGGGACTCGTGCGCGGCCTCCTACTGGATTGATACCTTGGTTCTCAAAAACTGAGGGAAATACTTATGCTACTTTGCTGCATCACCCTTTCCTCTTCAAGGGAAAACCAACACAGTGCTCAAGTGGTAGCAAGAAGGATTTCTGGTGCCGTTGCCGGGGAGGTTCGCGCAAGACAAGTCAAGATTTGACTCCCGACAACGAGTCACTTGTGGCGCTGTTGCAAGTCAAGACATACCAAGTACCCATCACAAACCCTTATCTCCCGCATTACATTATTTGCCATTTGCCTCTCATTTTCCTCTCCCCCACTTCACCCTTGCCGTTTTATTCGCCCTCTCTCTCCATCTTCCCTCTCTTTCTCTATTTGCCTCTTTTTGCCCGTTTCTTGTTTGCTTGTGTGTTGGATTGCTTGCTTGTCACGATGGCTCAAGATAATACTAAATTGTGTGACTTCACCAATACCAACAACAATGATTTCCTTAGCACTCCGATTGCTCCTCTTACCGATACTGAATCTTGTGAAATCAATGCTGCTTTGTTGAATCTTGTCATGAAAGACCAATTCGCCGGCCTTCCTAGTGAAGATGCCGCTACCCATCTGAATAGCTTCATTGATTTAGGTGATATGCAAAAGAAGAAAGATGTGGATAATGATATTGTTAAATTGAAGCTATTTCCTTTTTCGCTTAGAGATCATGCTAAAGCTTGGTTTTCGTCTTGGCCTAAAAATAGTATTGATTCGTGGAATAAGTGCAAAGATGCTTTTATCTCTAAGTATTTTCCTCCCGCTAAGATCATCTCTCTTAGAAATGATATTATGAATTTTAAGCAACTTGATCATGAACATGTTGCACAAGCTTGGGAGAGGATGAAATTAATGATACGTAATTGCCCTACACATGGTTTGAATTTGTGGATGATTATACAAATTTTTATGCCGGATTTAATTTTTATGCGATAGAAGAAATTAATGTTTTGAGTGGAAAGATGGATGAACTTATGAAATTGTTTGCTAATAAAAGTGTTTCTTCTAATCCTAATGATATGCCTTTGTCTACTTTGATTGAGAATAATAATGAATCTATGGATGTGAATTTTCTTGGTAGGAATAATTTTGGTAACAACGCGTATAGAGGAAACTTTAATCCTAGCCCGTATCCTAGTAATTCCTCTAATAATTATGGTAATTCCTACAACAATTCTTATGGAAATTATAATAAGATGCCCTCTGATTTTGAATCTAATATTAAAGAATTTATTACTTTGCAAAAGAATTTCAATGCTTTGATTGAAGAAAAATTGCTTAAGATTGATGAGTTGGCTAGGAACGTTGACAGAATTTCTCTTGATGTTGATTCTTTGAAACTTAGATCTATTCCACCTAATCATGATATCAATGAGTCTCTCAAAGACATGAGAATTTCCATTGATGAGTGCAAAGAAAGAACCGCTAGGTTGCGTGCTAAGAAAGATTGCTTTATAAAAGTGTGTTCTTCTAGTTTCCATGATAATAAAGATGAAGATCTAAAAGTTATTGATGTGTCCCCTATTAAATCTTTGTTTTGCAATATGAATCTTGATAATGATGGGACTAAATATGATCCACTTTTACCTAGACGACGTTCCAAAAATTCGGAGTCTTTAGATCTTGATGCTAAAATTGTTAAAAGTGGGATTGAAGAAGTCAAACTTTAAATATTAATGAACCCACTATTTTGGATTTCAAGGAATTTAATTATGATAACTGCTCTTTGATAGATTTTATTTCCTTGTTGCAATCCGTGCTAAATTCTCCTCATGCTTATAGTCAAAATAAAACTTTTACTAAACATATCGTTGATGCTTTGATGCAATCTTATGAAGAAAAACTTGATTTGGAAGTTTCTATCCCTAGAAAACTTTATGATGAGTGGGAACCTACTATTAAAATTAAATTTAAATATCATGAATGCTATTCTTTGTGTGATTTGGGTGCTAGTGTTTCCACGATTCCAAAGACTTTGTGTGATTTGCTAGGTTTCCGTGATTTTGATGATAGCTCTTTAAACTTGCACCTTGCGGATTCCACTATTAAGAAACCTATGGGAAAAATTAATGATGTTCTTATTGTTGCAAATAGGAATTATGTGCCCGTAGATTTTATTGTTCTTGACATAGATTGCAATCCTTCATGTCCTATTATTCTTGGTAGACCTTTCCTTAGAACGATTGGTGCAATTATTGATATGAAGGAAGGGAATATTAGATTCCAATTTCCATTAAGGAAAGGAATGGAACACTTACCTAGAAATAAAATTAAATTACCTTATGAATCTAATATGAGAGCCACTTATGGACTGCCTACCAAAGATGGCAATACCTAGATCTATCCTTGCTTTTTTGCCTAGCTAGGGGCGTTAGACGATAGCGCTTGTTGGGAGGCAACCCAACTTTATTTTTATTCCTTGCTTTTGCTCCTGTTTAGTAATAAATAATTTATCTAGACTCTGTTCTGGTTGTGTTTTTTGTGTTTAATTAGTGTTTGTGCCAAGTAGAACCGTTAGGAAGACTTGGGGAAAGTCTTTTTAATCTTGCTGTAAAAAACAGAAACTTTAGCGCTCACGAGAATTGCTGCCATTTTTATTTGGAAAGTGATATTTAGTTAATTATTTTTGAAGATGATTAATAGATAAATTCCTCACGTCCATAAATTTATTTTAGAATTTTTGGGGTTCCAGATCTTGCGTTAGCTACAGATTACTACAGACTGTTCTGTTTTTGACAGATTATGTTTTCGTGTGTTGTTTGCTTATTTTGATGAATCTACGGCTAGTAAAATAGTTTATAACCATAGAGAAGTTGGAATACAGTAGGTTTAACACCAATATAAATAAAGAATGAGTTCATTATAGTACCTTGAAGTGGTGTTTTGTTTTCTTTCGCTAACGGAGCTCACGAGATTTTCTATTTTAAGTTTTGTGTTGTGAAGTTTTCAAGTTTTGGGTAAAAGATTTGATGGATTATGGAACAAGGAGTGGAAAGAGTCTAAGCTTCGGGATGCCCATGGCACCCCAAGATAATCTAAGGACACCTAAAAGCCAAAGCTTGGGGATGCCCCAGAAGGCATCCCCTCTTTCGTCTACTTCCATCGGTAACTTTACTTGGAGCTATATTTTTATTTACCACATGATATGTGTTTTGCTTGGAGCGTCTTGTATTATTTGAGTCTTTATTTGTTAGTTTTCCACAATCATCCTTGCTGTACACACCTTTTGAGAGAGACACACATGATTGGAAAATTGTTAGAATACTCTATGTGCTTCACTTATATCTTTTGAATTATATAGTTTTTGCTCTAGTGCTTCACTTATATCTTTTAGAGCACGTCGATGGATTTGTTTTATAGAAACTATTGTTCTCTCATGCATAGCTTAGATTATTTTGAGAGTCTTACAAAACATCATGGTAATCTGCTTTAATTATGTTAGGCATTCAAGATTAATAAAAAATTTCTTATGAGTGTGTTGAATACTATGAGAAGTTTGATACTTGATAATTGTTTCGAGATATGGAGATGGTAATATTAGAGTCATGCTAGTCGAGTAGTTGTGAATTTGAGAAATACTTGTGTTAAAGTTTGTGATTCCCGTAGCATGCACGTATGGTGAAACGTTATGTGATGAAGTCGGAGCATGATTTATTTATTGATTGTCTTCCTTATGAGTGGCGGTCAAGGACGAGCGATGGTCTTTTCCTACCAATCTATCCCCCTAGGAGCATGCGCGTAATACTTTGCTTTGATAACTTGTAGATTTTTGCAATAAGTATATGAGTTATTTATGACTAAGGTTGAGTCCATGGATCATACTCACTTTTCTTCCTTCCACCATTGCTAGCCTCTCTAATACCGTGCACCTTTCGCCGGTATCATACACCCACCATATACCTTCCTCAAAACAGCCACCATACCTACCTATCATTGCATTTCCATAGCCATTCCGAGATATATTGCCATGCAACTTTCCACTGTTCTGTTTACTATGACACGCTCCATCATTGTCATATTGCTTTGCATGATCATGTAGTTGACATTGTATTTGTGGCAAAGCCACCGTTCATAATTCTTTCATACATGTCACTCTTGATTCATTGCATATCCCAGTACACCGCCGGAGGCATTCACATAAAGTCATATTTTGTTCTAAGTATCGAGTTGTAATTGTTGAGTTGTAAGTAAATAAAAGTGTGATGATCATCATTCTTAGAGCATTGTCCCAGTGAGGAAAGGATGATGTAGACTATGATTCCCCCACAAGTCGGGATGAGACTCCGGACGAAAAATAAAATAAATAATAATAATAATAAGAGGCCAAAGAAGCCAAATAAAAATAATAAAAGAGGCTATAAAAAAGCCCAAATAAAAAAATATGAGAGAAAAGGAGAGAAGGGACAATGCTACTATCCTTTTACCACACTTGTGCTTCAAAGTAGCACCATGATCTTCATAATAAAGAGTCTCCTTGATGTCTACTGATGAAGCTATGTACCTAGGGTAGGGTCATGGATCTGTCAAACATACCCTCCCCAAGGACATCTCTACAAAGAACCAGAAGCAGTCGAAGAGAAAACATCATCCACTCGACCATGAAGATGTGCTCACTCGACTTCCTTGAAGACACTCGACCACCGTGAAGACACTCGACCACCAGAAGATGAGAAACTCTCCACTCTGCAATGGTCAAGACTTAAACCATAGCTTTATGGGCATTTATAGCACTTTACTGCAGACGTTACCAGTAACGCCCCTCCTTTATGAACATTGAACCCTGTGTAACGGAGGGGAGCTGGGGTCCTGGTGCACTCTATATAAGCCACCCCCTCCTTTGGGACAGGGGTTCACACTTTTGCAAACTCACACACACACATATAATCCAGTCGACCTCCTCAGGGAACCGAGACGTAGGGCTGTTACTTCCTTTGAGAAGGGCCTGAACTCGTAAAACTCGTGTGTACGACTACTCCATAGCTAGGATCTTGCCTCCTCATACTTACCCCCATTCCACTGTCAGTCTTAGATCCACGACAGTTGGCGCCCACTGTGGGGCGGGTGTCTTAGCGACTTATTAGAGAAGTTGCAATTTTTCCGATCCCCTCCATCATGGTTCCAGGCGGAGGTTTGGCTGAGGGCCGCGAGATCCATCTCGGTACGCTCGTGTTTGTCGCTGACGACTCCGCTTGGCTCCAGGAGGCACCACTCGACGCCGACGCGCTCCCCGCCCGTGGGGTGGTGCACTTTCGCGCGTGCGTCCGTGACGTCCTCCTGCGGCAACCGTCGACCCAGTACCAGTTGACTCAGCAGCTTTCCCCCTCCCTGCGACCCGCCGGAGCAAGCGCACCGGTCAATCGAGGCTTCAGCGGTGGGTGAAGCATGAGGTGGCCCGCCAATGGGCCACCCCTCAAGTCGCGGCGATCAAGCCCGACGAATCTCTCTATGGCCTGTTTGATATGTCGACTGGCTCCGTAGAGACCGCATCCTAGTGCGGCAGCAGTGACTCGGCGGCGGAAGTCCTGATGGTCAATGGACCACGCAGTCCTCCTCGCTTCAATAGTGAAGACGGAGGTGACGGGAACGGCGATCCGTCGCGCGTTCACGAGGAGTACCGCCCCGAACCTCTCTCCTCGCAGCAGAGGGAAGAACTTCGTCGCCGGAACATGGATGCCCTGCACACTCCTATAGTTGGAGAAACCCCCGAGGCCCAGGCCTTGGAGCTGGCGCGCTTGGCCAATCTGGCTAAGCGCACTCGACTGTAGAACCTCCAGCGCGCACTTGACGATCACGCTCGACAACATGCTCCTGAGTCCAGTCGACGCCAACTTTTTCCACCTCCAACTCAGGTATACCGAACCCTGATCCAGAATCTAGCTGCCGCTGCCCGGATAGCAGAGTCGATCCAACCCTCCCAGTCAGAAGTTGGTCGAGGTCTGGTGCAGATCCGAGCCTTGCTCCGGGCAGCGGGAGAGCAGAATACAGTTGTATCTCAGTCGCGGGATAGGATCCACAGCAGATCCGTGATGGCAGACACAATTCAGTCGGCCCATAGCCCAAGATCGCCTCCGAGGCATGAGGGGCGTGGGGATCGACGAGATCAGTACAGAAACCGAGAGCAGTATGATCGCCTAGTTGATCATGATGATCGCCGTAGAGTGCCCACGCCTCCCCCGAGGAGCAGGTCGTACGTGCCTCGGGAACATGAAGACAGACGCCCTCACAGTGTTGGGCGAGGTATTCCAATCGACCCCAGGGAGCCAGGCTTTGATGCGAGATCTATTCTCGTGCAGGGCTTGGTCGACAGAAACAGAGCTCACCAGGAGGGCGATGATGGAGGTCCACAAACCAGCAACAGGGTGCATGTCTCTGGTCCAGAGTGCTTCAGCAGAGCTATCAGAGCTGCGGTGATTCCCCCCAATTTCAGGTTGGCGTCTGGAGTTAGTAAGTTCACCGAGGAGTCCAAGCCTGACACTTGGCTTGAAGACTACCGAGTGGCTGTTCAGATTGGTGGCGGCAATGATGAAGTGGCCATGAAACACCTTCCTCTGATGTTAGAGGGCTCGGCTAGAGCATGGCTGAATCAGTTAGCACCTGGCAGCATCTATACTTGGGAAGACCTCGCCCGAGTGTTTGTCAGAACATTCGAGGGCACGTGCAAACGGCCGGCAGGTTTGACAGAGTTGCGGTGTTGTGTTCAGAAACCAAATGAAACTTTGAGGGATTATATCCAGAGATGGATCACCCTGCACCACACAGTAGAAGATGTGTCAGATCATCAGGCAATTTGTGCCTTTAAGGAAGGCATCAGGTATCGAGAGTTGAATATGAAATTCGGCCGGATAGGAAATATGACTCTGGCTCGGATGATGGAAATTGCCACCAAGTATGCCAATGGTGAAGAAGAAGAGCGGCTCCGGAGTGGCAAGCACAAAGCAGTCGCCCACAAAGCCGGAGGAGGAAACTCCGGTCAGAAACAGAAGCGCAAGGCCGAGCCAGCTGCATTCATGAGGATGATTTAGAAGTGCCTGCCCACTCAGATCAATCGGAATGTGGAAGCATACATGGATAACATTATGGTCAAGTCACGTAAAGGTTCCGACCTACTGACTGACCTTGCTGAAACCTTTGCCAACCTCAGAAGGTACGATATCAAGCTCAATCCATCAAAGTGCACGTTTGGAGTTCCAGGCGGAAAGTTACTCGGTTTTCTTGTTTCCGAACGAGGAATCAATGCTAACCCAGAGAAAGTAGGTGCTATTCTCCGAATGAAGCGCCCCGTGCGTGTGCATGATGTCCAAAAGCTTACTGGTTGCTTGGCCGCCCTAAGTCGATTCATTTCTCGCCTCGGTGAAAAGGCGCTGCCTCTTTACCGACTGATGAAGAAATCAGACAAGTTTGAGTGGACCCCAGAAGCTGATGCAACGTTTGCAGAGCTAAAAGCCCTGATTTCCACCCAGCCGATGCTTGCTGCTCCAATCAGCAAAGAGCCTCTACTGCTTTGTGCGGGAAGAAGTCGTCAGTACAGTACTTACGGTCGAGCGGGAAGAAGAAGAAAAATCTTATAAAGTCCAACGCCCAGTTTATTATATTTCTGAAGTCCTGACCCCGTCAAAGCAGAGATATCCTCATTATCAGAAGCTTGTCTATGGGATTTACATGACCACGAATAAGGTTGCACACTATTTCTCGGATCACTCTATTACAGTCGTCAGCGACGCTCCATTGTCAGAGATTCTGCACAACAGAGATGCAACTGGTCGAGTGGCCAAATGGGCGATTGAACTCCTTCCCTTGGATATCAAGTTTGAGGGAAAGCTATCAAGTCCCAAGCAATAGCAGATTTCCTCACCGAGTGGATCGAACAGCAACTGTCGACTCAAGTTCACTCTGAGCACTAGACCATTTTCTTTGACAGATCCAAGATGCTGAACGGTTCTGGTGCTGGAGTAGTTCTGGTATCCCCCCGAGGAGACAAGCTCAGATATGTCCTCCAGATTCACTTTGATTCCTCCAACAATGAAGCAGAATATGAAGCACTCCTGTATGGGTTGCGCATGGCCATCTCACTCGGCGTCCGTCGCCTCATGGTCCATGGCGACTCAGATTTGGTAGTTAATCAAGTGATGAAGGAGTGGGACGTCAGAAGCCCAGCCATGACTGGGTACTGCAACGCAGTGAGAAAGCTTGAGAAGAAGTTTGAGGGGTTAGAACTCCACCACATACCCCGACTGAAAAATCAAGCAGCCGACGATTTGGCAAAGATAGGTTCCAAGAGAGAAGCCATTCCCAACAATGTATTTTTGGAGCATATCCACTCGCCAACAGTTCAGGAAGATCCTTTTACTGAAGAGCCCCCGCAACCTAAGAGCGCCACAAATCCAACTGAAGTCGAGGTCCCAGCCATGGTCGACCTGATCATGGAGGTTCTAGTCATTACTCCCGACTGGATGGTGCCCTACATTGCGTACATCCTCAGGAAAGAACTCCCGGAGGATGAAGAAGAGGCTTGACAGATCGTCCGTCGATCCAAGGCCTTTAATGTGATAAGAGGGCAGCTGTTCAGGGATAGTGTGACTGGAGTCGGTCAGAAATGCATAACACCAGAAGAAGGTTGAATGATCCTCAATGACATCCACTCGGGGACCTGTGGTCATCATGCGTCCCTCGGGCCATCATGGCTAAAGCATACCGAGCTGGATTCTATTGGCCACGAGCAAATGAAATGGCGAAAGATATAGTCGACAGATGTGAAGGCTGCCAGTTTTACTCTGACATGTCTCACAAGCCGGCGTCAGCCCTGAAGACCATCCCCCTCATCTGGCCCTTTGCTGTTTGGGGTCTGGATATGGTTGGACCACTGAGAACTGGCAGGAGCGGCTTCACTCATCTGCTCGTTGCAGTCGACAAGTTGACCAAATGGATCGAAGCTAAACCTATCAAGAACCTTGATGCAAGCACCGCTGTCAGTTTTATCAGAGAATTGACATTCAGATATGGAGTTCCACACAGCATCATCACGGACAATGGGTCGAACTTCGATTCTGATGAGTTCAGAGCTTTCTGCGCCTCTCAGGGCACTCGAATCGACTATGCTTCGGTCGCTCACCCACAGTCGAACGGACAAGCAGAAAGAGCCAATGGCCTAATTCTCAAAGGACTGAAACCCTGACTGATGCGTGATCTCAAACACGCAGCAGGCGCTTGGGTTGATGAACTTCCGTCAGTTCTGTGGGGCTTGAGGACAACCCCTGATCGGTCGACCGGACGAACCCCTTTCTTCTTGGTTTACGGAGCCAAAGCTGTTCTGCCAAGTGACCTGCTCCACAACGCACCCCGAGTTGAGCTCTTCTCCGAAGAGGAAGCATAACAGGCCCGGCAAGATTCAGTCGATCTCTTGGAGGAGGAAAGAGAGATGGCCTTGATCCGGTCGACCATCTATCAGCAAGACTTGCGTCAATTCCACGCCAGAAACATGAGGGGTCGAGCCTTTCAAGAAGGAGACCTAGTTCTTCGAGTGGATCAACAGAAACCACACAAGCTTGCCCCGACTTGGGAGGGCCCCTTCATCATCACCAAAGTTCTCCATAATGGAGCATACCATCTTTACAATATTGAGCATCAGAAAGACGAGCCACGGGCTTGGAACGCGGAGCTGCTCCGCCCCTTTTATACTTAAGCACTCGTTCGAATAAAATGTAATAAGAAACACCTTTGTAGTTTGTTTATCAAAGACAAGAGCTTATGGTCCTATCATTCAATTGTTGTGTTCTTATTTACTTCTGAAATCCCCTAGTGGGTGGCTTAGTCGTGAATCCGTTTCGCCTAAGTTTGAAAGAAAATCCTACCGAGTGGAGAGCAACCCTCCCACTCGGGGGCTTAGCTGCAGTCCAACACTCGCCTAAGTTCTCCCACTAGGAGACTTAGCTGCAGTCCAGTACTCGTCTAAGTTTGAAAAAATCCTACCGAGTGGAGAGTAACCCTCCCACTCGGAGGCTTAGCTGCAGTCCAACACCCGCCTAAGTTCTCCCACTAGAAGACTTAGCTGCAGTCCAGCACTCGCCTAAGTTTGAAAAAATCCTACCGAGTGGAGGCAACCCTCCCACTCGGAGGCTTAGCTGCAGTCCAGCAATCGCCTAAGTTCTCCCACTAGGAGACTTAGCTGCAGTCCAATACTCGCCTAAGTTTGAAAAAATCCTACCGAGTGGAGAGCAACCCTCCCACTCGGGGGCTTAGCTGCAGTCCAGTACTCGCCTAAGTTCTCCCACTAGGAGACTTAGCTGCAGTCCAGTACTCGCCTAAGTTTGAAAAAATCCAACCGAGTGGAGAGCAACCCTCCCACTCGGGGGCTTAGCTGCACTCCAGTACTCGCCTAAGTTCTCCCACTAGGAGACTTAGCTGCAGTCCAGTACTCGGCTAAGTTTGAAAAAATCCAACCGAGCGGAGAGCAACCCTCCCACTCGGGGGCTTAGCTGCAGTCCAGTACTCGCCTAAGTTCTCCCACTAGGAGACTTAGCTGCAGTCCAGTACTCGCCTAAGTTTGAAAAAATCCAACCGAGTGGAGAGAAACCCTCCAACTCGGGGGCTTAGCTGTAGTCCAGCACTCGCCTAAGTTCTCCCACTAGGAGACTTAGCTGCAGTCCAGTACTCGCCTAAGTTTGAAGAAATCCTACCGAGTGGAGAGCAACCCTCCCACTCGGCGGCTTAGCTGCAGTCCAGCACTCGCCTAGGTTCTCCCACTAGGAGATTTAGCTGCAGTCCAGTACTCCCCTAAGTTTGAAAAAATCCTACCGAGTGGAGAGCAACCCTCCCACTCGGGGGCTTAGCTGCAGTCCAACACTCGCCTAAGTTCTCTCACTAGGAGACTTACCTGCAGTCTAGTACTCGCCTAAGTTTGAAACATATCCCTATCCGCAAGGATGACGACGTGCAGGTCGACTGCAACCTTCTTCTTAGGAGCTGCGGCACAAGTACAACGTCCGCTCCATCCCTATCCGCAAGGATGACGAGTTGCAGGTCGACTGCAACCGTCTCCTCCGGAGCTGCGGCACAAGTACAACGTCCGCTCCATCCCTATCCGCAAGGACGACGAGGTGCAGGTCGACTGTAACCTTCTTCTTTGGAGCTGCGGCACAAGTACAACGTCCGCTCCATCCTTATCTGCAAGGATGACGAGGTGCAGGTCGACTGCAACCTTCTTCGGAGCTACGGCACAAGTACAACGTCCGCTCCATCCTTATCCGCAAGGATGACGAGGTGCAGGTCGACTGCAACCTTCTCCTTCGGAGCTGCGGCACAAGTACAACGTCCGCTCCATCCCTATCCGCAAGGACGACGAGGTGCAGGTCGACTGTAACCTTCTCCTTCGGAGCTATGGCACAAATACAACGTCCGCTCCATCCCCATCCGCAAGGATGACGAGGTGCAGGTCGACTGCAACCTTCTCCTTCGGAGATACGACGGAAATACAACATCCGCTCCATCCCTATCCACGAGGATGACGAAGCGCGGGTCAACTGGAGCTGCCCCCTCAGAGCTGTGTCTCCAGCACAAAGACTATTCCAAGCAGTGAGCAAAGTCCATTCGAAGGCAAACTCAAGCACATTCGGAGATAAACCAAACTTAGATAAATCCTAAAAGTTCCAAGCAGCAAATCAAAGGTGCTCGGGCATCAAGTCCGAAGCAGTTCAACGGGTACAACAGTCACTCGGCATTCCGAGGCAAATTTAAAGCAGATTCAAGTTTCATAAGTTTGTTCACTCGGTCGGAGGAGGGCTGGCAGCCGCCACAAATGAGTCCAGGTCGATCCCATCAGCGATCCGAGTGGCGGCAACAATGAAAGTCTCCATGAAGGACTGGAAGTCATGCTTTTTGGTGTTAGAAACTTTGATCGCAACCAGCTTGTCTTCACGAGCTTCCTTGCAATGGACTCGCACCAAGGACAGCGCCACATCAGCACCACACCGGGCGGAGGATTTCTTCCATTCTTGCACTCGGTCAGGGATCTCGTTCAGTCAAGTCATCAAGGATTCCAAGTCATTATGAAGCGTCGCCCCCGGCCAAAGCGATGAGTCGGTTCGGGAGACTACCACCTTCAGACGCGCGAGGTAGCTTATGGCGCTCGCGATACGGGACTCCAGTCGGAGCACGTTCATTGCAGTTTTGTCGCAGACTGGAGAAGCGATAGGGTCCAGACCCGTCTCAACCCTTCCAGTTTCCTCGTCGAAGTCTTGACAGAATTCTGCAGCAAAAAATAGTCAATCGACCAAGCAAGATCCGATCGCAAGCATCAACACAGTCGGATTAAAAGAAATACCTTCCAGCGTGAGATAAAGCTTCTTGGCAAGAGTCCTCAGATAAGCTTCCGTGTCATTCCTCTTGCGGATCGCAGACTCTAGCTTTTCATTCAGGGCGACCTTGTCCTTCTTCGGACTGGTCACTTCGCGGTTAGCTTCATTAAGACAAGATTTCAGTTTGGTCACCTCTTCTTCCAACATCCCGATTGAAGCAAGCTTCTGATCTGTGAGAGTAGTTTTACCTTGAGATGCTTTTTGCGCGGCGGCGAGGTCCGAGTCCTTCTTCTCCAGAGCCAACTTCATTTTCTCTAAAAAAGAAGCAATCGAATCAAAGAAGAGATCAAAGAAATGTATTGAAAGTCAGTCGACAGTCAGTTACCTTCAATACCAGTGGCTTCGTCTTGAGCTTTCTTCAGATTCTGCTGGGCTAATTCCAAGTCGAGGTTGAGTTGCCTCTGCTTCTCCTCAAGTTCAGCAAACTTAGAAATAAGAGTGCAAGACTTCTGCAGAAGGCAAAAGACGGATCAGTTGATAAGACCAAAGGTTGTTTACTTCCGAGTGAGTAAAGCCTAAAGAGGTTCGCTTAGACCTCAGCCGACTGCACACAATCGACTGCGGTCTCAGGGGCTACACCCAGCGGGTGCACTTGGCGTGCTCCCGCCGACTAAGACTCAACTCAAAAAAAAACTGCTCAGACCCCAGTCGACTGCCAGCAATCGACTACGGTCTCGGGGACTACACCCAGTGGGTGCACTTGGCGTGCCCCCACCGGTTTAGATCCCACTCGCCCAGACCGAGTGGAAGAACGAAACTACTCGACCGGTCCGCCTGAGTCGAGTGTAAGGAGTAAAAAAGCAAGGAAAGAAGAACTCAGACCCCAGTCGACTGCCAGTAGTCGACCGCGGTCTCGGGGACTACACCCAGTGGGTGCACTTATCGTGCCCCCACCAGTTCTGATTCCACTCGCACAGATCGAGTAGAAGAGTGAAACTACCAAAATCAACAAAACACCCAGTGGGTGCTCTAATTCGATGCAAACAACAGGAGATTGTGTAGACGAAGATTTTTCGAGTAACATTTCCTCATAGAGCAAAAACAGTCGGAAAGTTTACTCACCTGGACATTGGCCCGAAGAGCAGCACTGGCGTCGTAGGTAGCCTGGCTGTTCTCATGCACTGTCTTCACCCGCTCTATCATCATGTTAGCTTGTCGGATGGCTTCTGCAGCCGCTTCCGACTGGTTGTCTGGGACGGGGTAGCTGGTGAAAAAGTGGGCAGATGACCCAGGTGCGGCGGCTTGGAGCTCCGTGGCGTGGAGTTGGACAGCTGAAGGAAACACAGGTGCAGTCAACGATGCGGGAGGCCCACTGGACAAAGGTGCGGTGAAGGTCACAGAAGCCCTGCCTTCGTCTTCAAGTTGACGGACAGGAGGTGTCATAGTGGTTTCTTGCCGAGACATCCTACCAACGGTTACCTTATTGCTTTTTCTGGGCTTAAGAGCCACATCTTCGTCGTCATCTGGAAGATCGATGACGTTGGGTGGAGCTGCAAGGCAGATCATTCGACCCCAAGTGAGCCACTCGAACGCAATTGACCAAAGAATCAAATTGCAAGAGATTATACCTGGGTTGGAGGTTACTGCATCTTCCGTTTCCTCGTCCCGGTATTGGAGAGAAGAGGTTCCTGACGTAGCAGCACTGCGAAGACCCACATTCAATCGATTACGTCTGGTTAATTGAGTCGACGAGAAGGACAAGTCAGATGGTTACCCAGAGATAGTAGGAACGATCACTTTGATCCTGGGAAAAGCTTTTGGCGGCTTGGAGGAGGTGGCTTTCGGCGCTGGAGGCGGCGCAACTTTGGACTGCTTTGGAGCCTTTTCAGTCGGCGTCGGGGAAGACATCCTAGGACGCTTCGAAGACTGACCAGTCGGCGCGGCCACTAAGTCCGAAGCTCTCGCCGGGTTGTGGGCATGTTTGGATCTCCTCTCCCTGCGAGGAGGCGAGTCGACTTCTTCGTCACCAGTCGATTCGTCGCTCTCCTCGTAGTCCTCGGCCTTCGAATGCTCCTCGCCGCTCTCGCCACCGCTCCCTTCTTCCTTAGCCTCTTGGTCCTGCACTCCGTTGGGCATTGAGTACATGTCGATGAGGGCCTGAAAGGACAATGATCAAAGGAAATTCAATCGACCATAAACAAGATGCCACTCGATGAATCGAAAAGATACTTGACAAGACAGAATTATACCTGCTCCGGCCGGTGCGAGTTGTCGAATTGAATCACCCACCTAGACCCCCGAGGGTTGTCTTTGTTGCTGGTGATCCCCATCAACCACTTATCCAAGGTATCCTCGCTGACGTCCTCCGGGTGGATCCGAGTGAAATCCTCGAGCCCAGAGTACATCCACATCGGATGATCGCGCACCTGAAGAGGTTGGATGCATCAACCGAGAAAGACCTCCAGCAGGTCCATCCTGGTCACCCCGTCGCGGACAAGCTGGACGACCCGCTCGACCAACACCTTGACCTGCGCCTTCTCTTCTGGAACTACCTTCAGGGGGGCGGGCTTCTCCACTCGAGCCAAAGAAAAAGGAGGAAGTCCAGTCGACTGCCCCGGGGTCGGCTGATCCTTGCAGTAGAACCAAGTCGACTGCCAGCCCCGGACCGAGTCGGGAAGAATCATGGCTGGGAAAGTACTCTTGCTCCTCATCTTGATCCCCAGACCCCCGCACATCTGGATCACTTGTGTCTTCTCGTCACCCGACTTGGCCTTTTTGACCGACTGGGATCGGCAGGTGAAGATGTGTTTGAAAAGGCCCCAGTGCGGTCGACAACCCAAGAAGTTTTCGCACATCGACACAAAAGCGGCCAGATAGACTATGGTGTTTGGGGTGAAATGGTGGAGTTGAGCCCCAAAGAAGTTCAAAAAACCCCGGAAGAAAGGATGGGGAGGCAGTGAGAATCCGCAATCTACGTGGGTGGCGAGGAGAACACACTCACCCTCCCTCGGTTGTGGCTCGGTTTCGTTCCCCGGGAGCCGTGCTGACTTGTGGGGGATCAGTCCCCCCTCCACGAGGTCGTCGAGGTCGTCTTGGGTGATTGTCAAGCGGATCCAGTCGCCCTACATCCAGCCCGCCGGCAGGCCGAATCTCGACGAGGATCCGCCCCGGCTGGTCCGCTTGCCCTTCGCCTTCGTTGTTGCCTTCTTCGCGCGTTCCAGCGCCACCATCCTCTCCTTCCCCATGGCGGTGGGTCGAGCTCGAGTAAAGGTCCGGTGACGAGGGCGGAAGCGAGCATGGCAGAGAGATTGAGAGAAGAAGAAGAGAGAATGGGAGCGCACGGGGCAGAGGCCTGGTCCGAGGCCTTTTATAAGGTCGTCATCCGAGTGACTGACTGGTGGACCCATGCGATCTAAACAAATCCCGCAACAGTCGCGCACGCAATACATGGCGAAAAAGGTGGCACAGGGATCGAGGAGACTTGCCTAATCCGTTCTAATAACCTTGGTTCCGTCCGTCTGGCGCACTTCCCAAAATTCGAATCCCGCGAGATCTGCGGAGAGCAGAACAACCTGTCAGACTGAAGAAAACATCCTCTACATAATCATTCGGAATCCTACCGTGAAAATTCACTCGACAAAAAACAAGAATGGACCAAGGTGACTGAGAAAGGAGTCGACGTCCTCACCTCAACTCATTGTTCCAGAATGAGATATACTCATAGCACAAAGAATGGGTCGGAAGTGTTCCCAACTCTTTCCCCACTCAAACCCTGATCCATTCGGGGGCTAATGATGAAGCTATGTACCTAGGGTAGGGTCATGGATCTGTCCAACATACCCTCCCCAAGGACATCTCTACAAAGAACCAGAAGCAGTCGAAGAGAAAACATCATCCACTCGACCATGAAGATGTGCTCACTCGACTTCCTTGAAGACACTCGACCACCGTGAAGACACTCGACCACCAGAAGATGAGAAACTCTCCACTCTGCAACGGTCAAGACTTAAACCATAGCTTTATGGGCATTTATAGCACTTTACTGCAAACGTTACCAGTAACGCCCCTCCTTTATGAACATTGAACCCTGTGTAACGGAGGGGAGCTGGGGTCCTGGCACACTCTATATAAGCCACCCCCCTCCTCTGGGACAGGGGTTCGCACTTTGGTAAACTCACACACATATAATCCAGTCGACCTCCTCAGGGCACCGAGACGTAGGGATGTTACTTCCTCCGAGAAGGGCCTGAACTCGTAAAACTCGTGTGTACAACTACTCCATATCTAGGATCTTGCCTCCTCATACTTACCCCCCATTCTACTGTCAGTCTTAGATCCACGACATCTACTACACAACCTTCTTGTAGACGTTTGTTGGGCCTCCAAGTGTAGAGGTTTGTAGGACAGAAGCAAATTTCCCACAAGTGGATGACCTAAGGTTTATCAATCCGTAGGAGGCGTAGGATGAAGATGGTCTCTCTGAAACAACCCTGCAACCAAATAATAGAGAGTCTCTTGTGTCCCCAACACACCCAATACAATGGTAAATTATATAGGTGCACTAGTTCGGCGAAGAGATGGTGATAAAAGTGCAATATGGATGGTAGATATATGTTTTTGTAATCTGAAAATATAAAAACAGCAAGGTAACTAATGATAAAAGTGAGCACAAATGGTATTGCAATGCGTTGAAACAAGGCCTAGGGTTCACACTTTCACTAGTGCAAGTTCTCTCAACAATAATAACATAATTGGATCACATAACTATCCCTCAACATGCAACAAAGAGTCACTCCAAAGTCACTAATAGCGGAGAACAAACGAAGAGATTATGGTAGGGTACGAAACCACCTCAAAGTTATTCTTTCCAATCAATCCGTTGGGCTATTCCTATAAGTGTCACAAATAGCCCTAGAGTTCGTACTAGAATAACACCTTACGACACAAATCAACCAAAACCCTAATGTCACCTAGATACTCCAATGTCACCTCAAGTATCCGTGGGTATGATTATATGATATGCATCACGCAATCTCGGATTCATCTATTCAACCAACACATAGAACCTCAAAGAGTGCCCCAAAGTTTCTACCGGAGAATCATGACGAAAACGTGTGCCAACCCCTATGCATAAGTTCATGGGCGGAACCCGCAAGTTGGTTACCAAAACATACATCCAGTGAATCACGTGATATCCCATTGTCACCGCAGATACGCACGGCAAGACATACATCAAGCGTTATCAAATCTTTAAAGACTCAGTCCGATAAGATAACTTCAAAGGGGAAACTCAATCCATTACAAGAGAGTAGAGGGGGAGAAACATCATAAGATCCAACTATAAAAGCAAAGCTCGCGATACATCAA
This sequence comes from Triticum urartu, assembly GCF_003073215.2. Lineage (NCBI taxonomy): Eukaryota > Viridiplantae > Streptophyta > Magnoliopsida > Poales > Poaceae > Triticum > Triticum urartu. Next base: position 584,073,763 of record NC_053026.1, read on the forward strand.
GATCGTGCCAAATCAAAAACATGAGAGAGAGAGAGATCAAACACATAGCTACTTGTACATACCCTCAGCCCCGAGGGAGAACTACCCCCTCCTCATCATGAGAGCGCCGGGATGATGAATATGGCCACCGGAGAGGGATTCCCCCTCCGGCATGGTGCCGGAACGGGTCTAGATTGGTTTTCGCTGGCTACAGAGGCTTCTGGCGGCGGAACTCCCGATCTATTGTCATCATCGATAGTATTAGGTATATGGATATATATTTAGGTGGAAGAACTACATCGGTGGACCTCCGGGTTGTCCATGAGGCAGGGGGCGCACCCAGGGGGGTGGGCGCGCCCCCACCCTCGTGGGCAGCCCGGGACTCTCCTGGTCCAACTCCGATGCTCCGCGGGCTTCTTCTGGTCCAAAAATAAGTTTTGTGAAGTTTCAGGTCAATTGGACTCCGTTTGATTTTCCTTTTCTGCGATACTCTAAAACAAGGAAAAAAATAAACTGGAAACGGGCTCTAGGTTAATAGGTTAGTCCCAAAAATCATATAAAATAGCATATAAATGCATATAAAACATCCAAGGTTGAGAATATAATAGCATGGAACAATCAAAAATTATAGATACGTTGGAGACGTATCAGCATCCCCAAGCTTAATTCCTGCTCGTCCTCGAGTAGGTGCTACCTCTTGAGCACTGCGTTGGATTTCCTTGAAGAGGAAAGGATGATGCAGCAAAGTAGCGTAAGTATTTCCCTCAGTTTTTGAGAACCAAGGTATCAATCCAGTAGGAGTCTACACGCGACTCCCTCGTACCTGCACAAAACAAATAACTCCTCGCAACCAACGCGATAAGGGGTTGTCAATCCCTTCAAGGTCACTTACGAGAGTGAGATCTGATAGATCTGATAGAATAATATTTTTGGTATTTTTATGATAAAGATGCAAAGTAAATAACTAAGTATTGGAAGATTAATATGATGAAGATAGACCCGGGGGCCATAGGTTTCACTAGTGGCTTCTCTCAAGAGCATAAGTATTTTACGGTGGGTGAACGAATTACTGTTGAGCAATTGATAGAATTGAGCATAGTTATGAGAATATCTAGGTATGATCATGTATATAGGCATCACATCCGAGACAAGTAGACCGACTCCTGCCTGCATCTACTACTATTACTCCACTCATCGACCGCTATCCAGCATGCATCTAGAGTATTAAGTTCACGAAAAAAAAGTAACGCCTTAAGCAAGATGACATGATGTAGAGGGATAAATTCATGCAATATGGTAAAAACCCCATCTTGTTATCCTCGATGGCAACAATACAATACGTGCCTTGCTGCCCCTACTGTCACTGGGAAAGGATACCACAAGATTGAACCCAAAGCTAAGCACTTCTCCCATTGCAAGAAAGATCAATCTAGTAGGCCAAACAAAACTTATAATTCGAAGAGACTTGCAAAGATAACCAATCATACATAAAAGAATTAAGAGAAGATTCAAATATTGTGCATAGATAATCTTGATCATAAACCCACAATTCATCGGTCTCAAGAAACACACCGCAAAAAGAAGATTACATGAATAGATCTCCACAAGAGAGGGGGAGAACATTGTATTGAGATCCAAAAATAGAGAAGAAGCGATCTAGCTAACAACTATGGACCCGAAGGTCTGAGGTAAACTACTCACACTTCATCGGAGAGGCTGTGGTGTTGATGTAGAAGCCCTCCGTGATGGATGTAGCGACCCGACCTCAGATGGTCAAGTCTCTATGCTTCAGTGTCATCCCTGGATCGGTAATGCTGACACACACAGTACTCGAAGGATTTATAACAGAGTAGCAATCACACACTCATTACATCGAAAAGTCTCAAGAGAGAACTTATTACAATAATATGGCTTAAGGCCATCTAATGCGATAACAGCGGAAGGCTTGGAAGATAAAGTGAGTCCATCAACTCCAACGGCATAGCTGAGTTGTACGGCAACGACCTAACGAACCTTACTCCTAGTCTGAAAAGTCTGCAACATAATACGTTGCAGCCCGAAAACGGGTCAGCACATGGAATATGCTGGCAAAGTAACACAGTAGAGCAAGAACAGAATAATGCTAACACTACATACATATTTGGCTGGTGGAAAGCTCTATGTTTATAGTTTTGCGTAAAGCCAATTTTTCCCTACAACAAAGGAATAGATTTTAATTTAACTATCATGGTGGTTGAACAATATTGAGAAGGTAACCCCAACTCAATCCCAAATTAAAGTAGTTCACAACCCAACAATATTAATTAAAAGTGATGAGATACATGTGATAACCCAAGTACTAGATACTCAAATTTGTCCATAACTGAGGACACGGCTAACCATGATTAGATTGTACACTCTGCAGAGGTTTGCGCACTTCTCCCCACAAGACCCGATCGCCTCCGTTGGATTTCTCGCACTACATGGTGTTTGAGAAACGGATGACCGAGACACAGTCTTTCAGAAACATTAACTCTTTACTCTGGGTAGACCATACCAAACCTACAAAACCCACTACCTGCTGATCTACCTCTTCAAGAGCTTAACGTAACTTACTCAGCTATGCTAGAGCCCATAATAGCTTGTGGCTGCACACGGAAGTTTCTAGCATGAATCATCCCAGTTCCCTTTGAGCCTGGGTGGCGGTCCATAGGAAGATCACACGGGTACCCCGGGATTTCCAAAAAAACAGACAACACTGGGTTCCCCAGGTGCCTTAATCCACCCAGATGTTAATTTAAGTTTCCACCTTAAGTTGAACCATTAATTAACAATCTCACATCTGTCATGGATTTCACTCAAACCCAAACATCGTCTACGAGCATAGCATAGCATAGCAATATAAACAACGTGTAGAAGTAACTCCCAAGGGTTTGATAGTAACAGGGCAATAGGTTCTACCTCAACAACTACTTCCCAACCCACAAGTTAATGACATCCTAATCATGCAATGTTTGAGGATTGGAACTAATGCATAAAAACATTTGCGGAGATCATCCTCTCATTCCCAGGTGACTTCATCCTCGGTATGGTGGCTCCACTGAACTTTGCAAAACTTGATAACCTTGCTGCGGGTGACTCGGCTGGCAAACTCAAGAATCTTAACTGGCTTCTCCTCATAAGTCAAATCATTGTCCAACTGAATCGCCTCCAAGGGTACTGTATCTCTTAACGGTATATCGGCCATCTCAGCATGACACTTCTTCAACTGTGAAACGTGAAACACATCGTGAACTCCTGACAATCCCTCAGGTAACTCCAACTTGTAGGCAACTTCTCCCATCCGTTCCAAAACACGATATGGTCCTACAAATCTCGGGGCTAACTTTCCCTTAACTCCAAAATGTTTCACTCCTCGTAAAGGTGATACTCGCAAATATGCTTTATCTCCAATTTTATATGTTACCTCCTTGCGTTTTGAATCTGTGTAACTCTTCTGCCTGGACTGAGCAATCTTTAGTCTATCATGAATCAGTTTAACCTTCTCCTTAGACTCCTTGATCAAGTTTGGTCCAAACAACTGCCGGTCTCCTACCTCATCCCAATCAATGGCGTTCTGCACCTGCGTCCATACAGGGCTTCAAACGGTGCCATCTTCAAACTGGCTTGGTAGCTATTGTTGTATGAGAACTCTGCGTAAGGCAAATTGTCATCCCAACTAGATCCATAATCTAGCGCGTATCTAGTTGACTCTCTCAGTCTGTCCATCCGTCTGCGGGTGAAATGCTGTACTGAACTCCAATCTTGTTCCCAAAGTCTGATGTAACTAATGCCAAAACTTTGAGGTAAACTGTGTTCCTCTATCTGATACGATGGTCCTCGGAACTCCATGCAGACATACGATCCTGGACATATATATCTTGTCCAACTTCGCACTTGTATAGGTGGTTTTCACTGGGATAAAGTGAGCCACTTTGGTCAAGCGATCGACTACTACCCATATAGAATCATATCCTGCTTTGGTTCTGGGCAATCCGGTGATAAAATCCATGCCAATTTTATCCCACTTCCATTCGGGTATCGGCATAGGCTATAACAGTCCTGCTGGTTTCTGATGCTCTGCCTTCACTCTTCGACAAACATCACATACGGCTACATACTCGACGATATCCTTCTTCATACCAGTCCACCAGAAACGTTCCTTCAAATCCAAATACATCTTGGTGTTTCCGGGGTGTATCGAGTATGGTGAGTCATGAGCCTCCTGAAGTATTAACTTCCTGATCTCTGGGTTGTTGGGCACATAAACTCGATCCTCAAACCACAAGGTATCGTGCTCATCCTCACGAAAACCTTTGGCCTTTCCTTTGCTCATCTTCTCCTTTATCTCGACAATCTCTTTGTCATCCTTCTGAGCTTCTCGAATCTTGCCTAATAATGTAGACTGAACCTTCATTGTTGCAATGAAACCTCTTGGAACGATCTCCAATCGAAGTTCCATGATATCCTCTGCTAACTCCTTCGGCAATATTTACTTTCAAGGATATTGGCATAACTCTTCCGGCTCAAAGCGTCTGCTATGACATTGGCCTTTCCTAGATGATAGTGTAGCTTCATGTCGTAATCCTTTATAAGCTCCAACCATCTCCTTTGCCTAAGGTTCAGCTCCTTCTGTGTGAAGATGTACTTCAAACTCTTATGATCCGTGTACACATCACAACGGTTTCCAATAAGGTAATGTCTCCAAGTCTTCAACGCATGCACTACGGCTACTAGCTCCAAATCATGTGTGGCATAGTTCAACTCATGAGGTTTTAGTTGTTGTGAGGCATACGAAACAACTCTTCCGTCCTGCATAAGCACACATCCAAGTCCTAAGCGAGAGGCGTCGCAATACACTTGGAAATCCTTATGTATATCTGGCAGTGTTAGCACTAGGGCTGTAGTCAAACATTTCTTCAACTCCTGGAAACTTGCCTCGCAATCTTCTGTCCATTTAAACTTAGTGTCCTTCTTCAATAGTTCAGTCATTGGCTTCACACTCTTGGAAAAAATTATCAATGAATCTCCGGTAGTATCCTACGAGTCCAAGGAAACTGCGGATCTCGCTAACTAAAGTGGGTGCCAACCATTCAGTGACTGACTGAACCTTGCTAGGGTCTACTGCTATACCTTCTCTTGATATAACATGTCCAAGGAATCCGACTTCCTTCAACCAAAATTCGCATTTGCTAAACTTAGCATACAACTGATGTTCCCTGAGTTTCTCGAGAACTAACCACAAATGCTCTTTGTGCTCCTCTTCATTCTTCGAGTATACCATAATATCATCAATGAACACCACAACAAACTTGTCCAAATATTCCATGAACACCTTGTTCATCATGCTCATAGAATAGGCAGGGGCGTTAGTCAGTCCAAACGACATGACTGTATACTCGTATAATCCATACCGCGTGGTGAACGCTGTCTTTGGTATATCCTTCTCTAGAATTTTCAACTGATGATATCCCGATCGTAGATCGATCTTCGAAAACACTTTAGATCCTTGCAGCTGATCAAACAGATCATTGATCATCGGCAGTCGGTACTTGTTCTTAATCGTCACTTCATTCAAAGCTCGATAATCAACAACCATCCTTAGGGATTTATCCTTCTTCTCAACCAAAAGTACTGGGGCTCCCCAAGGTGACGAGCTTCTTTGAATGTAACCTTTCTCCAATAGCTCCTTGATCTGTTTCTTAATTTCCTCCAGATCATTTGCGGGCATCCGATAGGGTCTCTTGGATATTGGCCCTGTACCTGGCAATAGCTCTATCAAAAATTCAATGTCTCTATCCGGTGGCATGCCTGGTAACTCCTCTGGAAAAACATCTGGGTAGTCCTTTACTATAGGCACTTCCTCCTGAACAACTCCCGTGAGGGCATTCACTTGGCTCCTCCTCGGCACATGCCTAGATACATACTTAATCCTTTTCCCTCCGGGGTGGTGAGATAAATCGACTTACTAGCACAGTCAATACTTCCTCCATACCTTGACATCCAGTCCATACCTAATATCACATCCAATCCTTGTGACTCCAAGATAATTAGGTCGGACAGAAAAACATGTGTGCCGATGGTTAGGGGTATCTGGTCGCACCATCTGCTAGCCATGTACTCTGCTCCGGGTGCACTCACTAGGAGAGGGGTCCTAAGGGTTTGGGTTGGTAGTTTAAACTTTTCCACGAATCCCCTTGATATGTATGAATGCGATGCACCAGTATCAAAAAGAACAAGAGCGGTAAATGACTTAACCAAAAACTTACCTATTACCGCGTTCGGCTGCTCTTCAACCTCCTCCAGATTAACGTGGTTAACTTGTCCTTTGTTGAATGGATTAGGCTTCTTCCCAGCGCTCCCATTTCCGTTTCCATTCCTTCCTTCGGGACAATCATTAGCATAGTGTAGCGACCAGACCTCAAACGGTCCAATCTCTGTGCTCCAGTGTCATCCCTGGATCAGTAATGCTGACACCACACAGTACTTGAAGGATTTATAACAGAGTAGCAATCACACACTTAATACATCGAGTGTCTCAAAAGAGAACTTATTACAATAAATATGGCTTAAGGCCATTTAATAACGATAACAGCGGAAGGCTTGGAAGATAAGTGAGTCCATCAACTCCAACGGCATCACTGAGTATAGAACCACGACCTAAAAGCACCTTACTCGTCATCTGAAAAGTCTGCAACATGAATGTTGCAGCCCGAAACGGGTCAGCACATGGAATATGCTCGCAATGTAACACATAGAGAGCAATGAATGAATAAGACTATACTACATGCATATTTGGCTGGTGGAAAGCTCTATGGTTACAGTTTTGCGTAACGCCAATTTTTCCCTACTGCACAGGAATAAATTTTATTTAACTATCATGGTAGTTGTTAAACATTGAGAATGGTTGACAGCATTCTCAATCCCAATTAAGCATCATCATTAAAAACCCAACAAAATTAATTAGAGTAATATGATGAGATTCACATGATAATCCAAGTACTAGATACTCAAGATGTCCATAACCGGGGACATGGCTAACCATGATTAGTTTATACACTCTGCAGAGGTTTGCGTACTTTTCCCCACAAGACTCGATCTCCTCCGTTGGGATTCTCACAGTACACAGTTTTTGAGAAACGGATGACCGAGACATAGTCTTTCAGAAGCGCTAGCACCTTACGATTGGGTAGACCGTTACACCTACTTTCCCCTACATCTGCTAGTCTACCACTATAAGAGTTCGCACAACTTAGTCAACTATGCTAGAGCCCATAGTAGCTTGTGACTGCACACGGAAATTTCTAGCATGAATAATCTCATGATCCCTTTGGGCCTGGGTGGCGGTCCATAAAGAAAAACAGGCAATCGCTGGAATACCCAGGTGTCTTAATCCACCCTGATGTGTATTTAAGTTGCCACCTTAGATAAACCATTAATTTAACAATCTCACATCTATCATGGATTTCACTTGCCCAATCCACGTCTACTAGCATAGCATGGCATGATAAGCAAACGTAGAAGTAACTCCCAAAGGTTTGATAATGAACAGGTAATAGGTACTACCTCAACTACTTCCCAAACCCACAATTTAATTAGATCCTAATCTTGCAATGTGTGAGGATTGATCTAATGCAATAAAAACTGGGTAGTAGGAAGTATGATCAAAGTGTTACTTGCCTTGCTGACGATCCAGGAAACTTAGCGATTCGAAGTAGCAAGCGGCGCACTCCGGGTACTCTATCGCAAACAAACAAGCATACAATAAGTACTCGACTAATGCACAGGTAAAACTCGAATAAGAGATCTAACCAGATAGTTCAACTTAAGAACTCCGGTTGGCAAAAAGAACCAAATCGAACGAAACCACGAAAGAAAACGGCAAAAGAAACATGATTCACTTACTATTCTGGATCTAGAGCAATTTTTACAGAGGTAAAAACTTGTTTGAGTTGGTTAAACGGAAAGAGGGTTTCGAGACGAAACTCTAGGCACTTGAATCGCCTGATTCCGATAAACGAGCGAAAAGTTATACTAGAACGAAAATCGGATCGGGAATCGCGATCAGAAAAATCGCAGATTTAATCCGAGAAAAAGAAAAACAACGAACAGATTAACGAATGAATGTTCGTTATCTGGATCTAAATGATGAGCGCGTTCGTTAAAACAAACGAACGAGCGAACGCTCGCTAATTAAATAAACCGGAAAAACCGATCTATAAAAAAACAAATCTAAAAAAACCGAACGAAAAACCGAGGGAAAACCGAACGAAAAACCGAATGGTTTTTTGAGAAAAACCGGCGGCAGGGCGGGGTTAACCTCCGGCGGGCGGGGCGGCGGGCGGGGCTGCGGCGGCGCGCTAGGGTTTGGCGGTGGCTCGGCTGGGCTTCCCCGGCTTATAAGGCCGGCCGGGCCTGGTGTCCGGGTCGGACACGGCCCCATAGGTCGGTTCAGGTTTTTTTAAATAGTTACGCTCAGAAAAAAAAACAAAAGGAATACTAAACGGACTCCAAAAATCCCGAAATAAATTTTCCCCGGCTTCTAAAATCAAGCCGCACAGGATGAACATTTATTTGGGGCCTAAATGAAATTTTGAAAAACGTGCATTTTTCCTGAATTCAAATAAAATAGCAAATAAAACTCAAATAAAATCTTATTTGATTTTTTATTAAATCCTCAATATTTCTTTATTTTGGGAAAGTCATTTTATTCCCTCTCTCATATTTTTGTAATAGAAATAATTGAATATAAAATAAATAAAATCAAACGATCCTATTTTCAAAATTTGAGAGAACTCAAATATGAAAATAACGAAATCCCCAACTCTCTCCGAGGGTCCTTGAGTTGCGTAGAATTTCTAGGATCAACCAAAATGCACTAAAATACGATATGTAATGATGATCTAGTGTATAACATTCCAAATTGAAATTTTGGGATGTTACAAACCTACCCCCCCTTATGATGAATCTCACCCTCGAGATTCAGGTTGGCTAGAAAATAGGTGAGGGTGGTCCTTCAGCAAATCTTCCTCTCATTCCCAGGTGGCTTCATCCTCCTTATGGTGGCTCCACTGAACTTTGCAAAACTTGATAACCTTGCTGCGAGTGACTCGGCTGGCATACTCAAGGATCTTGACTGGTTTCTCCTCATAGGTCAAAAATCTGTCCAACTGAATTGCTTCCTGCGGCACTGTGTCTCTCAGCGGTATATCAGCCATCTCCGCGTGGCACTTCTTGAACTGGGAAACGTGGAACACGTCATGAACTCCTGACAATCCTTCGGGCAATTCCAACTTGTGGGCTACTTCTCCCATACGCTCCAAAACCTTGTATGGTCCTACAAAATGTGGCGCTAACTTTCCCTTAACTCCAAAGCGCTTAACTCCTCGAAGTGGAGATACACGAAGATAAACGCGGTCTCCGACTTCGTAAACTGTCTCCTTGCGTTTTGAATCTACGTAGCTCTTCTGCCTAGACTGGGCTACCTTGAGCCTATCGCGAATGAATTTTACTTTCTGTTTAGACTCCTTAATCGGATCCGGTCCAAACAGCTGGCGGTCTCCAACCTCATCCCACGACAATGGGGTCCTGCACCTCCTTCCATACAAGGCTTCGAAAGGGGCCATCTTCAAACTGGATTGATAGCTGTTGTTATAGAACTCTGCATATGGAAAATTCTCGTCCCAACTAGATCCATAATCTAGCGCACAAGCTCTTAGCATATCCTCCAAAATCTGATTGACTCTCTCGGTTTGTCCATCTGTCTGCAGATGGAAAGCTGTACTAAACTCCAGCCTGGTACCCAAAGTTTCGTGCAACGGATACCAGAACTTTGAGGTAAATTGGGTTCCTCTATCTGATACAATGCTCCTTGGAACTCCATGCAGACATGCAATCCAGGTCATGTATATCTTTGCTAACTTTGCACTGGTATAGGTAGTCTTCACTGGAATGAAATGAGCTACCTTTGTCAAACGATCGACTACAACCCATATCGAGTCATAGCCTGAACGTGTTCTGGGCAATGCTGTAATAAAATCCATGCCTAACTTATCCCACTTCCATTCGGGTATTGGCAATGGCTGTAGCAATCCTGCTGGCTTCTGATGCTCTGCCTTTACTCTCTGACATACATCACAAAGTGCTACATATTCTGCAATATCCTTCTTCATTCCGGTCCACCAGAAAATATCCTTCAAATCCAAATACATCTTGGTATTTCCTAGGTGAATCGAATATGGTGAATCATGGGCCTCTTGCAGAATCAACTTCCTGGTCTCCGAGTCGTTGGGCACATAAACACGGTCTTCAAACCATAAGGTATCGTGCTCGTCCTCACGAAATCCCTTAGCTTTTCCTTTGCTCATTTTCTCCTTGATAGAAGCAATCTCCTTGTTAGTCTTCTGGACTTCTCAGATCTTATCCATCAAAGTAGACTGAATCTCCAATGCTGCTACATAGCCTCTCGGGACTATCTCCAAACATAGCTCATGAAGATTCTCGGCTAACTCTCTTGGTAAATCTCCCGTCATTAAGGTGTTGACATGGCTCTTACGACTCAGCGCATCGGCTACTACGTTAGCCTTTCCGGGGTGATAATGCAATCTCATATCATAATCCTTGATGAGCTCCAACCATCTCATTTGTTTGAGATTTAACTCCTTCTGCATGAAAATATACTTCAAACTCTTGTGATCTGTGTACACCTCACAATGGTTTCTAATGAGAAAGTGTCTCCAAGTCTTCAATGCATGCACTACGGCTGCTAACTCCAAATCATGTGTGGCATAATTTAATTCATGAGGCTTAAGCTGTCGTGAGGCATATGAAACAACTCTTCCTTCCTGCATAAGCACTATGTAGGATCGAAAGTATGTCTAGAGGGGGGGTGATTAGACTACTTGACCAAATAAAAACTTAACCTTTTCCCAATTTTAGTTCTTGGCAGATTTTAGGTAATTTAGGACAAGTCAAGCAATCATCACATAATTCAAGCAAGCATGCAAAGAGTATATAGGCAGCGGAAAGTAAAGCATGCAACCTGCAAGAATGTAAAGGGAAGGGTTTGGAGAATTCAAACGCTATTGGAGACACGGATGTTTTTCCCGTGGTTCGGATAGGTGGTGCTATCCTAATCCACGTTGATGGAGACTTCAACCCACGAAGGGTAACGGTTGCGCGAGTCCACACAGGGCTCCACCCAAGGGCAACGGTTGCGCGAGTCCACACAGGGCTCCACCCACGAAGGGTCCACGAAGAAGCAACCACCCACAAAGGGTCCACGAAGAAGCAACCTTGTCTATCCCACCATGGCCATCGCCCACGAAGGACTTGCCTCACTAGCGGTAGATCTTCACGAAGTAGGCGATCTCCTTGCCCTTACAAACTCCTTGGTTCAACTCCACAATCTTGTCGGAGGCTCCCAAGTGACACCTAGCCAATCTAGGAGACACCACTCTCCAAGAAGTAACAAATGGTGTGTAGGTAATGAACTCCTTGCTCTTGTGCTTCAAATGATAGTCTCCCCAACACTCAACTCTCTCTCATAGGATTTGGATTTGGTGGAAAGAAGATTTGAGTGGAAAGCAACTTGGGAAGGCTAGAGATCAAGATTCATATGGTACGAATGGAATGTCTTGGTCTCAACACATGAGTAGGTGGTTCTCTCTCAGAACATATGAGTTGGAATGGTGTGTGTGTTCTGATGGCTCTCTCCTCGAATGAGAAGGAGGTGGAGGGGTATATATAGCCTCCACACAAAATCCAACCGTTACACAGTTTTCCAATCTCGGTGGGACCGAATCAGAAAACTCGGTCTGACCGAAATAGTAAACCTAGTGACCGTTAGGAATTTCGGTGGGACTGACATGCAACTCGGTAGGACCGATTCGGTTAGGGTTTGGGCATAACGTAATCTCGATGAGACCGATTACGCAAACTCGGTGAGACCAAATTTGGTAATTAGCTAACCATAGAGTTGGTCAGGCAAACTCGGTGGGACCGATTTGCTCTTTCGGTGAGACCGAGTGGAACTCGGTGAGACCGAAAAGTTACAAAGGGGAAACACTGAGTTTACATTGCAATCTCGGTGGGACCGATTCGCTCTTTCGGTGGGACCAAAAAGTTACGAAAGGGAAACAGAGAGTTTGCAACCCCATCTCGGTGAGACCGAGATCCTTATCGGTAGGACCGAATTGCTAGGGTTTGGCAGTGGCTAATGACAAGTGAAACTCGGTGGCGCCGGATAGGAAGAATCGGTAGGACCGAGTTTGGCTTAGGGTTTAGGTCATATGTGGATATGGGAAAGTAGTTGAGGATTTTGGAGCATATGATTAAGCACATGAAGCAAGAGGCTCATTAAGCAACACCTCATCCCTCCTTAATAGTATTGGCTTTTCCTAAAGACTCAATGTGATCTTGGATCACTAAAATATAAAATGAAGAGTCTTGAGCTTTTGAGCTTGAGCCAATCCTTTGTCCTTAGCATTTTGAGGGTTCCACTTTCACATCCATGCCATGCCAATCATTGAGCTTTCCTGAAATAATCATCTTGGAATAGCATTAGCTCAATGAGCTATATGTTGTTGTGAATTACCAAAACCACCTAGGGATAGTTGCACTTTCAATCTCCCCCTTTTTGGTAATTGATGACAACATATAGATCAAAGCTTCGACAAATGATAATAAGCATGAAATATATCGTCGCTTTGAGAAGTATGTGATAAGTAAGAGCTCCCCCTAAATTTGTGCATATTTAAAATTTGCTTTGGACTGCAAATGCACAAAGAGTTAGAGTCATGGGTTACTCTTCCATGTCACATACATCTTGGTGGAGCGCTCAAAATGATAAGAATGAAATACATGCACTCATCACCAAGAATAATGAATGATCACATAAGATAAGATAATAGCATTAAGTGTAGCTTATGATCAAACACATGATCATCAATGTCTCACAAATAATGGCGTAGTATCAAGCACTCAAAAGCAGAAAAGTTCGAAAAACCACCAAATAAAGCAAGAGAGAAAAGCAACACTCTCTCTCTCTCGAAGCCTATGATCTATACATCTTCTCCCCCTTTGGCAACAAGTTACCAAAAAGTTCCTAGAAAATGCATAGCACTAGATCGACGCTCAGGCTTGATCTTCAGGTGGTGGTGGCGTCCGGATCACTCCAAGGACGAAGGCTTCTGTAGATGTTGAAGTAGTCGCTGGAGTTGGAGCTGAAGTAGATGCTAGAGCTGAGGCTGTAGCTGGTGCTGAAGTGGTGGCTCTGGTGTCAGCAACTGGCACAGCAGACGACCTCAGGCCTCGTGGCACTCTAGAAAAAGCATGAGTCATGGTCCTGCCTCTCCTCTCATTCATGTCCTCCTGGAGCTGCTCCACTGCAGATTGAACTTCCGTTACTTTGACATCCAAGTCATAGAATTTCGGTTCCATGATCCTCTCTAGGCTCTGCTGATTCTTAGTGAGGGTGGCCAGACTCTGCTCAATCCTCAGCGTGGATGCAATCAAGTAACCAAGCTGCTCTTGTTTGGTCTTCGAGAAGTACTCAGATGCCTCCTCTTGAGTAGGCATCTTGGCAGCTTTCTCCTTCCTCGCCTTCTCCTTCTTTGCAAATGCTTGAGCAGATGATGGCTCGTTCTCAGTCATGACAACTTCATTGTCCTCGAAATCTGGACGGATGGGCAGGTGTTCCTTATCCAACAAATATACGCCCGTGCCCATCTTGGAGTTGATGAGCTCCTGAATCTGAGGGGCATATCCACAGCTCCTCTTTTGATCTGCTGCAGTCCTCTTAATTGTTTCCACTATGAGGCTCATCACCTTAAACTTCTGAGGCACATCAAACACATGTAGCAAGTTGATAGCATGGCCTCTGATCATCTTGTGATCTCCAGACTTGGGTAGAAGGGTGTGCCTAAGGATCCAGTTGATCGTAGGCAGTCCTGATAGCAGATAATGCACTGAGCCAAATTTGAACGTGTCAAGTGCTTCATTCGGAATCTCCTTGTACATGTTGGACATGGAGTTGTGGTCCATCTTTTTCTTGGCATAGATATCCAAGTCCTCATCTTGCTCCTCTGGGGCATTAATGATCTGTGCCCACTCAGCCACTGTAGATTGGTACCTTGTACCCTCAGACATCCATGTGATCCTCCCATCTGGATAAAAGTGTGCCGTGGAGTAGAACTGCATGATAAGTTCCTCATTCCACTTTGTGAGCTTCTGCCCAACAAAGTCAGCTACTCCACAAGCACTAAAGCTGTCAAATACTCCTGGGTAGTACTCCTCATTGTCCTTGATGTAGGTCCAGTCGACCCATCTCATGTCACATACAATTGGCTTCTTATCAAGTAGCACTGTCTCATAGAAATCCTGCTGCTCCTTGGTATGAAACATGTAGTCCACTACAGTCCTTCTCCTAGAAGCATATGGGTCTGCTTCTCTCCACTTCCTGAGCCCTGAGTCTCTCCTGAGCTTCATGTCCTCAGCCACAGGATGAGCATCGTTGTGGTCTGGGATCTTGGGCTTGAGCTTTCGAAGGACATTCTCTTCCTCATCCTCAGCAACAGTCTCAGGCACTGGGGCCTTGTTCTTCTCAGCTGCAGGAATGCTCCGTGTGTTCCTCTTGGGCTTTGGCTTTGGAGCTGGCTTGGCCTTGGAAGCAGCTCCCCCTGATTTTATGGCATCTCCCATTAGCTTGGGTGCCTTGGGCGCTGGTGCAGCTGCCTCTTCTTCTTCTTCCTCTTCCATGATGGAAGCTTTGCCAAGTACTCTAGCCACAGTCTTCTTTACCCTTTCCCTTCTCTTCTTGCCCTCAACTGCAACTGGCTCTTGGGGAGTGGGCTTCTCAGTTGAGGCTCTTGCCTTTGACATGGGCTGCCTGCCTGCTGGCCTTTTGATTTTCAGCCCTGGCTTTGTGCCTTGAGCTGGCTCAACTCTCTTGGAAGTGGCCTCTTCCTCTGCCACATAGTCCTCATCTTCAGAGTCTGAAGTTTTATTCTTCCTTTGTCTCGTGGCAGCCTTTGGCAAATTGCTAGGAGTGCTCTTGCTGCCTTCATCAGATGAACTGGAGGGACTAGTGCCCTCACTCATCACCACTTGCTGCTCTGACAGATTCTGGCTATCACTCTGGTCTGACATGCTGCAAACTGACTGCTGACCCTGTGAATAGATTATAGAGGAGATAGAGTGGATGAGCATCACAAAATGCAGAGATTTTTGCAAAAAGAATGATCCAAAAACTTAGTTTTAGTTTCCCACTGAAATCATCTCGGATCTACCGATTTTCAAACTCGGTGATACCGAAGCAGTTTTGGAACCTAAACTAGTGAACTCGGTAGGACCGAGTCACAGTTCAGTGGCATCGAGACTGCTAGGGTTTCACTGAGTTCAAAAATCGGTCACACCGATAAGTAATTCTCGGTCAGACCGAGTCTCACTTGTGCAATGGCATAAGCCAAATCGGTGGGACCGAGTTTCTCAACTCGGTGGGTCCGAGATGGTTTCGGCGGAAACCTAAACCTAGAATTTTCGAATCAAACCTAATCTATGAGCGTTTTGACTGGATAGAAGTTTATCAAACGTGGCTAGAAACAATATGATCACAATGTGCTAGGAATCAGATTGAGGAATAGCACAAAGATCAAGTCCATACCCTAGTTCAGCGGGGACTTGCTACGGCGGCAACGGCGGGGCAGAATTCCCGTTGACGGCGATGGAGACCAGCGACTGGAGGCTGCTGGCGGCGAGAAGACGATCCGGAGACCTCAAGGGCAGAGCAGGTTATCGCGCGGGCGAAGGGGTTCGGAGAAATTTCCAAATTTTGCCCGTGACTATATATAGCCCGACCCTGTCGGTGTGACCGAGTGGAACAACTCGGTGGCACCGAGATTCATAACTGCGTGCAGTTACTGAAACTCGGTGTGACCGAAAGGTTCAAATCGGTTGCACCGAGATCAAAAACCTAGATCAACTTAATGATCTCGGTTGGACCGAAAGTGGAGTATCGGTCAGACCGAGAATCATAAAGAGGTTTTGGAAGTTTAAGTCTATGACGAATCGGGGACTCCGAGCGCTCCTCACACAGAGTGGTTCGAATCTGACTTGATCAAATTTTGTGATGCAGCATGAATAGAGTTTGAGACGAGAAAAGCATAGATAGCTAGAGGAGGTCCTTAGGCATTCTTGTCCATCCACTTGGCAAAAGAAGATAAAACCAAACAATCAAAACAACAAGTGGATGTCCTCGAATGAGAAAATTATGCAACCAGCATGCTCACACAATATGATGGCAAATGAAATATGTGGCAAGGCATGCACAACCAATTCTAGCATCTATCAAGCAATTTGCGATGACTAGGTCATCTATATATGAGTATATTGACTTAGGAGTCAAGTGAGAACACTTGATCATAGGTCATACTCATCGTTTAAGCTCAAGTGGGGTTACCACTTTTACATAAAGCATTGTTGTGTTCACATCTTTAGAGTTGCTTTAGCTCAAGTCTTAGAGTAAAGCTCCCCCCTAGATGTGATATCCCCCCTAAGAGGGATGAACTAACCTTGGGTTTTGTCGATGATGACTTCATGTAGATATTGAAGATGTGGATGCTCAATGTTGATGTAGATCTCTTGGAGCTATCCATATGAGTGAATTGCACTTTCAATACCTACATGGGTTAGTCCCACAAGGAACAAACAAGGATATCCATAGGCATAGAGTGATGCACACAAAAGATGATGTCCATGAAAACTTTTAGGTTACCTTGTCCCTTGTCTTACCAACAAGAGGGTTTGTGACTCCTTGAACTAGTGCAAGATGTGGAAGTTGATTGCACTTGTTCTTGCCAAAATGATAAGAGTGAAGTATGTTGGCGGAGTCACCCTCAAGAACTTTCTAGTTCTTCTTCTTTTAGATCCACATCATCTTGATGGGAATCCTTGGAGTTGTAGTCGTACTTGATGAAGTGGAACTTGAAGTAATCTTGGGAATCCACTTGACTAAGGTCTTGGGAGCTTGTTCAAATGCATCAATTTCCTCTTGAAGCTTGTCCTTGCCTTTTTGCTCGTAGTCTTGTGGTGGAAGATCATCTTGAGCTTGTGTCCCCTTGAAAGAAGTATACTTCTCTTGTTGAGGGACAAACTTTGTCTTGGGGTATTGATCTTCTTCCCATTCAACTCCATTGGCATTGAACTTTCGTTCAAAACCAACACCTTGATTCTTCCGGTGCATTCCTTGCTTGCACACAATTTCCTAAAATTGCTTACTCCCGGCAAGGCTTTTGTACACTCCTTTCTCTATAATTCCCTTCAATAAGCTATTTTCTTGCTCAAGTGTAACTTGGCTAAGAGAATCATTAGTGGAATCAAGAGAACTACTAGAAGCAACAATATTGGATTTAGCATGATCATTGTTACTACTAGAGGAAGAATCTTTCTTGTTAGACTTGAATTGAGGCATGTAAGTGGATAAGAGTAAACGCTTGGCAATGTAAGAAGAACTTTTCTTGCGGAGATCATCATTGATTGCCTTTAAGAACTCATGCTCTTGCTCAAGATTGAGCTTTTCAAAGTGTAGTTTCTCATGAGCTCTTAAAAGTTCTCGATGATCTTCGAAGATAGTGTCATGAGCTAACTTAAGAGTTTTTAGTTCTTTAGTTAGAGCCTCAATCTTATCCTTATCATTGTCATTCGTTTTATCTTGATTAGCATGATTAATTTGTCCTTCATCATAGTTTCATCACTAGAGTTGTCACCAAGCAAATCATCACCTAACAAGTCATCTTCATCAATATTGTAATCAACATACTCGGGGTGTGTTACCTTAGGACCTTTGGCCATGAAGCATCTTCCAATTCCTTCATTTGGTGAGTCAAATATGTCGTAGGAGTTGGTTGACACAAGTGCTAGACCGGCAACACCTTCATCTTGAGTATCTTCGGAGTCGGAGTGATAACTTCTCTCGGAGTGGCTGTCGGAGTCGGAGCCGGTTACTCATTCACCAACATGAGCTTGATGTCTTCGTCTTGTGTAGCTCCTTGACGATTTTTCCTTCCTTTCCGAATCCTTGCTTCTCCGTGAGTATCTTCGTTCATAACGATCATCTCTACTCCTTCTCTCTCTTGGTGGTGATCCTTTGCTTCTTCTTTTTGGAGAATCTTCTCTTCTCTTGTAGGGAGCCATACACTCATTGGAATAGTGTCCGGGTCTTCCACAATTGTAGCAGTTTCGCTCTCGACTAGAAGATCTTTTGTCATTGTAGGACCTTGACTTGGAGCTTCTATCTTTGCTTCTACTCTTGTAGAACTTGTTGAAGTTCTTCACCATTAAGCTCAATTCTTCATTGAAGTCTTGTTTCTCACTTGATGATGTAGGGGCTTCACATGAGGCTTTATAGGCACCACTTGATTTGTTGTGAAGTTCCTCTTTATCCTTAAGTGACATCTCATGAGCAACAATTCTTCCAATCACCTCCGTTGGCTTGAGATCTTTGTAATCGAGCATCATTTGGATCAATGTGCACACGATATCATATTTTCCATCCAAGGCTCTTAGGATCTTCTTGATGATGAATCTATCGGTCATCTCTTCACTTCCTAAGCCCGCAATCTCATTTGTGATGAGAGTAAGCCTAGAGTACATTTCAGCGACACCTTCACCATCCTTCATCTTGAACTTGTCAAGTTGGCTTTGAAGCACATCCAACTTGGATTCCTTGACGGAGTCGGTACCTTCGTGCATATCAATCAAAGTGTCCCAAATTTCCTTTGCATTCTCAAGGTGGCTGATTTTGTTGAATTCTTCGGGGCACAATCCGTTGAAGAGAATATCGCAGGCTTGAGCATTGTATTGCAACATCTTCAACTCATCCGCGGTAGCTTCACGGTTTGGTTCTCTCCCATCAAAGAAGTCACCTTGCAAACCAACACACACAATAGCCCAAACAGCGGGGTTATGTCCAAGAATATGCATTTTCATTTTATGCTTCCAACTAGCAAAATTAGTACCATCAAAGTAAGGACCTCTACGGTGATAATTTCCCTCGCTAGACGCCATACTCTCCTAGGTTGTGAAACCAAGGCTATGACCACCAAAAGCTATGGAGATCAAGCAAATGGAGACCAAAGCTCTGATACCACTTGTAGGATCGAAAGTATGTCTAGACGGGGGTGATTAGACTACTTGACCAAATAAAAACTTAACCTTTTCCCAATTTTAGTTCTTGGCAGATTTTAGGTAATTTAGGACAAGTCAAGCAATCATCACATAATTCAAGCAAGCATGCAAAGAGTATATAGGCAGCGGAAAGTAAAGCATGCAACCTGCAAGAATGTAAAGGGAAGGGTTTGGAGAATTCAAACGCTATTGGAGACACGGATGTTTTTCCCGTGGTTCGGATAGGTGGTGCTATCCTAATCCACGTTGATGGAGACTTCAACCCACGAAGGGTAACGGTTGCGCGAGTCCACACAGGGCTCCACCCAAGGGCAACGGTTGCGCGAGTCCACACAGGGCTCCACCCACGAAGGGTCCACGAAGAAGCAACCACCCACAAAGGGTCCACGAAGAAGCAACCTTGTCTATCCCACCATGGCCATCGCCCACGAAGGACTTGCCTCACTAGCGGTAGATCTTCACGAAGTAGGCGATCTCCTTGCCCTTACAAACTCCTTGGTTCAACTCCACAATCTTGTCGGAGGCTCCCAAGTGACACCTAGCCAATCTAGGAGACACCACTCTCCAAGAAGTAACAAATGGTGTGTAGGTAATGAACTCCTTGCTCTTGTGCTTCAAATGATAGTCTCCCCAACACTCAACTCTCTCTCATAGGGGATTTGGATATTTGGTGGAAAGAGATTTTGAGTGAAGGCAACTTGGGAAGCTAGAGATCAAGATTCATATGGTAGGAATGGAATATCTTGGTCTCAACACATGAGTAGGTGGTTCTCTCTCAGAACATATGAGTTGGAATGGTGTGTGTGTTCTGATGGCTCTCTCTCGAATGAGAAGGAGGTGGAGGGGTATATATAGCCTCCACACAAAATCCAACCGTTACACAGTTTTCCAATCTCGGTGGGACCGAATCAGAAAACTCGGTCTGACCGAAATAGTAAACCTAGTGACCGTTAGGAATTTCGGTGGGACTGACATGCAACTCGGTAGGACCGATTCGGTTAGGGTTTGGGCATAACGTAATCTCGGTGAGACCGATTACACAAACTCGGTGAGACCGAATTTGGTAATTAGCTAACCAGAGAGTTGGTCAGGCAAACTCGGTGGGACCGATTTGCTCTTTCGGTGAGACCGAGTGGAACTCGGTGAGACCGAAAAGTTACAAAGGGGAAACACTGAGTTTACATTGCAATCTCGGTGGGACCGATTCGCTCTTTCGGTGGGACCAAAAAGTTACGAAAGGGAAACAGAGAGTTTGCAACCCCATCTCGGTGAGACCGAGATCCTTATCGGTAGGACCGAATTGCTAGGGTTTGGCAGTGGCTAATGGCAAGTGAAACTCTGTGGCGCCGGATAGGAAGAATCGGTAGGACCGAGTTTGGCTTAGGGTTTAGGTCATATGTGGATATGGGAAAGTAGTTGAGGATTTTGGAGCATATCATTAAGCACATGAAGCAAGAGGCTCATTAAGCAACACCTCATCCCTCCTTAATAGTATTGGCTTTTCCTAAAGACTCAATGTGATCTTGGATCACTAAAATATAAAATGAAGAGTCTTGAGCTTTTGAGCTTGAGCCAATCCTTTGTCCTTAGCATTTTGAGGGTTCCACTTTCACATCCATGCCATGCCAATCATTGAGCTTTCCTGAAATAATCATCTTGGAATAGCATTAGCTCAATGAGCTATATGTTGTTGTGAATTACCAAAACCACCTAGGGATAGTTGCACTTTCACACTGCTCCAAGTCCTTGATGTGAAGCGTCGCAATACACCTCATAATCCTTGGTCTGATCTGGCAAAATCAACACGGGTGATGTAACCAAACGTTTCTTAAACTCCTGGAAATTGGCCTCACACTTCTCGGTCCATATGAACTTAGTATCCTTCTTCAACAACTCCGTCATAGGCTTTGCAGTCTTCGAGAAATTTTCAATGAATCTCCGGTAGTATCCTGCAAGTCCAAGAAAACTCCGGATCTCTCCAACTGTTGTTGGGGCTTCCCAATTTGTCACAGTGTTAACCTTAGTGGGATCTACTTCTATACCTTCTTCGGATATAACGTGTCCAAGGAATCCAACTTCCTTCAACCAAAACTCACATTTGCTAAACTTGGCATATAACTGATGTTCTCTGAGCTTACCAAGTACCAAACGCAAATGCTCCTTATGCTCCTCTTCATTCTTTGAGTATACCAGGATATCATCAATGAACACCACGATGAACTTATCCAAAAACTCCATAAACACTTTGTTCATCATGTTCATAAAGTATGCAGGTGCGTTAGTCAGACCAAATGACATAACGGTATACTCGTACAGCCCATACCTGGTGGTAAAAGCCGTCTTAGGTATATCCTGTTCTCGAATCTTCAACTGATGGTATCCTGATCGCAGATCGATCTTGGAAAATACCTTAGCTCCTTGCAATCGATCAAACAGATCATTGATCATTGGTAGTTGGTACTTGTTCTTGATGGTTACTTCATTCAATCCTCGATAATCAACAACCATCCTTAATGATCCATCCTTCTTCTCCACTAGAAGTACTGGCGATCCCCAAGGTGAAGAACTTGGGCGAATATAACCTTTATCCAGTAACTCCTTAATCTGCTTCTTAATCTCCACCAAATCCTTTGTGGACATCCTATATGGTCTCTTAGATATTGGCCCTGTGCCTGGCAAAAGCTCAATCAAAAACTCAATATCTCTATCCGGTGGCATGCCTGGCAACTCTTCTGGAAATACATCAGGGAAATCCTTCACTACTGGTACTTCCTCCTGCACAACTCCTATTAAACAATTTACTTGAGTCCTCTTTGGCACATGCCGGGATACATACTTGATCCTTCTCCCTTCTGGGGTGGTAAGCAAAATTGACTTACTGGCGCAATCGATGTTTCCTCCATACATCGACAGCCAATCCATACCCAGGATTACATCCAAACCTTGTGATTCCAAAATGATCAAATCTGAGGGAAACACATGCCTACCTATACTCAATGGTACTTGAAAACATCCCTTGCTAGCCATATACTCCGCTCCTGGTGAGCTCACTAACATAGGTGTTCTAAGAACTTTGGTGGGCAGGTTATACTTATCCACAAATCCCCTTGATATGTATGAATGCGTTGCCCCAGTATTGAAAAGAACGAGTGCAGTAAATGACTTAACCAAAAACTTACCGATTACTTCATCTGGCTGCTCTTCAACCTCCTCCACGTTAACGTGGTTCACCTACCCCCCTGTTGAAAGGGTTCGGCTTCTTCCTAGAGCTTCCGTTGCCATTTCCATTCTGGGATTCAGGACATTCATTGGCATAATGCCCGGTCTTCTGGCATTAAAACAAATGACTTGGCTCAGGTCTCTCTTGGCTGGGGTTGATGGGTGGGTGCGGTTCTGGCCGTGGCTTCCTCCATTCCCATTACCGTTCTTGGTGCAATTGTGATTGTGTGAGCTACCTCCTCCATGGGTATGCTGAAAATGTCCACCCGGTCTAGGGGTAAAACGTGGCTTCTGCTGAGCTCCTGAATTGTACTTCCCTTGTCCATACTTCCTCTTGCGGTTCTCAATCTGCTGCTGCTTCCCTTCAATCATGAGAGCACGGTCTACCAACTCCTGGTAGTTGTTGAAGGTTGCTACCATCAACTTCATGCTCAACTCATCATTCAGTCCTTCCAGAAACTTCTCCTGCTTAGCTGCATCCGTAGCAACGTCATCTGGAGCATAATGTGCTAGCTTACTAAAGTCCTCCACATACTGGCCAACTGTCCGTCCTCCTTGGCGCAAGTTGTAAACTCACGTTTCTTCATGGCCATAGCTCCTGCTGAAACATGGGCAGTACGGAAAGCCTGCTGAAACTGGTCCCATGTGACAGTGTCGACAGGGAAAGTGGCGGTGAAATTCTCCCACCATGATGCTGCGGGTCCTTCAAGCTGATGTGCGGCAAACTTCACCTTTTCCGCATCTGTGCGTCCTACCGTGGTCAACTCCCTTGCTGTCTTGTGGAGCCAATCATATGCTACTATAGGCTCGGTGCTACTGGAAAACACCGGTGGATTCAGCCTAAGAAAACAGGCTAAGTGGTCAACAGGTGGTGGTGGCGGCGGGTTGTTGTGGTTCCCCTGATTCTGATTCTGGACTAGCAACTGCATCAATGTGTTCTGCTGCTGGATCAACTGGGTGAGCTCCGGTGGGAAGGAAAATCTGGGGTCACGTCTTGGAGGCATCTGAGGGTTTTAGAAAAGATGAGATTTAAGAATAGAGAGGGGTCTAGAGAGAAAACACTACCCATATGCACATGAGGAAAAACAAGCAATTCACTCATTCAATCAAACTAGGGCATACAATCGATCTAACTATCACAAAAGTGCTCGGAACACTATATTTACATGGTGGACTACTACTACTGATGGGGCTGTCTACTAGAAATATTCTTCGGTTGCAGACTCCATGATATCTGATCCAGCTTCATCCACATAGTCATCATCGCTATCATCTGGATCCGAGTCGGTGTCGTCGATGATGATGTAGTCTTCCGGGAGAATCTTCTTGGGTTCTTCGTCTTCTTCTACTGGTGTAGGGCCTCCCATAAATATTCTGATCTTCATTGTTAGGTCAGCATTTTTATCCACTAGTACTTCGATTTCCTCTTCATAATCTTCACGTGTAGCCTTGAGTTCTTCCCCCAGTTCCTTGATTCTTGTCCTCGCCTTCTTCAGATCCATCATGTCGGCGCACATCTGGTTCTCCTGACATCGAATGTGCTGGTTTAACTCCTGGATAAAAGCTGCAATTGACCTATCCTTCCTGGTGCTAATCATCTCCCAGTGCTCATCTCGGCGCCCACAAATCTGGTAGATAGTATCCTTGAGATCATTGCGGTAAACTTCTCCAATGCGTCCCATGGCGATGTGAGCTGCCATGCTCTTTCCTAGATTCCAAGTTCGTGCATCAAAGGAAAACTCTATGGGCTGAGTGACTGGCATGAATGTCCTTCCTGGGACTTGAACTTCAATCATCCAGCGCTCTTCTTCAGGTAAAGTGGCGTTGTAGGTTCCGGTGAAGCTTGGTACTCCTATGTTCAGATATCTAGTGACTTCCTTCAAATGACATCCAAAGGGTGTATCTTCATCCGGTTGTGTGAACTTGTTCCTTGCATCCGCCATCCTAAAAGAGTAGAAAAGATGAGGAGACAGAATGAGAAAAGTGAGTGGTGATCTAGGCCTTTAGCTTAGTGGTCCTGTCCTACAGTCAGCGTGTGCTCTGATACCATCTTGTAGCGACCAGACCTCAAGAGGTCCAATCTCTGTGCTCCAGTGTCATCCCTGGATCAGTAATGCTAACACCACATAGTACTTGAAGGATTTATAACAGAGTAGCAATCACACACTTAATACATCGAGTGTCTCAAAAGAGAACTTATTATAATAAATATGGCTTAAGGCCATCTAATAACGATAACAGCGGAAGGCTTGGAAGATAAGTGAGTCCATCAACTCCAACGGCATCACTGAGTATAGAACCACGACCTAAAAGCACCTTACTCGTCGTCTGAAAAGTCTGCAACATGAACGTTGCAGCCTGAAACGGGTCAGCACATGAAATATGCTCGCAATGTAACACATAGAGAGTAATGAATGAATAAGACTATACTACATGCATATTTGTCTGGTGGAAAGCTCTATGGTTATAGTTTTGCGTAACGCCAATTTTTCCCTACTGCAAAGGAATAAATTTTATTTAACTATCATGGTAGTTGTTAAACATTGAGAATGGTTGACAGCATTCTCAATCCCAATTAAGCATCATCATTAAAAACCCAACAAAATTAATTAGAGTAATATGATGAGATTCACATGATAATCCAAGTACTAGATACTCAAGATGTCCATAACCTAATCACGGCTAACCATGATTAGTTTATACACTCTGCAGAGGTTTGCGCACTTTTCCCCACAAGACTCGATCTCCTCCGTTGGGATTCTCGCACTACACGGTGTTTGAGAAACGGATGACCGAGACATAGTCTTTCAGAAGCGCTAACACCTTACGATCGGGTAGACCGTTACACCTACTTTCCCCTACATCTTCTAGTCTACCACTATAAGAGTTCGCACAACTTAGTCAACTATGCTAGAGCCCATAGTAGCTTGTGGCTGCACACGGAAGTTTCTTGCATGAATAATCTCATGATCCCTTTGGGCCTGGGTGGCAGTCCATAAAGAAAAATAGGCAATCGCTGGAATACCCAGGTGTCTTAATCCACCCAGATGTGTATTTAAGTTGCCACCTTAGATAAACCATTAATTTAACAATCTCACATCTGTCATGGATTTCACTCGCCCAATCCACGTCTACTAGCATAGCATGGCATGATAAGCAAATTAGAAGTAACTCCCAAAGGTTTGATAATGAACAGGTAATAGGTACTACCTCAACTACTTCCCAAACCCACAATTTAATTAGATCCTAATCATGCAATGTGTGAGGATTGATCTAATGCAATAAAAACTGGGTAGTAGGAAGTATGATCAAAGTGTTACTTGCCTTGCTGACGATCCGGGAAACCTAGCGATTCGAAGTAGCAATCGGTGCACTCCGGGTACTCTATCGCAAATAAACAAGCATACAATAAGTATTCGACTAATGCACAGCTAAAACTCGAATAAGAGATCTAACCAGATAGTTCAACTTAAGAACTCCGGTTAGCAAAAAGAACCAAATCGAACGAAACCACGAAAGACAAATGGCAAAAGAAACATGCTTCGTTTACTATTCTAGATCTAGAGCAATTTTTGCAAAGGTAAAAACTTGTTTGAGTTGGTTAAACGGAAAGAGGGTTTCGAGACGAAACTCCAGGCGCTTGAATCGTCTGATTCCGATAAACGAGTGAAAAGTTATACTAGAACGAAAATCGAATCGGGAATCGCGATCAGGAAAATTGCGGATTTAATCCGAGAAAAAGAAAAACGACAAACAGATTAACGAACGAACGTTCGTTATCTGGATCTAAACGACGAACTCGTTCGTTAAAACGAACGAACGAGCGAACGCTCGCTAATTAAATAAACCGGAAAAACCGATCTATAAAAAAACGAATCTAAAAAACCGAATGGAAAACCGACGGAAAACCGAACGGTTTTTCGAGAAAAACCGGTGGCGGGCCGGGGTCAACCTCCGGCGGGCGGGGCGGCGGGCGGCGGCTCCGGCGAGCGGCGAGGGGCGGCGGCGGCGCGGCTCCGGCGGGGGGTGCGGCGGCGGCGCGGGCGGCGGCGGCACGCTAGGGTTTGGGGGTGGCTCGGCTGGGCTTCCCCGGCTTATAAGGCTGGCCGGGCCAGGTGTCCGGGTCGGACACGGCCCGATAGGTCGGTTCGCGTTTTTTTAAATAGTTACGCTCAGAAAAAAACAAAAGGAATACTAAACGGACTTCAAAAATCCTGAAATAAATGTTCCCCGGCTTCTAAAATCAAGCCGCACACGATGAACATTTATTTGGGGCCTAAATGAAATTTCGAAAAACACACATTTTTCCTAAATTCAAATAAAATAGCAAATAAAACTCAAATAAAATCTTATTTGATTTTTTATTAAATCCTTAATATTTCTTTATTTTGGGAAAGTCATTTTATTCCCTTTCTCATATTTTAGTAATTGAAGATAAAATAAATAAAATCAAATGATCCTATTTTCAAAATTTGAGAGAACTCAAATATGAAAATAACGAAATCCCCAACTCTCTCCGAGGGTCCTTGAGTTGCGTAGAATTTCTAGGATCAACCAAAATGCAATAAAATATGATATGCAATGATGATCTAGTGTATAACATTCCAAATTGAAAATTTGGGATGTTACACATAGTGCCCTGTCTTCCCGCACTTAAAGCAAGTAACTTGACTTAGGTCTCTTTTGGCGGGTGTGGCTGGGTTGGAGCGGTTCTGATTATTGTTAGCTCCGTTCCCATTTCCATTCTTAGCACCATTGTGATTATGCGATCCTCCTCCAGTGTGGTTGTGACCTCCATGGTTATGAACAAGTCCTCCCGAGTTCGGGGTTAGGTGAGGCTTCTGCTGAGCTCCTGAGTTATACTTCCCTTGTCCGTACTTCCTCTTACGGCTCCCAATCTGCTGCTACTTCCCTTCAATCATAAGAGCCTTATCTACTAACTCCTGGTAGTTGTTGAAGGTTGCTACCATCAACTGCATGCTCATCTCATCATTTAGCCCTTCTGTCGTGGAATTGTCATGGCAGATGTCCTTAGTGTCAGGACTTAGTCGCGAGGCCAACGCATCTATGTGGTAGCTTGAGAGGGGTTGAGCGGGACGAGAGACGCGATGTTTTACCCAGGTTTGGCCCCTCACGGTGGAGGTAAAAGCCTACATCCTGCTTCATTGATATTGATGATCATGATCACGGTTACAAGAGTGCTCTATCTCGAGAGCTATTGTCTAAACCTAACTTATCCAACTTGCAGAACTTGTGAATCTTTTTCCTTTTGGGGAGCCCTGCCCCTCCTTATATATGTTGGAGGGGCGGGTTACATGTAGAGTCCTATTAGGATTAGGACTAGTCTATCTCTAATACAAACCAGATACAAGTCCAGGTCTTAACTCCTTGTAAGATAAATGTTCCTCATGCCTTTCCTCTTAAACCGGCCCACCATTGACATAAACCGGCCTTCTGGGCCTTGGGCCTTGTCATTCATCTGACCCGTCCGCCGGGTCACAAGTGTGTCATAACGTTCTGGCGGGTTGCTTGTAAACCGCCAGGTGAGGGCAGGTCGCCAGTGAATCGCCAAGTGTAAACCGGGTCTCAAGTAAACCGCTAAGTCCAGCCGGGTCACCAATGAGTCTTCAGGCTCATGAATCATCATACCAGTGAACCGCCAGACACGTAAATCGCCAATCCTCTGGCGGTTTACCAATGAAACGCCTAGTCCGGCCGGGTTATACTTCCGGCCGGTTTACGCCGCGGGGTATATCCCCGACATTAGCCCCCAAGTTTAGCTTGGATTTATCCATGGTAAACTTATGTTGCAAAATAAACACAAGAACAAATTTGATAGGTTATGCTCCGGGTTAAGAATTCTTGTAAACCGGTACCTGATGATCCTTAAGTCCTTGTCATTTCCTTCTTCTAGAAAATCTAGGTTAACAAACCAGCTTCATACTCAATTTGTTGACATTGGTTTTTCATATAGAAACATTGTGAAGAATAATCCACTTGAGTCGGCTTCCAAAGCGTCGGTTTAAGAAATATGGGTCTTGAAATACTTATCTGATATTCAGCCGGTTTGAAGATGTAAAACTTGCCGGTTTAATATTACCAAACTGGTCGGTTTATAAATATTGATGGCACCGGGTCATAATTGTTGTCGACACCGGGTCATGTAATTGATCTTTCTGATTTGCTCAAAACTGATAAAATGAAGATGTTCCTCCTTTATATGCATAATACCTGTAGCCCCCAAGTCTTAAGAGGAGAACATAGTGATAACTTAAGACTTGCTCCAATAAGTGTTTCAACCTTGAAGAAATCCGGTTTGTTCATCATATAAACTGAATACTCCATATATGTAGCCCCCAAGTGCCGGGTTGTCATGCTTGCAGCAACCTGGGACTTGTAATTGCTTATAAAAACTTCAATCAGTGTAACCCCCAAGGGCCGGGTCATTACGCAATAATGAGCAGGAACTTTGTAAATATAATTATGTAGATTTTAGCAGTGATGTGTAGCCCCCAAGGGCCGGCTCATTATAATATGATGAGTCGGGTCTTCAATAAGACTAGTAAAAAATGACTTTGCATTAGCCCCCAAGTGTCATGATGCATGCTTGCAGTGACATGAGACTTGCATGTAATCTTGATTTGAATAATGTAGCCCCCAAGTGCCGGGTTGTAAGCCTGCAGCAACTCGGGACTATTCTTTCCATTGTAGAATAAATCACATCCTTTGATAAAATAATAGACATTGCGCTAAAGCGACTTTGAAAACTTCAATCATACTACTGGTTATTGATAACCATAATAAAAATCCAGCCATGTTGGCTATTTGAATAATATACCCAATGATTTATAAGCGCATAATTCCAATGGCGCAATCCAAATATATACTGGCGACTTATAGTCCAAAGCCAGGCCGGTTCAATAAACACCGGTGATTTGTAATTATGCTTTATTCAACCTGTTTCTGCATACAACAAGTTTAAAGTGCCCTGGTGGTTTACCGCCGGACGGGTCATAACGCCCAACATATAACCCGGTTTATAACCAAGGCTGTACTTAAGAATAATCAAATATGAAATAGATCATACCTGTGGCATTGAATCACATCGTTGGTTTACCAACTTTTTGTAATAGGGGTAATAACCCAGATTTTGAGTACTGATAACTCCTTCCATATTGTGTCGGTTTATGATAAAACAGTACCAGGTTGTGATAAACACCGGTTTAACCATATATAATACTGGAGACTCGTAGTCAAACTAGACCGGGCTGATAGTCTCCGGATTATAACTTGATCGTGTACTAATAACTTGTAGATGAAAGCCGAGCCGGGTTGATAATCACCGGTTTACTCCATAATAGGATGGTAACAGAAAATCAAACCGGGCAGATAGCCTCTGGATTAAGATTTGACCGTGTTCCGTCAATTTATAATTTGACAGTCGAACCGGTTTAAGAATTGTCGGTTTAAAAACGCAACAAAAGAAATATTTATCAAAACAAAATTTCAAGCAAAGGCAATGATAAAACCATCTGCAAAAAGAGGCTATTGAGCCGATCAAATGGCGTTACCATGGTCGGACACAACCAAGCCCCTGATAGGCGTAGCTATGGTTCAAGTTAGCCAGGTCCCCAAATGAAACAATGGCATTATGCCGATCAAAAGGCGTGGCGATGGTTCGGGTTCGACCAAGCCCCCAAGTGATTCTGTGGCCTTAGGCCGATCAAGAGGCGTGACTATGGTTCAGACGTGACCACAAGTCCCCAAGTGATGCATTTGGCATTACACCGGTCAAGAGGTGTAGCAATGGTTCGGGTTCGACCAAAGCCCCCAAGTGATGTTGTGGCACTAGGCCGATCAAGAGGCGTGACTATGGTTCAGACATGACCACAAGTCCCCAAGTGATGCTGTGGCTTTACGCCTATCAAAAGGTGTTGCTATGGTTCGGACACGACCAAGCCGCCAAGTGATACTGTGGCATTGCGCCGATCTAGAGGTGTAGCTATGGTTCGGATACGACCAAGCCCCCAAGTGATCAATAATATGATAGGCCAATAAGGCGGGATACCCATGTTTGAACCGCACATCATGGCAGTAAGTCCTCTTTGGCAACTTTTTTGCAAGAGATAAATTCTTCTTGAACCGGGATTTTGAACCGGATATTGAGAGCTTCAAAGCTTTATGGGAGACATCTTTCCCTTGAACCGGATTTTAAACCGGAATCTTCATTTTCAACCAGAAAATTTTCTGACGGCCTTTAAACTCGAACTTGCGAGAAGTTAATTCCTTTTTGAACCGGACATTGTTAAACCAGATTCGAGCGCTTCAGAGCTTTGTGGGAGAACAGATTTCCCTTGAACCGGACTGTAACCGGATATTTGAGAGCTTCAGTCAGACTGACTTCCCTTGAGCCGGATTTTAAACCGGAATCCTTTCTGATGACCCGGATCTCCTTCATTGAGCCGGGATTTTGTAACTGTCATATACTTTCTAAACCGGAAATTTTCTAACGGCCTTTAAATTTTCATCAATATAACAGTAGCCTCCAGGACTGGGTTATCTTTTCCTCCATCGTCCTGGGGTTCTTAAACTGGCTGAAACTGGCAAGATTTGCCGAGTCATGTCATCGTAGCCCCCGAGTCTCAAAGGTGACTCGAGGAGTTGGCTTGACACTCTCCATATTTGACCGTGATATAAACCGGCATAACTTGTATATCATTGGCGCTGATAGCATGGTGTGAATCCACAGAAGGTTGAGGTGACTGCAGCGGGTTATAAATGATCATGTATGAGCCGTGTCAGCAACTCGGCCAATGGTTCCTTCCAACTGGCGATTTGAAGTTAACCAAACTGTAGTGGCGGCGACTTGTGCGCCTACCCATTGAACCATCCAGTGCAGACGGCGGCTGATAATATATGATAATTTACCTCCAATTTGTTGGAAGAAAACCGGGCTTCCCAAGTAGTGACTTGCTCATGGTCAATAAACAGTTCATCCAGACAAGTGCCGCCCGGTATGTTGATGTAGACCAGGCCACGAGAGATGGACGACAAAGACGACCGCAACATCAGAGGCGGCTCAGACAGATAAGTCGGCCGTGGCATTGTACACCGGTGCGGACAGGAGAATCGGCCGCAGCGTTGTAAACCGGCGCGCACGCGTGAACCGGCCGTGAGAGCGGACGGGTGAGTCGTTCGTGGAGTTGTAAGCTGGTGCAGACGCGTGAGTCAATCACAGGCGCAATCCCGGCTAATTGATGTAGACCGGGCTGTACGGGCGGCAGCTTGTACGTGTCCATTCACCGTGTAATGTGGCACAGACGACCACCGGGCAGGACGCTGCCAGCACGTACTCCGTACCCATGGTATAAACCATGTTTTATAATGAATAATTGTCCTGCATATCATAATATCCGGTCCAAAGTAATTGTTCCCTTGATAAAAACAATATATACCAAGAAACTAGATTTAGATGGATATCACCTGATGTTTTTTGTTCGGACAACGGATGATCTGTTCGTCGCGACAGAGGCGGTTTAGGCTGGTCGGCGACTCAATATGGTCCCGGCGGTTCAAGCAGAAACCCTCCGGGTTATTCTCCAGGTCTTTAAATGCCCGGCACGGGCGGTGCAGATGTATACGTTGCCTCCGACGCTGGTGCACGAGAACCGGATCATACCTTGGCCATGAGTCCGTTGACCTGTGTATAGCATAGCATACCGTGAAAAAAGCTTTGGATGATACTTAATTATACCAATAAAAGTTTAGAAAAATAGCACCTGATTTGTTTGTATGGCAGATGATCCATATATAAATTTGGGAGTGAAGCGCGGCAGAAGAGGCAGGCAAACCGGCAGGCGTAGCGGTGAAACGCCGTGGTGAGGTCAGCGGAAACGCGGCCAGCCCGTGACTTCGGTGACTTGGAGCAGAGGACGGCTTCAGGTCGTAGCTATTCCTCCCTTTTTTCATCTTTTTTTTTGCAAAGGCTGTCGCATGTCCTCATTAGTTCTGACATTTATCTGGAGGTACGTGGCTGACGATCCTTTGATATCACATCCTTGTAAGACTTTGGGCCCTGTGCTAATTCATTTGATGAATAGTACTAGTCCTAGACCTCTCGTACTAGTAATAGTCCTTTCCTTATTCTCCTTTTCTTTCGGCCTTTGACTTCTGCAGATTGCCACTGCATGTGCGTGCACCATCAAACGGAGCTAGCGGGCACATGCCTCGAACATGTTTTTGTCTGGGTGCCTTGGGCGTCTGCTGCTGTAGTTTATTTTTTGTCGTAGGCGATAGCAGTAATAGCAGATTCGTTGCCGCCGCTCATTACTTTTAGATGTCGCTGTCTATACCCAGACACTTGGTCAT
This sequence comes from Triticum urartu, assembly GCF_003073215.2. Lineage (NCBI taxonomy): Eukaryota > Viridiplantae > Streptophyta > Magnoliopsida > Poales > Poaceae > Triticum > Triticum urartu. The sequence continues at coordinate 584,106,529 of NC_053026.1, forward strand.
CGCTGATATAATTGCTAGTATTATCTAGATCAAAGCCTCCTGATCGCTGTCAAATCAATCGGTTTAGACCGATCGCTCGCGACAAAACGCCCGTCCCTTTTTTTATCAATCCGGTATGCATCGTCCAGCTTGAATACTCAATACGGGCGTGGGACCGAATCCAACTCCAATACAGCTCGGTGTTACTGCTTCTGCTTAGCGGTAGCTGAAAAATCTTGTTTTACCTCGGCGAAACTTGCAACCAGGCGGTTTAGACGGATCTTGCTCCCTTCTGCCGTATTACCAGCCCTGGTTATCCCATATGATTGCCTCAAGCCGGCTCTTCTTCATCCGGCCAAAAGCGAACTCCTCGAACCCTAGATAAAATCCCTTCAAGAACTTAACACCACCGTGTGCAGGCCCCACGGTGGGCGCTAACTGTCGTGGAATTGTCACGACAGATGTCCTTAGTGTCAGGACTTAGTCGCGAGGCCAACGCATCTATGTGGTAGCTAGAGAGGGGTTGAGTGGGACGAGAGACGCGATGTTTTACCCAGGTTCGGCCCCTCACGGTGGAGGTAAAAGCCTACATCCTGCTTCATTGATATTGATGATCATGATCACGGTTACAAGAGTGCTCTATCTCGAGAGCTATTGTCTAAACCTAACTTATCCAACTTGCGGAACTTGTGAATCTTTTTTCCTTTTGGGGAGCCCTGCCCCTCCTTATATATGTTGGAGGGGCGGGTTACATGTAGAGTCCTATTAGGATTAGGACTAGTCTATCTCTAATACAAACCAGATACAAGTCCAGGTCTTAACTCCTTGTAAGATAAATGTTCCTCATGCCTTTCCTCTTAAACCGGCCCACCATTGACATAAACCGGCCTTCTGGGCCTTGGGCCTTGTCATTCATCTGACCCGTCCGCCGGGTCACAAGTGTGTCATAATGTTCCGGCGGGTTGCTTGTAAACCGCCAGGTCAGGGCAGGTCGCCAGTGAATCGCCAAGTGTAAACCGGGTCTCAAGTAAACCGCCAAGTCCAGCCGGGTCACCAATGAGTCTTCAGGCTCGTGAATCATCATACCAGTGAACCGCCAGACACGTAAATCGCCAATCCTCTGGCGATTTACCAATGAAACGCCTAGTCCGGCCGGGTTATACTTCCAGCCGGTTTATGCCGCGGGGTATATCCCCGACACCTTCCATAAACTTCTCCTGCTTCGCGGCATCTGTGGCCACATCATCAGGGGCATAGCGAGATAACTTGCTAAACTCATCCACATACTGAGCTACAGTACGGTTCCCCTGGCGTAAGTTGCGGAACTCCCGCTTCTTCATCTGCATGGCTCCAGTTGATACATGGGCTGTGCGGAAAGCTTGTTGAAACTGGTCCCAAGTGACATTGGCTACAGGAAAAGTGGCCGTGTAATTCTCCCACCATGAGGCTGCCAGTCCATCCAACTGGTGTGCGGCAAAGCGCACCTTCTCAGCATCTGTGCAACCTGCGGTGGTCAACTCCCTTCCAATATGGCGTAGCCAATCATCAGCAACTATAGGCTCGGTGCTACTGGAAAACACCGGCGGCTGTAACCTCAGAAAACGGGCTAGGTTGTCAACCGGTGGTGGTGGTGGTGGATTGTTGTTGTTGTTGTTGTTGTTGCCTTGGTTCTGAACTAACAACCGCATCAGGGTATTCTGCCACTGGATCAACTGAGTGAGCTCGGGCGGGAAAGCAAAACCGGTGTCACGTCTCGGAGGCACCTGATGGGTTTAGATGGAAGAGATCAGAATAGAAAAGGGGTCTAATGAGAAAGCACTAGCCATATGTGCATGAGACAAACACAATCATTTCACTCAATCAATCAAGCAAGGGCATACAAGCGGTCTAGAACTATCGCAAAAGTGCTCAACTACTACTGATTACATGGGGGAATACTAATAATATATGGTGGTCATCTAGAAATTTTGATTGGTGGAAGACTCCATGATGTCCGCTCCAGCTTTGTCTTCAAAGTCATCCTCGCTAGGATCTGAATCGGTGTCGTCGATGATGATGTAGTCCTCGGGGCGAATCTCCTTGGGTTCTTCATCTTCTTCTACTAGTGTGGGGTCTCCCATGAATACTCCGATCTTCTTAACTAGGTCGTCATTGTTCTCCAGTAGTGTCTTGATTTCCTCCTCATATCCATCGCGTGTAAACTTGAGTTCTTCCTCCAGCTCGATGATCCTAGTCTTCGCCTTCTTCAAGTCCATCATGTCCGCGCACATCTGGTCCTCCTGACGTCGAATGTGCTGGTTTAACTCCTGGATGAAAGCTGCAATGGATCTATCCTTCTTAGTGCTGATCACTTCCCATTGCTCGTCTCGGCGCCCACATATTTGGTAGATAGTGTCCTTGAGATCCATGTGATACACTTCTCCAATGCGTCCCATGGTGATGTGAGCTGCCATACTCTTTCCTAAACTCTAGGTTGGTGTGTCGAAGGAAAATTCTATGGGTTTAGAGGTTGGCGAGAACGTCCTTCCTGGAACTTGTACTTGAATCATCCAGCGCTCTTTTTCTGGTAGGGTAGCGTTGTACGTCCCGGTGAAGCTTGGTATTCCAATGTTCAAGTACCTAGTGACTTCCTTCAAGTGACGTCCAAAAGGTGTGTCCTCATCCGGTTGTGCAAACTTGTTCTTCATCTCCGTCATCCTAAAGAGTAGAAAATGGAGAGGAGTCAGAAATGAGTAGAGAAGAGTGACCTATGGTTTATCTTAGTGGTCGTGTCCTACACTCAGCGTGTGCTCTGATACCATCTTGTAGCAACCCGACCTCAGATGGTCAAGTCTCTGTGCTTTAGTGTCATCCCTGGACCGGTAATGCTGACACACACAATACTCGAAGGATTTATAACAGAGTAGCAATCACACACTCATTACATCGAAAAGTCTTAAGGGAGAACTT